>NC_073692.1:335354630-335954630 GCF_029784155.1 Uranotaenia lowii
CTTTTCATACATTTTTCCTCACCCATAAGAAGTTGCAAAGATCATATACAAGAAGTTTTTAACTATGACAGAACATTGGCTGATGATACAAATTCGATTATTGTGTATATTGTGTATTTTTGCTAAAAAAAATACTCGAAACTTCTGTTTTTAATCCACACAGAAGTTTCAATTCTTTAGCCGAAACTAACAAACATTTTTAAATTATTTGTCGATGGATATTTTGAAAAAAAAAAAAAATTTATGCAATAGCAACAAACCTTTGTTATTGGATTTTAACCGTTATTTTGTGACAGCACCTCCGGAACAAAAAAAAAATCAACAAATTTTCTTATTGAATTATTGCAACAAACCTTTATTATTGCATTTTTTTTTGTAATTTTCTGACAGCAACTCTGGAACATAACAAGCTCCTATAGAGTTGTTTTTGACATTTCTCACGCACATTAACTGGCGTTCCACTGGCGTGTACGGACGAGAACGGGACAATTAACCTCCAAAAATTCCAGTGCAAAAATTGAGCAGCCGGCCGACGAACACGGTCGTTTCTGAGGTTAATGTTCCCAAAATGAAGAAGTGTTAGTGAAACGCCCTGAATTATAACACGAATACTACTAGCAGCAAATAGGACTATTGCAATTGTACTGAAGTTTCAGAATCGGCCTACAGCTGGCTAATTGGTGCGAGGCTTCGCGGAAAAATCTACAAATAATCTGTTGGTTTTCTAAATAACAAAGAAATAAACAAAAAAAATAATTGGACATGATATTTTTTTAATATAATCACAACGATCATGAAAACCAACGGTTTGGATAACCGTATAAGGCACAAATTAAATAATCATCTAAGGCTTTTGTAACGATGGGTATAACTGTTTAAAAAATACGTTATATGTAGTTATTAGTTGTAATGAATTTATAGCGAAATATGCCAGTAAAATAAATAAGCAGTTACAGTTGCTTTCTGTTTTTTTGTTATTCCCAACTGATTGAAAACATCATCTAAAATGTAGCAGCGCTTGTAGATTTTTCTATTTTCCATATAACTTTTGCAATGCACACAATGCTTCATATATGTTCAAGCAGAAATTAGAAGTACATATGCTGCATTAAGAGTATCAGCAGCGGTCAGGTGTTTGTTAAAGCTATAATATCACTCCATTTTGACACTTCGACGGCGCACCGCAAGGTTTCAAACCAGGTGTTATCTTGCTCCTGGGTGATAAAAAAGCGAGCCAGGAGTCAAATATGAATACCGACCAGCTCCTGATTTGACAGGTGCTAAAGTGTCTAGGAAAAAATTACAAAAGAAAATAGCAACAAACAACAACAACACCTATCGGTGCGTCACCAGTGGCAAAAATGGAAACAAGTTTAGCACCTATCGGTGCGCAAATAAGCTGCTAAAGCTAAAATAAGACCGAGAATGTGTCCCGGGTTAACACCTGGGATAGCACTTACCGGTACTGATGCTCTAAATAAAATAGAATCGTGCACCCAAAATAATAATGTAGCAACCTATTTGAGCGTACAGATAATGAAAAATGAAGAATAGATTTCAGCGTGTAAACAGACAAGTAGGAAACGGCGTTAAACGGTTTTCCTTGTATCATATTGTATTCTCTACGGCAGGCAGCCTCGAGTCGATCGTTGTATAGTAAAGACGAACACGAATAAAGCGTACCAAGCGAAACGAAGACTTTTGGTTTTCCGTCCCGCGACAATATCACCCATTTCCCCACGGCTAAATGCGACAAAATTTCAGAAGTGGGATCAGGATCGAATTGTCCTGAAGTTTTTGCGACTATCCTGAGTACGAGCGCGAGTGTTGTTCGGATGTTTTGTGGTTCCAGCGTGTTCCGGTAGAAATTTTTCAAAGCGTCGTTCTACCAATCGGGTGGCGTAGCCCCAGCGTTAAAACGAACACGTGCGAAATGGCGACCAGAAAAACTCGTCGGAGTCAAGGCGTTGTTTGCGAATCGGATGGCGAGCGATTTTCCGATCGTAATGTGACTCTGAAATCAACACCGAAGCGGGAGATGGCGGACGAGCGAGCGTTCCCCGAAAGGCATTTTCATCCGGAGGAATTGCGACAATTGATTCCAGTTTTTCGAGAGGGAAAAGGAGTGACGGATTGGATTTCTACGATCGACCATTACGAAAAATTGTACCATTGGTCGAAAAGTTCAACTCTGCTGTATGCAACTTGTCGTTTGGGAGGAGCGGCGCAGCAGTGGTACGATGGTGTGCGTCGTGCAATATCCAGTTGGGCCGATTTGAAAAGTGGTATTCGAGTAGCGTTTCCGGATCACGAAGATGAAGCGGATATTCATCGCAGGTTGGCGAAAGAAATGAAGGATGGAAAGGAGTCCTACGAAAATTATGTTTTTCGGATGACGGCGATTGGACGAAAAGGCAACGTCAGTGATAGTGCGGTTATCAAGTACATAATTAGTGGTTTGTCGTACGATCCTTTGTATACCAGTTTGGCGACGAACAGATTCGTTTCGATTTACGATTTGCTGGAACATTTGCGATATTGTGAAGAAAACCAAGAAATGTGCAAGCGAAGAAACTTTGTTCCGAGAGGCAACCATCCGGTGGCGGAACCGATGCGGATGAATTTGGTGCAGCGAGTTGACGAGGTTTCAAGCGAGAGCGGTGACCGAAGAAGAAGGCGAAACATCGAGTGCTACAATTGTCACGGCGTTGGACATATTTCGGCGGATTGTCCAGAACCGCAGCGTCGTCCAAGGTGTCGGTTGTGCAACAAGGTTGGACACAGCGAAGAACGGTGTTTCAAGCGAGTTGAAGCAGCGAAAACGACGATGTCAAGCGAAGCGGTAAAACATTCCGAAATCGATCATACCAGCAGCTCGGTGTGTGTGATTACGGAGATGAATGCGAAAGGCGAGAAGAAGACCGAAACCGAAACGAAAATCGAAGGTACCGATCAAGACGAAGTACAACGAGACGAACCAGCGGCGGAACAACGTTTTCTCGAAGTTGATGGCAATTCGATGTTGAAAAGTGATGTCATCATAGAAGGAAGAGTTTTGCCGATTCAGACACTTGCTGATTCAGGTTGTCCGGTGAACCTGGTGAAGGAATCGTTCTTTTTAAGTAGGGTAGAGTTAGCAGAGGCTAGCGATGAAGCTTTAGTAGGCGTTAATGATTCTAAAATCGATGTTGTAGGAGCATATTCGACTTGTTTGATTGTTAATTCGAATGTTTACGTGGCGAATCTGACAGTGGTTCCAGATAGTACGATGAAAAATGATTTGATTTTAGGGCGAAGATTTTTCAAAGATAATAACATTTGCGGTTTGAAATTTCTATTCGATTTTGATAATAATGCGATAAGAAAAAGTGATAAATATTTGATAAATCGTAAGCATAGATCTCGTTATAAAAAGGGCGAAAAATAAAAGTCAGTGATGTATTCAAAGATATGAGAAAAGCGAACTGGCTTAGCGAACAAAATGTAAATATTGTAAATATAGGGTAGGATAAATCGAGAGAGAGAGAATGTACTCTAAAGTAAAAGCGGACTGTTGAGGTCAACAGTAGTGTCAGGATGGACGAGCTGTAGCAACCTATTTGAGCGTACAGATAATGAAAAATGAAGAATAGATTTCAGCGTGTAAACAGACAAGTAGGAAACGGCGTTAAACGGTTTTCCTTGTATCATATTGTATTCTCTACGGCAGGCAGCCTCGAGTCGATCGTTGTATAGTAAAGACGAACACGAATAAAGCGTACCAAGCGAAACGAAGACTTTTGGTTTTCCGTCCCGCGACAATATCACCCATTTCCCCACGGCTAAATGCGACAATAAAGAAATTTTTTCTACGGGATTTTTCACGTAAACTATGATTTTGCTGCATAATATCGATTCTACGTGTGTTTTTAGTAAGCACAGTGTATGAAGGAAGCTCTGGTATTAACTACTTTACTTCAACATAACTGACGCATGAATTTCACGTAAAATCTAAGTGGATGATTAATATCCGTTCTGTTTCATTTGTCTCAGTAAATTCTTATTAGAAAAGGGAGTTGTCAGCCAGCTGATTTCGTTAAGTGTTGTGAATATTTTTGTGTCTGATGATTAAATAAAAATTAGAAGTTTTTAAACCTTTTTCGGGAAATCGAATTGCGAATTAGAACTTAATTGGATTCAGCTTTGCCTTCTTGGTGAGTGATAATGATGCTTATGACTATGAATAATGATTAAATTTTTGTTTTTCATCTTTTGGCAGTAATGGCTCTGGATGCAAGTTTTCTTTTATTAGACCTGGTGATGAGCGCTCGTTTTTTAGGACTCTCCAGATAGGATGTTCAACAGAACGCCATTAACGCAACAATGGTAAGTTATTTTTCAATATAATAATTATTTTTTTAATGTGATTTTTTTTGCAGGATTCCATAAACCAAGCTGAGCTGAAAATGAAATGTTTTGATTGTAGTGTAAGTGAGGAAATACACAGTAAACGAAAATTACCGAGTTCGGTAATTTATTTTACAGAAACAGTTCTGTAATTCGAAAATTTTCGGTAATTCAATAAACTGACGTCTATTTTTACAGATCTTCATTAATTCATATCTAGAATTACCGAAGCTCGATAATTTATATGTAAACAAATCATTTTGCAATATATTTTCGGTAAAAAACGCCGAAAACTGTAAAGTAAAACTGAAAATATCGTCTCTTTCAAGACAAACGTCAAAATTCGATGGCAGTATTTCTCATTCCCCTTCTCGCTTTTGCAACCGTGTTCAATCGTGTGCTTGAGAAGCCGTCCGCCAAATAATTTTGTAAGCAAAGGTCGCCATGTTCGTCGGTTCGAGTGCGTGGAATTGTTTGTGAATTTGTTTATTTTAGCGTCAAATTGATGGTGAGTATGAAATAGTTAATGGTGCCCCATCACCCTCACTAAAATTAGCAAAGTCGTCACACTTGCTGCAATAGGATTCGTCCAGCTGGAGCAAAAGTGCACAGCAGCTGGAATGTCCCAATCACCGAACATCCGCGCCTTTTTCCCTTTTTTTACTTGCATTTCCGTTTCTTCCAGAGCAGAACGACACTACTACCGGAATGGAAATTAATATAGTGGCGGCCGCAACATGGATTATCATACACATCATTAATAAAGGCAAATGTTTATTCAGAAATATAACCATATAAGTTTAGTTGTTTTATATAAACTCCAAATACCTTTTACCGGAATTTTTGTAATTATTATCGAAATACTGGTAACGTTTACCGAAAACTATAATATTTTCGGTTATGTTAATCAATTTATTGGCCATATCGATGAAAGTTATATTCTTTTATTAGGAACATTCAAGATTATGAAAATTACAGATGTGTTTAAAATTAGAAGAAATCAAAAGACCTTGAAAATGATCGAGTAGAATTTTATTCAGAAGCGTTTTCATCATGACATGTGATCATTCGTTCTCACTGCAAGCTACACTTGCTGGGAAAACCACACTTTGTCAACTACTTTGGGGTGGTGGGGTTAACTCTTTCTGACAACCTTACTTCAAAATAGTTGATCGGTGTTAAACAAATTCATGACGTGTGATGAAAAATGCCTCTAAATAAAATTATATTCGCTAATTTTCAAGGTCTTTTGATCTCTGCTTATTTTAAACACATCTGTAATTTTCATAATCTTGAATGTTCTTAATAAAAGAACATAACGTCCACCGATAAACCAATAAATTGATTAACATACCGAAAATTTTACAATTTTCGGTAAATATTACCGGCATTTCGGTAATAATTGCAAAAATTTCAGTAAAAACTTCCGGGCTTTCGGTAAAATTTACCGGTTGTTCGGTGAATATTACCGAACTTTAACAGCTTTTCGGTAAAAAAAACACGGTATTTCGGTAATATTTACAAGTATTTCAAAAATAATTACAGGTATTCGGTAATAATTTAAGGTATTTCGGTAATAACTACAGGTGTTTCGGTAAACTCTACTGGTTGTTCGGTATACATTACTGAGCTTTTATTGCTTTTCGGTTGAACATTACCGGCTTTTCGGTGTTAATTACAGGCATTTCGGTTCAACAATACCGGTGGATCGGTAATATAACGAGCTGTCACGTTGACAACTGTCAATATTTTGACAGATGAACTTAGACATGATCAGCCGAGTTTCGGTATTTTTTACCGAAAAAGGTCCGTAATATTTGACAGCTGTCACTTCTCTGCCATGAGAAAAATTACCGAACGGTTTAACGAACTCCACATGTTAGGATTTCGGTAAAAAAATTACCGAACTCGGTAATTTTCGTTTACTGTGTATATTCAAAATAAAGTTTTTTAATAGTGAAATTTGGTTTTAGTTCAATCATAATAAATAATGAAGCAAATAAAACGACATAGATTTTATTTCAAAACTGAAAACTTTCTCAGTAGCTTTCACAAACACAACGCGTTGAACCTACTAAAATTTCACGTAAATCACAGGTGAGTCCCATTAAGCACAAATTCCTATAAGGACGCGTTTACATATTGATTTCGTTGCATCTACGTGAAAATCAATTGGATAAAAATTATGTAGTTTTTCACGTAGCCACGAAGTGAAGATTATTTTGGGTGTGAAAGTGAGTAAACGAAAGATTTATCTTAAGTTTGGAACTGAGTACTTCGAAGTAAGCATGTATAAAAGCATCGCTGTCAAAGTTTGTGAACGTGAACTATAGGCTTTTTCGTAATATTTATCAACAAAGAATCCAAATAATTATTGCAATTATTGCTCCAATCTGGATTTTACGGATTTTTTCGCGTAAAATATCTTTAAAACGTTTATTTAGAAGCTAACCAGTAATGAGTACCGTTGCAATACCGGGTACTTCAGCGGAAGAAGGTCCTTCAACATCAGCACCACAATCAGCAGCAGCGAAGCATGCTGAAAGGATGGAACGGCTGCGTAAGCTACATCAGCTTCGTAATGAAGCTCGCTCCTCCAATCATCAGGAAGTAGTGGCGGAAGACGAGCGTAAAAAGCTTCCGACCAACTGGGAAGCCCGCAAACGCCAGGCCGATTGGTTGATCGACGATAGTAAAGCCAAACAGGAAGCGGAAGAGAAGGGACTGGATTATAATCGAGTGAAGCTGATGAAGGTTTCCGCTGCCGAGGCTGATCGATTCGATAAGTTGAGGTCTAAGAAGAAAAATGTCGATCCCGGGTTCTCGGATTACGAAGCCCAAACGGCCCGGCAGTACAATCGATTGGTCAAAAATATGGAACCTAGAGACATGGCCAAGTATGAGGAACAGAAGCGGAAATATGGGGATGCTTTCTACGGAGGACCGAATGTGGTGCTCCAGGGTTTGCACAAAGACACCAAGGGAGCCATCGATAACATGGTGAAAGATTTGGAGCAGCAAATCGACAAGAGGAAGAAATTCTCGCGCCGCAGGACCCACAACGACGATGCCGATATCGACTACATCAACGAGAAGAACGCTCGGTTTAACAAGAAGTTGGAACGCTTCTACGGGGAACATACGGCCGAGATCAAACAGAATCTGGAACGAGGAACGGCTATCTAAATGGTTTCTGGGAATTCATACGTTTGCATGTTTGTTCCGAAATTCCACATGTATTAGATTGTAATATTCGAAGGTCTTTTCTGTGAGAAAATAACCAGGCCGATGAATTAGTATAATTTATTTTATACCTTCTTTGAGTAAAGCTCCTTCAAATGAATAATTTCTTTCATAACATATGATCAATCAAATCTTTCATTTCTGATTTAAAACTTTTCTTAGATGTGATCAATAAAATGAAATAATATATACAAATCTTGTTTGTTGTTTTAATTTACATTCCGAATGCAATGAACACTGTAGTTTAAAACAGCCAAAACAAAAACAGGGAGATTTCTTTCAACAATTGTGCAATCAGAAATTTTGAATCAAGAGTTGTATTACTACATTTTTTTTAGCTTTCATCCGACAGCATCCACATGAGATAATCATAATAAAAGTAGCTAGGTACAAAATCGACCTACTCATCAACTAAACCTAAACTGATATTACTACTCGAATACGGCTCTAAGGTGGAGACACGTACAATGGGAGAAGAAGAGTTTGGTTGCAGCATACAAACGCAAAAATTCAAAGCAAAAATTTTAATTTTTTTAAAGCTGTATAAATTCTGGTTTTTAGTGAAAGCTACTCATTATGATGAAAAAGACAAGATTGACGCATGTGTTGAAAAACTCCTAATAAATTTGTCGCTGAAGCTAATGGCTTACTTTTAATCCTATCTCAACCGGAATAATGAGAATGTTCAAATTATTTTACTCTTCGTAGTCGTTTCTATAGCGTTTGTTTGTTTTAAATCTACTTCATGGGAAAATGCGCTGACGGGGAAGTATAACAAACGTTCCAATCCGTTGCATATTCCAAACGAGTTTTCGTATCCTGCTTATGGGTGCACATCTCGTTGTCCTCTCTCTCACTAGTGCTGTAAAACTTATCGGGTACTGTGTAGGCTTTCAGTACAGAAAACTTCCGAAACCGAACGCTGACCGCATGCTGTCCCAGTAGTACCGGCTCCAGTTCGTTTTGGTGGCTTCAAACTCCGCCGACGGGATCAAAGTTTGGGTTAGCTTAAGTTCGGTGTGGTCATCCTGTGAAAATTTAATATATCACAATCTTTCAAGATATTGTCCAGAAAATTGAAACAAACCTTTTCGTCTAACTCAATCACAACATTTGAATAGTGACCGGATGGCCACTGTTTTAGCCTCCAGGTTTGGCTTATTTTCTTGTTCGGCACAATCTCGTCGAACTTTCCGCTTACGTTGCCTCCGAAGAATACAAATCTGAAATTGGAAAGACCACAAATAAGGTAACAAGATTTCGAATCCAATAATCCTAACTTACTCTCCCCCTTTGAACAGGTCCAGCTTGACGTGGCCACGAGTGAATGCGGTCACCATATCAACCCGGGTTAGAGCATCGTACAGTTCGTTGGCTCGACACACGAACCGTTCGGTGACTTCCAGCGTTTTAACGTCTAGCTTGAGGCCAACCTTGCTCGGTTCGCTTGTCACAGTTTTCAGCTCGATTTTCTGCTTGTTGAAGCCGCTAGCGTACACAGTTTCTTTGTCCGGTTTCACTGTCGGGGCTCCGTTTGCTTCGTCTCCTTTCTTGGGGAGGATAAGGCCTGCGAAAATTTAAAATTTATTCATTTATTTGTCGTCAATCGATTGAAGATCTAAGTCATAAAGTTTTCCCTTAACTAATTTAATTTAATACGTAGAATAGAATACGGGAATATAAGTTTAAAAAAAAAAACCAATGTAGTTTCTTTTAAAAAGATGATAAAACGAATCTATAGAGCCCATATTAGTGTTCTAGAAAGTTCAAATTTGAATAAGGCGACAGACTTGTGCCGAATGATCTACATAAATCACAAGCCCCAATTAATCTTTTAATGATCATCTTTCGAAAATTCAAAATTTCCCTACCCTTGGCAAAGTCTTGCTTCAGGTGTTTGACGTAGGTTTCCAGCTGCTTCCGCAGCTTATCCCGGCCCACGTTGTACATGAAGATTTTCAGCTTCTCGGAGGCATCGTTGGAGGTATCGAGTGAAACTGTTAGCTCCACCTCGTCTATATCGTTTTCCTCGGACAAATTGGGGATCGTGACCTTCCCTGTGACGTCCTCGTCGTTGATTACTCCGGTCCATTTTAGCACGATATTCCACTCGTAGAAAAATATCAGCTTCCCCTTGCGGTTGTTGGCAGTGGCTTCGCCTTCCATTTTTTCTATCTCTGTGATTTTGCACTCCTGCCCCGAGCCGGACACGACGAAATCCTTCAGCAGCTCGGTCAATTTGTCTTTAGACCAGGGGGTGGCATTTTTCTCGGTCCAGTGCCAATTATTGACGTTGGTTGCATCTGGACGTTCTTCCACAATCCAGCGTGGATCACCTTCGCCCCATTTGGCCATTGTGGATTTTCGGTGGATGAAGTTTGCGTCACCTGAGTTTTCAAATGTGGATCCGTAGAAAAATTCAGCAAAAGCTGTATGTGCGTGCTTTGAGGTTAGTCAGGTTTTAGACTTCGATTTTCACCGATTTTTTATGAGTAACAACACAACAATTCCAGTCCGATAGCCACTTTTCAATACACAACTAATAATAAGTTCACTCGACGGTATAATTTGCACTTCTGGCAGCGGAATGAACGGAATAGAATTTTCGATTTTCTAGACGTTTCGGAAACCAGAAATTTCGGCCGACTGAGATCGATGCATGCATGAGCAGAACTGTCAAAACTGCATTTTTGTTTTCGTACGTTGACGGCGTTGTACCGAATTTTTGGGTTAAGCGCTACCTAGTTTTGGAATCGATTTTGCAGTCAACTTTCTGTTTTCATATACCTGTGGCAGAGCACTGATAAAAGGCTTGAAAACTATAAAAAAAAATTAAATGCTTATTATTATTCATGGTTTTAATTCTTGTAATTTTTGTAATTTTTGTAAATTTTTGTTATTTTTGAAATTTTTGTAATTTATGTAATTTTTGTAATTCTTGTTTTTTTGGTAATTTTTGAAATTTTTGTAATTTTTGAATTTTTTATATAGATTTTATAATTTTTGTGATTTTTGAAATTTTTGTTATTTTGCAATTTTTGTGATTTGTGTAATTTTTGTAATTTATGTAATTTATGTAATTTTTGTATTTTTTGTAATTTTTGTAATTTTTGTATTTTTTGTAATTTTTGTAATTTTTGTAATTTTTGTAATTTTTGTAATTTTTGTAATTTTTGTAATTTTTGTAATTTTTGTAATTTTTGTAATTTTTGTAATTTTTGTAATTTTTGTAATTTTTGTAATTTTTGTAATTTTTGTAATTTTTGTAATTTTTGTAATTTTTGTAATTTTTGTAATTTTTGTAATTTTTGTAATTTTTGTAATTTTTGTAATTTTTGTAATTTTTGTAATTTTTGTAATTTTTGTAATTTTTGTAATTTTTGTAATTTTTGTAATTTTTGTAATTTTTGTAATTTTTGTAATTTTTGTAATTTTTGTAATTTTTGTAATTTTTGTAATTTTTGTAAATTTGTAATTATTGTAATTATTGTAATTTTTGTCATTTTTGTCATTTTTGTAATTTTTGTAATTTTTGTAATTTTTGTAATTTTTGTAATTTTTGTAATTTTTGTAATTTTTGTAATTTTTGTAATTTTTGTAATTTTTGTAATTTTTGTAATTTTTGTAATTTTTGTAATTTTTGTAATTTTTGTAATTTTTGTAATTTTTGTAATTTTTGTAATTTTTGTAATTTTTGTAATTTTTGTAATTTTTGTAATTTTTGTAATTTTTGTAATTTTTGTAATTTTTGTAATTTTTGTAATTTTTGTAATCTTTGTAATTTTTGTAAATTTTGTAAATTTTGTAAATTTTGTTAATTTTGTAAATTTTGTAAATTTTGTAAATTTTGTAAATTTTGTGCAATTTTTGTAATTTTTGTAATTTTTGTAATTTTTGTAATTTTTGTAATTTTTGTAATTTTTGTAATTTTGTAATTTTTGTAATTTTTGTAATTTATGTAATTTATGTAATTTTTGTATTTTTTGTAATTTTTGTAATTTTTGTAATTTTTGTAATTTTTGTAATTTTTGTAATTTTTGTAATTTTTGTAATTTTTGTAATTTTTGTAATTTTTGTAATTTTTGTAATTTTTGTAATTTTTGTAATTTTTGTAATTTTTGTAATTTTTGTAATTTTTGTAATTTTTGTAATTTTTGTAATTTTTGTAATTTTTGTAATTTTTGTAATTTTTGTAATTTTTGTAATTTTTGTAATTTTTGTAATTTTTGTAATTTTTGTAATTTTTGTAATTTTTGTAATTTTTGTAATTTTTGTAATTTTTGTAATTTTTGTAATTTTTGTAATTTTTGTAATTTTTGTAATTTTTGTAATTTTTGTAATTTTTGTAATTTTTGTAATTTTTGTAATTTTTGTAATTTTTGTAATTTTTGTAATTTTTGTAATTTTTGTAATTTTTGTAATTTTTGTAATTTTTGTAATTTTTGTAATTTTTGTAATTTTTGTAATTTTTGTAATTTTTGTAATTTTTGTAATTTTTGTAATTTTTGTAATTTTTGTAATTTTTGTAATTTTTGTAATTTTTGTAATTTTTGTAATTTTTGTAATTTTTGTAATTTTTGTAATTTTTGTAATTTTTGTAATTTTTGTAATTTTTGTAATTTTTGTAATTTTTATAATTTTTGTAATTTTTGTAATTTTTGTAATTTTTTTAATTTTTGAAATTTTTTGTATATTTTGTAATTTTTGTAATTTTTGTATATTTTGTAAATTTTGTAATTTTTGTAAATTTTGTAATTTTTGTAATTTTTGTGATATTTGTAATTTTTGTAATTTTTGTAATTTTTGTAATTTTGGTAATTTTTGTAATTTTTGTAATTTTTGTAATTTTTGTAATTTTTGTAATTTTTGTAATTTTTGTAATTTTTGTAATTTTTGTAATTTTTGTAATTTTTGTAATTTTTGTAATTTTTGTAATTTTTGTAATTTTTGTAATTTTTGTAATTTTTGTAATTTTTGTAATTTTTGTAATTTTTGTAATTTTTGTAATTTTTGTAATTTTTGTAATTTTTGTAATTTTCGTAATTTTTGTAATTTTTGTAATTTTTGTAATTTTTGTAATTTTTGTAATTTTTGTAATTTTTGTAATTTTTGTAATTTTTGTAATTTTTGTAATTTTTTTAATTTTTGTAATTTTTGTAAGTTTTTTAATTTTTTTAATTTTTGTAATTTTTGTAATTTTTGTAATTTTTGTAATTTTTGTAATTTTTGTAATTTTTGTAATTTTTGTAATTTTTGTAATTTTTGTAATTTTTGTAATTTTTGTAATTTTTGTAATTTTTGTAATTTTTGTAATTTTTGTAATTTTTGTAATTTTTGTAATTTTTGTAATTTTTGTAATTTTTGTAATTTTTGTAATTTTTGTAATTTTTGTAATTTTTGTAATTTTTGTAATTTTTGTAATTTTTGTAATTTTTGTAATTTTTGTAATTTTTGTAATTTTTGTAATTTTTGTAATTTTTGTAATTTTTGTATTTTTTGTAATTTTTGTAATTTTTGTAATTTTTGTAATTTTTGTAATTTTTGTAATTTTTGTAATTTTTGTAATTTTTGTAATTTTTGTAATTTTTGTAATTTTTGTAATTTTTGTAATTTTTGTAATTTTTGTAATTTTTGTAATTTTTGTAATTTTTGTAATTTTTGTAATTTTTGTAATTTTTGTAATTTTTGTAATTTTTGTAATTTTTGTAATTTTTGTAATTTTTGTAATTTTTGTAATTTTTGTAATTTTTGTAATTTTTGTAATTTTTGTAATTTTTGTAATTTTTGTAATTTTTGTAATTTTTGTAATTTTTGTAATTTTTGTAATTTTTGTAATTTTTGTAATTTTTGTAATTTTTGTAATTTTTGTAATTTTTGTAATTTTTGTAATTTTTGTAATTTTTGTAATTTTTGTAATTTTTGTAATTTTTGTAATTTTTGTAATTTTTGTAATTTTTGTAATTTTTGTAATTTTTGTAATTTTTGTAATTTTTGTAATTTTTGTAATTTTTGTAATTTTTGTAATTTTTGTAATTTTTGTAATTTTTGTAATTTTTGTAATTTTTGTAATTTTTGTAATTTTTGTAATTTTTGTAATTTTTGTAACTTTCGTGACTTTTGTAATTTTTGTAATTTTTATAATTTTTGTAATTTTGTAGATTTTGTAATTTTTTTATTTTTAGTAATTTTTGTAATTTTTGTATTTTTGATAGAGTTTGTAATTTTTGTATGTTTTGTATTTTTTGTAATTTTTGTAATTTTTGTAATTTTTTTTTGTAGTTATTTAAATGTTTCATTTTTCGTAGTTTTGTTTTTTTTTTCTGTAATTTTTGTATTTTTTTTTGTAGTTTTTTAATACTGTTTTCAAACATTCCTGCGTTGTCACGTCACGTTTTCCACCTTGTTTTCTTGAACTTTTCGATTTTTTTTTTTAAATTTAAACAGTGTAAGAGAAGTTTCTGGCAAGACTCATTTGTTACAAATCTCTGTAAATAATACAGTTTTTACTAAAATGTCATGAAGACGAGAAAAAAGTAATTTTCTTACCCGTTGTCACGCACGTTTCTTCGGGACGCAAGTCGGTAGAAGACAAAATTTGCTTGTTGGATACGGAATTTAATAACCTATAAGATGTTAAACATGGTTGAGGTTTTTTGGCTCAAAAATGAGAAAGTTGAAAAATTATGCAAAGAAAACCTATGAAAAAGTCGTTACGTCACGCTGGAATGTGTTATATGTAGATACATAAATGTACGGTCCGGTAACTTTTTTCTAAAAAACTGGAATGATTGCATTTGATTACAAAAATTTAATTTAAAAATATCCACGAATTGATAAATAAAAAAATTGAAGATGAGTTAGAGGAAATCACTAAAAAATCTAAGCTCATCAACACGATCGAACTGAATGGAAGATTTCAAAATATTTTATCAAATATTTATTTTGAAGCAAACAACTCAACATATTTTTTACTTTCATCTAAAAATAGTTCTGAAACTTTTCACGCCTGCATGTCGAAAATAATTTTACGAGTTGAAGGAATTTCAAAAGCGTATAATGTCCTCAACAGTCAGAAGACGGCTCCATAGTCTCCCGAGGAAAAGGAATAAAAAGGAAATCCAAAGGTAAACTAGGTGGGAAATAATCAAAACCGTCCGCCCTTTGGGTCGTGAAAGGGAATCCGACTCGCGCCAGGTCGCCTTGCCAATCTGCTGACTCGAATGACGACCATGATGATGATGACGGTGAATGAAGATGGTAGCACGTTTCCAGATCCGTTTGAGTAGTATATTTATTAGATTGGGGTTTTCTTGGCGCTTCCGGCATTGATGGCGGTAAATAAAAAAAAAAAACTGGTGCCACCCGTACTGGGAAAGTTGACATTGGAGATGAGTTGAGAAAAGGTCCTACCTTAGCAGGAGCTCTCGAATCCCTGCTCGAGAGGTGTTCGAGGAGATTGCTGCCGAGAGTTGGAACATTTACCTCCCCACGTTTTCAGCTCTTTTTCGCACAAGATAAGACGAGTGGTTTCCGATTTCCTTTCCGCGATAGCTTTTTTTTATAAAATGGGATGATGAATTCGATTTTCTCTATATCTCATTGATCTGCATTGTTTTTGGGTTTCTCTATAGTTACTCACGCTATTTACTATCAGGTGCAAAACATTGAAAATAAGATAAATTTTGAAGATAATTTTTTTGGACTTAATTGAATTTTTCAACGTTTTCTTTCAAAAACAAATATACTGAAAAGATGGACAATGTTGCTGCATACATTTAGGGGCAAAATTTATAAACATTTCAATATTTTTTGGCCTCAAAAACAAATGAAATTTTACTGTTATGCAATTCCCAAGATTCTCCCACTGTACCTATGTTCTTTGTTTTAATCAAACTTGACAACTTGATAGGGGTTTTAGCCATTTGTTTTATACCTACAGGCTTTCTCATAGAAAATGTCCGTTTTTATTAATATCCAAAGATTATCATAGAATGACCATAAAAATAACTCTAAAAGTATACCTATACAAACGAAAAAAGTTAAACTTTCGAATAAAACAACCCATTTGCTTCTAAATGCTATCATTTTATCAGGAGAGGTGTTTGTTTGTGAGTCTTCGAAAAAACAGATATTTTAAAACTTTAAAACTATATTTTTGATGAATATAAAAAAAATCTCCAACTACAAACCATATTTGGCCTATTTGAAACTCAATTTATAGGCTTTCAAACTTAGAACGCAGTTTTCGGATATTTTAATTTCAGACTTAGTTAATGATGATTATCTGCAAAAATTTAATGTTGATCAAAGTTCCCTCAGTTTACGGTACGTGGAGCAGCTTCCAGAATTCCACCTTATGGGTTCGCTGCCGTGGTGCCTTAAAGAATTAGGCGAATTAACAATATCCACTAACTTACAGACGCGAAAACTACGTTAACAGAACTTTTGTTTATAATTTTGCCCCTAAATGTATGCAGCAACATTGTCCATCTTTTCAGTATATTTGTTTTTGAAAGAAAACGTAGAAAATTCAATTAAGTCGAAAGAATAAAAATACTGTTATTGATGTTTTTAGCCTTCTGTGCTAAATGGCATCAAAACAATATTTTTGAAAATGTTAAGATACGTAAAAACCATAGTGATCAAAGTTACTCCGAAACATGCAGTCTGGTTTTGTAACAAACATTTAGTAACAGCCAATAATATCGTTTGAATATTCTGCTATCAATGATCATGCTGTATACTCCATACCTCAGTAAGTATTTTAAAACTTCAAGTGTTTCTAAAAAGCAACCCCTTCCAAAATATTCGAAAATGAATTGAAAAGGTGATTAATGTTCCCCCAGTTTACGGTACATATTTGTTTGTAATGCCATCGAGAATCTTTTTTTTTCGACGATGGACGATCATTTTGGTGATTATTAATGGTGTAATGTTTATAGAACCGGATTTTGAAGGAATTGGAGATGTTTATCAAAACCGGATTGTTCTTATTTAAAACTCGAAAATCCACCAAAAAATTGCTTCGATTTTACGTTCCCAAATTACAAAAAAATTCTAAAGGCAAATTTTGCCGAAATTCAATGTTTTTAAAATTTACATCACTTTAATTTTACACTTGCTGACCCGGTGTACCTTTAAAAAACGAATGATATTTTCAGAAATTATTTAAATTTTTATTGGTTTGATGGCATTATTTTGAATCAAATGAAAACATATGTAATTCAAAGGCAACCTCTACGGTATGAGAGCTGCAGCTGGAGTTTTGAATTGCAATACAAAGATGACATAAACTAATTTTCAGAATCTTGTTCTTTAAATTTGTGTTGAAGATCTGATAATTTTAAATTGTTTCTTTGAGCTTCGCCATGAAAAGGAGGGTCTCAAATTATTCGTACGCAAACAACCTAAATTATATAATATGGTTGTTTTGCTTGATATGTTCTGGATTTATGCTAAAAAACTGATAAGAGAGCCCCCTGTCCTTCCCATCACCCCCTGCTGAATGGAAGTCGTGGTTTTTAATAATCATACCCATTTTTTCGTACTCAAAAATCCTCTTATATCAAATATAGTTCCATTAGATGATAAGTTTTTGAGCTTTACAATAAAATTTATATGGAGCCTTCTCATTTCTTCCCCTCTCTACACTGTAAAGCGTAAAGCTCTATAACAATCGTAGAAACATATCTCGTAACCAAATACCTTTCCATGCCATATTTGTTTCCATTTGTTGGCTTCGTTAGTGGAATTGAAATTGAAACTTATGCTAACAAAATTGTATTGGGCCCACCTCTCTCTTTCTATGTACCTACTCACTGAAAGGAGAATGGTGTGTCAAATAATCATAGAATCATACCAAAATGATTTTCCATGTTGAGTTGAGTCCGTTTCTCGGATTTTGTAAACAGAAATTGAATGCAAGCTTTCCTCTTCCCTTCCCATATTCCCAATTCTATCCTCCTACTGCAAAAAAATAATTGTTTCACATAGTATTATTTCTCGTATTGAAATACCATCCCATGCCAAATTTGGTTTTATTTGCGTAGTGAATTCTTGAGTTATGCGTAAACTTGAAGAGGAAGTACCATCCCCCTTCCGAACTCTCCATTGAATGGAGGGATGAAAACTTAATGTTCATAGAAACATGTTTCGTACTCATTCCGTTATGCAAAAAAATCTATGGAAGCCCCTCTTGCCCCCTTTATATCTTTCCGCTGGAAGCAAGGTGGGGCTTCAATGCCACCGTCTTGAACTAGTCCAACGCTGTTTCTTAAGATACGCTCTCCCCGATCCAACTACCGCCGTATGAGGAAAGGTGTGCACTGATATGCCTAACCTCACTCGAAAAGATTCGCATCGAACTGCATCAAAGTTTTATATTTGACACATTGACCAACCGTATTGACTGTGCTTACATTCTACAAAGTCTTATTATTTATGTACCAACGAGAACACTTGGACAACGTCAGTTTCTTTCAATACCTCACCATAAGTATTAAGTCTGTACAGTAATTTAAACCAAAGATGAAATAAATAATGAACTGTGAAAAGAAGAGTCAGACCCAGATGCTCGTGGCGGTGTAGTCTAGCCGCTAAAATCCGTACAATTGACGAAAACCTTTGCTAGCAGCAAGTGAAGACGCTGGCTCCGGATCGCCAGCAGTGGAGATCTTCGGGGGGAACTTCGCGGCGTTACGATTTATGACTCACGGGGGGAAATATTCTAAAAAAATATATTCCATTTAATTGCTGATGCTGGAATTTTGAGAAAACGATTTGAACGGGTTGGTCAGGAATTAAATTTCCAACATGATTGGGGGAGTCTTTTCCTTATTAAATTTTTTGCTATTAACTTGTCAATCGCGACGGTACAACAATTATGCGTTATTACCCTTTGTAGGTAGGTCGTATAACCAAACGCTTCAACCCAGCAGCAGCATCATCTGAAAAACGTGGTGTTTTCCCGACAGCCGCGAGATGAAGGGTGTATGATTAGTTTTCAATTTAGGCAAAAGATCAAACTGTTTGGTAGGCCAACAACCGCGCTCATCGGCGTGTTGGTCGGCATTTTCCCGGAAGGGCGTCATTCTTATCATCTCGGACGGCGATGATGGAGTGGGTGGTTGGCTGGCTGGGTGGCCTGGGATGTTTTTTTCATGGCTAGAGAGAACAACAGGTCCACAGCACGACGAACGATGGATGGTGGTTCCAAAACTGGAACACACAAACTAGAAAATTGGAACATGATGAGAGGGAGAAAGTAATGCATTGTTGCGTGCGAGTCTGAGAGCGAGATAAGGATTCTGTGTGGAAAGTATGTTGTTGGGGTTTTATTTTTCTTTTTTTTTGGGAAATTTCTTTAGTAAAAGACACAACAAAGTGAGATGAAGCAGATGAGGTGAACAGTGAGATACGGGGCATTCACTAGAGGCTCTCTCTTTTTCGGTGGTTCGTGGGATTTGAAAAAGCGACGCGCGTGCGTGACGCGCCCCGATTTCCCTTGAAAGCGCTCGTCATCTGATTCCTCTTCGTCCGTGTGCCTATGGAGGTTAATGTTGGATGCTGAACTCACGGTGGAACCACTGCCTGTTTGACTGAATGGGATTGTTGAATGGGTGATGGATGTAGACGGGGATGCTGTGCTCTCTGAGAAGATTTTCTTCTTTCGGAGGGATTCTGGCTATGTGGCTGATAAAGGACGACGGCCTGTTACTGTCGGGAGTGGACCAGTTTCGATTAGTCCCGGACGAGACTTGGTTCAGAACTCTTGTGGTGCTCCGGAATCCGTGCTGGGCGGGTCGAGTGCGTTTTTTTGTGTGTGCTAGGGAATTGAACCCCACCACAGACTGCCCGTCGATCCGAACCTGCATCACCCTGACCTTCGGCCCTTTGGATGGACACTGGTAGTATAATTACGGGGGCATTGTTCCGTGGACCACTCATCGCGGTTTTTTTTTAGAACGACGAACATTACAGCTTGGCTTTTCGGAAGCTTCTACACGTGCAAATCGTACAGGACGTATGCGTATCTACTATAATTCCGGAGGTTGTTCGGTATAGATTGGTGTGTTATCACCAGGGATTTCTGGTGTTGTAGCGAGGGTAACTTATCAATTCATCCCACCCGTCGCCGGAGAGCGAAGAATCCAGCCGTGCAAGCTGTATTGTATTCTGGGGCTGATGAATGTTTAATGTAGTGGAAGAAAAAGTTGGCTCATTACATTTTTCAGGTCCTGTGGCTGGGATCAATAGCAAAAAGTGAAAGATTGAATGCGTGTGTAATGTTGCCGATGGAAGAAGATAATGTTGGAACGACAAATGCCACAGGATTTTCATCTCGGGTGACAGTCTGAGAAACCTCAAAGTATGTTGCGGTAGTGGGAGTAAAATACAATAAAATTTTCCATCCAGTGTCCGTAGTATTTGGGATGAAGAAGAAAACCCCACCAATAGTAAAATCTGATATGAAATCCCTAGGATTATTCTCCTACACATAGTGTTGATTTCTGGAAAAGTGACCATCGATGTAAGGAAAAAAAGCCAAGTTTATTGGGAAAATAATTTTTCAAGATTAGTGTGGAGCTCAGTGTGCATTAGTTTCGTGGAAAACGACTTAAATCGAGTACATTTGGCACTGTTTAAGGAATTATTTCTACTATTGGATAGTAGCCATTAGATTGATCAGGATAAGCAACTGATAGCTAGCTGGTAAGTAAATCTCATTTGTTTTATCTAAAAACATGACCTAAATTCATTGAATCCTTCATAAGACGAATGTCTGTTAAGATTTACTCCCTTGATAAATTGCGAAATGATGGGTTAATTTCCTGCAGTACTCTTCCAGTCCAGGAACCTGAACCTGATTGTTTCACAAATGTCATCTTGGGTAACAGCTCGTTGTAAAGCTGTATAAGTGCGTGTACACACCGACGAAAATCAATGTCATCTCCTTCTGGTTCACACACTTGCAATGTGTGCTAATCGGCCAAAGTCATCACATTGTTAGGACAATTTCCGACACTATACAATCCCAGTTTGCTTTATTGTGCTTCTATTATTTTATCGATTGTCAGTTTAGTACGTACTGTCGTCGCTAGCTTTAAAACAATGTTTTAGAAATAATCTGATTAATATTTATTGAAGGAACAACGTTTGGTTCTGGGAAAACCCACCCCACGAAGAATTTAGGTCATAGTTAGCAAACATTCATCACTCATCAAGCGACAATTGTTATACCTGTACAGAAAATAATGTTACCATAAATTTATACAATTATGTATATTCCGACTATAACATTAGGAAGCCTGTCAAATGCTCCAATCCTCCCGTTAGCTGGTGTGACTGATAAAATTTTCCAGCGAAAATGGTTTTTCCGATAAAAGAGTTTGCTGTTTGTTGCTGTTTTTGTTGTGTCCTCTTCGGTGAGATCCTGTTTACTCCCCAATAATTTTTGCGTGAGCTCGTGAGCATCGCCTCACCAATTCACCGAATTCTCGCTTCGACTCCAGTTTCTCTATTCTACAACATCTCCCGGTAGTGGCTCCAGCTCCAGCTGCTGCTCCCTAGCTGGATGCTGGAGATGACAGATCTCTCGCTCGACAACAAACCAAACAGCCGAAATCCGGCAAAAGGGGATCCTACATATTTTCTCGTTAATCAACCGGAGTTCCGAGAGAAAAGAAAAGGGCAACAAAGTGTTGTTTTTGCTTTTCCCGAAAACCACCCCATCATCGGAGCAACGAAGACAGAAAAAACGAGACCCAAATCCATACACATCCACGGCCATACGTCCATAATTATATTGCTCGGAAATCGCGATGAGAAAACAAAAATGAATTTTTGATAAATGGAAAATAGATGTAAAAGATTCTTTTATAAGTTGGATACTCATATTTTTGCTACTGACTCGGCCCTACACAACAGCAGACATTATACACTATAATTTGATGTTTTTTTCCCTATTGCCTGTTGTGTTGTTGCGGCATCGTGCGATGCTTCTCGATGGTTGGGTGTGACCTTGGCTTTTCGGGGTGGCTATTGAAAGATGTATTACTACTTATTTATATTTTTCTATTTGGCTTAGGAGGACGACGATAGCCATCATGGCTGATGGCGAAGACGATGATGATGATGGAGGTTGATAATGTGATGTTCTGCTAAAGAGATGGTCACCCCACAAGACACCCCCCGCTCGTGAAATTGACAGTTTTCTGAGGCGATAGTACCTACTTTAGTAAAGGGTCTGTTGTTCGTCTGAAGTTTTTACGACTATTGCGGGAACGGGGTTTGATGATTTGGTCCGATTGATTCTTTGTAGCAGCTTCGAGGAAAAGAAGCCATAAATATTTCCAAGACATTCAAATGTAGCCTTTCAGATCAACAACCGTGACCGTTCATTTCTGTTCCTTAAATCAATTCCCATCTTCAAGAACTAGACAGAACATAAAATATATTATTCCCTTTCACAGATTTGGCAACGTTAAGGCAGATTTAAATTTTGAAAACCACATCAGGATCGTCAAATACCTAGAAGATGCCTTACTATTTGAAACATTCAAGTGGTTTTGAATACCTACACCCATAGAAGAGGTTGCAAAAATCCAATGCTTATTTAGCAAATCTCTGTGTCGAAAATGCGCTGAAAAGTGACTGTACTAAAACTAATATGATTGGAAAAGCACTACTAGCATAAAGACTCGAAGTCCCAAGCAAAATGGTGTATGACCACGCGAACAAGAAAAACATTTTATGGGATTTTCATCCTGTTGGATGATTCATCCTCAAAAAAATAAAACTGAGAGTCGAACTCACTGCAATACCTCATCTCGACTTGCCAGTCCGATATCTTATCCAGTGCACCATACGAGTCGGATAGCAAACGAAAGTTTATTGTCATAGCCTGTCTGCTAGCGCCAATTACCAAGAAAACGCACTGCCTTGGCCGTCTGCCGTACTTCCCATCCTTTCCCTTTTCCTTAGATGCAGCATTGGAAGTATTTTAGTATAAGTTTAAATATTAGAGCAAACACACACTACGCTGAAATGTAACACCGTTTAGGGTCCATCAACAGCGTTAATAACTTATTCGGTCATAACTAAGTAAAGAAAACGAAAAGTAGCTATTGGTAGTGAACTGAAGACATCAGTACTGGTTTAACTTTTGGCTGATACTTGACGGTCGCACAAAATTGAATCTTAACAAACCGTGAGTATCAAAAACGGAGTCCTCTAACATGTATAAGTGTTAAAATAAATGATTCAGTACAGTAGGGAATCAGAAAAATGGATCACTTCCCACTTGAATGTTACTACGAGTAACCATAATGCATTTTAAATGTCTCCATGGTAGTTAAATGTAGCAAACCATAACCATCAGTTTACCTAAACTTCCGATCTGCACACTCTTTAGGAAATTCGGAAGCAAAGAGTCCGTACATAAGTTACTACTTAATTTTCACGATAACACACTATTATGTCCCACCCTGGAAGACCAGATCACGACCAGAGTAGATTGACTTTTCCTGGGTAAGTCGCGTGAGGAGATAACTCTATCTCAGGGGAGTATACGGGCATAGTCATTTCCCACGATTTAATCTGTAGAAATAAGACTCAACCTTTTCCGCAGTAGACATCGTAGAGAAAAAGGTACTTCCTTGGCCGTTAATACTCTTCAACGCCGGGCAAGTAATTTGAGACGGTGTATGGTGATCTTTACGACAGGAATCATCTGAGTCATAGTGTAAAGTCTTCGGTGTATACTGCGGCAGGCGGAATTTCAGAATAAGCGATGCTCGGCTGTACACGAGTGACAAAAAACCCGATCTTGAGTCATTTTGAGTTCAGGCGGAACCTTCAGCCATCAAAGACGAGTAATCGTGAATCGACCAATTGTACCCGTAGACTCCGATCACCACTAGGTCAGTGCGCCTTGTGATGCAATTTGCAAAAGAATTTATTATTTGAGTGATCAAATAAAAAAGCGGCTGCCTCAAGATGTAGATTTGCTGAAGTGAGGGGGCACAACATTGGAAGATGGTGCATCAAGTCGTTGACAAAATTGGCACTAGAACATTAATTGTTGTACCAGACCTTCAGGTTATCGACATATGCGAAAACCTCCGAAACCCTTTTTCTTTGACTGTGTCAGTTCAAACGTCTACGGTACCGTATGGTGTACTTGAGAATCTTGTCCTAAAGATGGTCCGTTAGGTTTTTACCCTTAAAACATGGAAACCTCATTTCCAGTTTCCGCGAATGTTTATAATTGATTCGATAACCATACTTACAAAATAATTTTGAGGCGTTGAACTATATTTAAAGAGCGCCTACGAGAGTATGTTCTGCTAATTTAACCTAACTTATCTTTCAATAAGCGATGGAAGCAATGCCGAATTTCAAACGGATTTTTCTTAACCTTCCAAAGTCGTTCGAGTCAATATGACCCGAAGCGCACTTTCAAATCATCATAACTCTTCGGAAAAAAAAATCGCAAAAATTTAATTTCAAAAACCTTCCTGAGGAATCACAAAATACACAAGTTGTAGTACCAGGCAACTTCCTGTGACCACCAGAAGTGCTCCCTAAAAAATCCATAATTAGGCTGTTCGGGTCAATATGACCCGAGAGTTTGCGTATATTCCTTTGGTCGTAAATATTGACCGATTTCGATAAATTTTTATTCATTGTAATCATAATTAGCATAATTCATCATAAGTAGCTGATTCCAAATGAAAAAAGTTTCGAAAAGAGCCCTTTGTAGAATGGCAGGTTTCGAGTTATGCGCTGATTTTATAACATTTGAAATTGAAAAGAATAAATCTATCCATGAATGTATAAATTCTTAGTGGCTCAGAGGAAAAAAAAATTCAAAAATAAAAATAATAACAGTTTTAAGTTAATTTATATTTTTTTAATTAATTCGACCAAATGTCTTTAACCGCTTAATTAGGTAGATTCGCAGTAGGTAGGTAATTACAAAATGATGAAAATTCGACTTTTCAACGAGAAATGCGTATGTTCTCTTTGAAAAAGGTCTTTAAATATGTGAATTTGTACTGAAAATTAACCAATTTATAAAATCATTTGGCAAGGAACCCACGAGAACCGATCGACATTTTTACACGCATTTGGATTATAATCACAACTGTCACTCGTCTTAAAATGAGGTACGCCAAACTGCGACTAAGCAAGTTATTGCAATTTAAAAAATGTATAATTTTCACCTATTTTTTGCAATTATGAGAGAAAAAAACTGTTAAGTGTATAAGTTTTCAACTTGAATATCTCATTTAAGTCTGATTAAAGCGAGTACTGTGGAACTTGAAGGTATTCTATAACTAAAAACAAAAATAAGTTAAAAAACATTTTTTATTATTTAAAAAAATTATTATTTTTACAAGGAAAACAAACAACATAGAGCTTTACAATGTTCTACAAAGTTGATGTTATTATTTTAATTTCATAGTATTCCGTCTCACGACATAACTTGACGAACATAATTCCTAAAATTCATTCGGTCCATGGCAACCGTCCTCCAATTCCTGGGGCACCCCACGTTCGCCAGATCACGCTCCACTTGGTCTAACCACCTCGTTCGTTGCGCTCCCGCTCGTCTTGTTCCTACCGGATTCGTAGCGAACACCTGTTTTGCAGGACTGTCGTCCGGCATTCTCGCAACTTGTCCCGCCCAGCGTATCCGGCCAGCTTTCACCACCTTCTGGATACTGGGTTCGCCCTAGAGTCGCGCGAGCTCGTGGTTCATCCTTCGCCTGCACACTCCGTTCTCCTGTACGCCGCCAAAGATGGTTCTTAACACTCGTCGCTCGAATACCCCGAGTGTACGCAGGTCCTCCTGGAGCAATATCCATGTCTCGTGCCCGTAGAGAACAACCGGTCTAATGAGCGTCATATACAGGTTACACTTCGTGCGAGGGCTAAGTCTTCTCGACCGCAGTTGCTTGTGGAGTCCATAGTAGGCACGACTTCCGCTGATCATTCGCCTCCGGATCTCACGGCTGGTGTCATTGTCTGCGGTCACCAGTGAGCCGAGATAGACAAAGTTTTCGACTATCTCCAGCTCGTCGCCGTGGGGCGTGACCTTGTTATTACTGGACAAGCGGGTTCGGTCGGTCTCGGATTCGCAGGCCAGCATGTACTTCGTCTTGGACGTATTAATCATCAACCCAATCCTTCCTGCTTCGCGTTTCAGTTTGCGGTAGATCTCCTCCACCGCCTCAGATGATCTGCCGACTATATCAATGTCATCGGCAAAGCAGATAAGTTGACTGGATCTGTTGAAAATCGTGCCCCGCATTTCGCCCACCGCTCGTCGAATAACACCTTCTAGCGCCACGTTGAACATCATGCAGGATAGACCATCACCTTGGCGAAGCCCCCTGCGCGATTCGAATGAACTCGACAATTCACCCGAGATCCGCACACAGCACTGCGTTCCATCCATCGTCGCCTTGATCAGTCTGATCAGCTTCCCGGAAAAGCCGTTCTCGTCCATGATTTTCCATAGCTCGTTACGGTCGATCGTGTAGTATGCTGCTTTAAAGTCGATGAATAGATGGTGCGTAGGGACTTGGTGTTCACGGCATTTTTGGAGGATTTGCCGTGATGTGAATATCTGGTCCGTCGTTGACCGTCCCTCCATGAAGCCGGCCTGATGACTTCCCACGAATCTGTTTGCTTGTGGCGTTAAGCGGCGGAGTAGGATTCGGGACAACACTTTGTAGGCGGCATTGAGGACAGTGATCGCTCGGTAGTTCTCACAGTCCAATTTGTCGCCCTTCTTGTAGATGGGGCATATTACCCCCTTCTTCCACTCCTCCGGTAGCTGTTCTATGTCCCAGATCCGGACTATCAACCGGTGTAGGCAATCGGCCAATTTGTCCGGGCCTATTTTGACGAGTTCAGCTGCGATGCCATCCTTCCCAGCCGACTTGTTTCTATTCAGCTGGTGAATGGCTTCCTTAACCTCACTCATCGTTGGGAGTGGCTCCTCTACGTCGTTGGCCACACCGGCGATGTACCTTCCCCCACCGTCTTGATTTCCTGCATGTGCGCCGTTCAGGTGTTCATCGAAGTGCTGCTTCCACCTTTTGATCACCTCACGATTGTCTGTCAGGATGCCTCCGTCCTTATCCCGGCACATTTTGGCTTGCGGCACGAAGCCTTTGCGGGATGCGTTGAGTTTCTGATAGAACTTTCGTGTTTCTTGCGAACGATGCAGCTGCTCCAGCTCCTCGAGCTCCTCCTCCTCCAGGCTGTGCTTTTTCTCCTGGAAAATTCGGACTCGCTGCCTTTTCCGCTGTCGGTGATTTTCCACATTTCGACGGGTGCTTCTTTGCACTACTGCCGCCCGCGCGGCATTCTCTTCGTCCATCACCCTCCTACACTCCTCGTCGAACCAGTCGTTCCGTCGAGTTTGCTCCACATAACCGATGACGTTCTCCGCAGCACTGTTGATGGCTGTCTTGATGGTATCCCAACAGTCCTCGAGAGGGGCTTCATCAAGCTCGCCCTCTGCCGGCAGCGCTGCTTTGACCGATTGCGCGTAGTCTGCCCCGACCTCAGTTGGCTTCAGTCGTGCGATATTTACCCGAGGCGGGCGCCGGTTGCGTGTGTTGTTCACTACGGAGTGTTTTGGGCGCATCTTCACCATCACCAGATAGTGGTCTGACTCGATGTTGGGGCGCCTCGACAGGATCTGACGTCGATGATGTCCGAGAAGTGCCGGCTGTGAATCAAAACGTAGTCGATCTGTGATTGCGTTTGGTACGGTGATCTCCAGGTGTACTTGTGTGGTAGGCGGTGCTGGAAAAAGGTACTACGTACGGCCATTCGTTTGGAGGCGGCGAAATCTATCAGTCTGAGGCCGTTTTCGTTGGTCAGCTGGTGCGCACTGAACCTT
Organism: Uranotaenia lowii; assembly: GCF_029784155.1. Classification (NCBI taxonomy): domain Eukaryota; kingdom Metazoa; phylum Arthropoda; class Insecta; order Diptera; family Culicidae; genus Uranotaenia; species Uranotaenia lowii. The sequence continues at coordinate 335,382,181 of NC_073692.1, forward strand.
CCAATTGTCGGTTTAAATTCCTCCTCCTGGCCGACCTGAGCGTTAAAATCCCCGATGACGATCTTGATATCATATTTTGGGCAACGGTCGTATTCACGCTCCAGCTGCGCGTAAAATTCGTCTTTGTCGTCACCGGTACTTCCGAGGTGAGGGCTGTGCACGTTGATGATGCTGATGTTGAAGAACCGGCCCTTGATTCTCAACCGGCACATTCGTGAGTTGATCGACCATCACCCGATCACGCGCTTTTGCATCTTTCCCATCACTATAAAACCTGTTCCAAGCTTATGTGTGTTGCCGCAGCTCTGGTAGATGGCCCGACCATCTGGGTACGTTCGTACCGTGGAGCCCTTCCAGCATACCTCCTGCAGTGCTACGATGTAGAATTTGCGGCACTTCAATTCGTTGGAGTGCACGTGGGTACTGCCCACAAAAATTAGAGATCGGCAGTTTTATGTTCCAAGTTTCCAATCGCTAGTCCCTTTTCGTCGCGTGGGTCTTTGCCGATTTCCATCCGAAATTTGTTGTTCGTTGTTCGTTGCTTATGTTTTTTGTAGTCACGGGCTCGCAAGGCCCGCAGCTAACCCCACTATCTCGCTGGAGGACCGTCGTGATGTTGCTGTTTTGGGTCCCGAACACCACCAGGACGTTGTTGCACTCCGCACGCCGCCCCTGACATGGAGAACAGACGCGTACGAAGCCCCGGACTCAGTCTGCATGCGACCAAAGCATCCACCGGGGTTGGGTACCCGATCTCCGCTAAGGTTGCTCGCACCCCAGCTAGTACCACGGGGAGGTAGAGAATCGGAGTTGCAGACAAGAGGTGATATGACCACTACCCAAAGGTTGGGTGTATGGGGTCTCGAGTTGTACATTGTGTACCGTTCGCTAGCCAGTTGATGTTAAAGGTATAATTAACAACTTCATAGAACAAACCATGCCTGTATCTTGCTTCTGTAAAAAGTTAGATTTTGGCGCCACTTTGCGGAGAAAAAAGAGAGCTGATCCAAAACCATCAATAGATAGCGCAAACATAGGCGAGTAACTTTGTCGAAGACACCGATGACAACCAACCCTTTGGACTACAGTAAATTTTGACCACAAAAGACTGGTTTTCTTTTGTACATGAAACTGCTTTCCTCTCCATACTTCCGAATCGCATTTTGGACCGCTTCAGTGTTTACTTTTCCATTTTTGCCAACAAGCTCAGCGAAATATTGGGGATTTTACACCATTTGTGTCAATGCATCTGATTTTCACGAAAATTATGAAAACTGAAGCTTACGGTACACAGAGTTTTAAGTTGAACTGTAAACAACAACACACAGCAGAAATCAGCTGTTTGAACGTCACCCGGGATGAGCAGGGTTCTATCCAAATCGTGCTTACACATAATAGGGCACCCTATATTATATTTGAACTAAATTTTATTTTAATGAGTATCAAACTACTATTGACGTTGAACATACAATGAGGCTGTAGTTTTTGGTTCGAACTACCATATGCTGGTTCACAAATCAATTTCTGATAAATGTTAACTTCAGCTGAAGTTGAGAGAAAGAAGGCATCCCAGTTATATCATCGGACTCGAACTTAGCTCGAAGCACACATTTTTGCATCTGAAAACTTATAGCAACTGCTTTCAAATTTCTCATGTTTACGTTCGAGTACATCGATATATGTAGGTGAGTCTTTAAAGGAAATATCAGGATGCCCAAAGGATTTTAAAATATTGGATTACTCATATGAACCAGAGTTAAACTGCCACTTATCAAAAGTGAAGGTGAGTCTGGAAGAGTACAGTTAAATACCAAAAACACGTGGTAATGCTCCAAAAGGTCTAACAACTGATCGCAGTGAAAAGAAACTAATATTTTAAGTCACTCTATAATAAAATGATTTACTATAAGATATAAAATCGTTTATTGTTGAAATTTTCCTCGTCAGTGTTGTACAGTTTATAACAATGAGCCCCGGAAATCGGGCCACCGGAGCACTTTATGTTTCCGGACATTTTCTTCATCGGATCGTAACACTTTATAGAAAGGATAACCGATAGCGATAACCACAATACATCAACACAACAGTGCCCGGCAGGCGGAATTTTCCGCCAAGGGACTTTTCTTCGGAACAAATCACGGCCACGTGGTGCTGTGCTGGTTAGCCGCACTGCATTGAGACAACGGAAGCTTTCAGTGAAATTAAAATTCTATCGGTACAGATCAGTCTTTTGTCACCGAACAGCCTTTATCAGGTTAGGGAAAGCAGCGGGACACGGACGCCTGAAAAATGGTGCTCCGGGGAAAAGAAGAGATTCTTTTCCGCCTCGGTTGATTCGGAGGCTGAAAAAAGTCTGCCGGATCTCTTAGCTCGTAAATGATTTTCTTGTTCGTGTCCGCCCAAAGAGCCGCTCATTGTTACTTTATTCAATAGAAGACCTGTTTTTCTGCACTGCTTAAAGCTCTGTTCCTTATGACACAAGTTTTCATTAAGAAAATCTTGACATTAGGACAAGACCGCAAGAAATTGCAGAGGAGTTTTACTAGTCTTAAAAATATTTTAAACCTTGTACACAAGCAACAAGTATGGAAGAATGATCCGTCAAAAGCCCAATAAGTTTTATGTAAGGCTTTAATATTATAAATATTTCATTCGATCTATTATTGGACAAATCAATTAAGAACCGAGCGATAAAAATAAATTTACCGGAATCGAACAGTTTAATTTCCCTCTAAAGTGGTCGTGATCCCATATGGGCGGTGATATTTTGGCAACAGGTGTTTCAAAACGTGACATCGAAAAGCATGCTTGTGTTTAGAATTTTAATCATAAACATGCCTTATCCCAGACCCTGGCGGTGTATTGAAGTCCCCTTTATGTTGCTGATGACTGCTATATTTCCAAGTGGTGCTTCACATGTTTAGTAATTAAAATTCCACGGAAACATCCCCCGGAGAGCGGTGCGGGATTTTGAATCTTTCCGAAATTACATCATTTGTATACCTTTTCAACGGACGAATACGTACATGTACGTGTGAAAGCTGGAAGAGTGAAAGCTTATCTAGGCAACAACAACAAGAGCAGCAACAACAACAACAACATTTAACGCCCATGGTGTCAAAACATCTGTGTTAAATGTCTGGAATGTATCTACACGTGAATGTCGAGATCTCCCCGTTCAGTTTGTGTTGGATGTGTTCCTGGGTTTTTTCTCATTTCCCTCAAGCTATAGAAGTAATGTTTTCTATACATTTACGTTGGTAAAGACAAATAATGAAATGTTAGATGTAAAGATTTGGTCGAGGACTCCCATGCAGCCAGCTCAGCAGCGATCGATTTGCGTGAAACACAAACACACGTACGTTCACACATACACAAAAACACATACAAACACACGCACCCATTCACACCGGGAGCCCGTCAGGTTTCTTTTTTCTTTGGTTGTCTCCCGGGAAATTGCCAGCATAGCTCACCGGATGAAAGCATTATGGAAGCGTACGGCAAGCTGTAGGTATAACCCAACCTAATGTATGCAGCATATATTCAACGATTTTACTTATGAAGACGGGTAGGAGCTCGAGAATCCTCTCATTCTGATGCGAAAATGTTTGCCTCCTCCCCCAACCATTCCCGTTTTGCTTGCGAGGTTGGAGTTTTGGGCGAAAAGTTAACGCTAATATGCGTGGGCGGGATGGCTGCTAGAGTAGAGAGTAGGTAGGTATGGTGTTGTTTGTGCTTGCGATTTGGTAAAGTGTGTACGAGTGTGTCACATTCGATTAAATGTACACTTGCCAGTATGTAAGAGTGATTCCGCGGGAATGAGTTTATAGAATTCGGGGCCTGTGATGGGACAAACTTTCCGGCATATGCTTCACAGCTTTTTTTTTCTTGTGCGGGAGTGTGCAAATATTGAAAAGCTGTTTAGATCTTAATTCTTTTCCAGGAAATTATACCATTCGTGGTGTAGATTGCAATGAAATTGTCAGAAATGGGGTTTTGCCATATCAAAAGCTCTTCACTTTTGACATATAAACAGACAAAGAGCGTAGTGAAAACGAGAAATTATTTTCAACTGGAAAACCATTGATGAAATTCGAACTCTATGAGTTGAAGACTAATGCTTTAGTGCGGCATCAACATTTCACCACAAAACCTCCAAACATCTTGTCTGTTAGCCTTGACATTCCTTTGTAGAAAATGGTTGTGGATTATCAGAACTTTACGCAAAGTATAGCACGATCTAATTTTCATTGGATTTGCGTTTCATACAACAAACTCAGTAGATTGTCGAATACTGCAATACCGGATATCATACGACATTCGATTCTGTGTGGTTTGCATGATCCTTATGAATTTTTTAGAAAATCCTTTTCCTTTTTCTTATGGTATTTAATCTCAGACTTCAGCTAGATGGTGGTTTAGAACTCTCAAGCCATTATGTTTTGTAGATCTGAACTCAATCTTCAATATAAAGGACGAACACGAAATTATTGCGACACATTCAACAGGACATAACTTTTTTACCATTGGGTAAAAATCAACCAAATTTTGCACACTTTCTCATTGCTGTGTATTGTTCACATGCTGTCAAACTCGAAGTCGTGTTTCTCGATTCAACAAGGTGGTGCACAAACGCGAGTCGAAGGAACCAATTCTTTCCAAACATTTCCTGATCGGTAGCACCGGCAGTTGAGAAAAATGTTGAACATTCAAGATATAACCGTCTCCAGAGTGTTGGACCACGGCAAAGGAGCTGAAAGAAAACCGGAACAGAAGAACAAAACGACACAACGTCTCAAGCCGTTATTTGGTTAAAAAGATCGGCATGTCGTAGAGCTACGTCGAAAATGTAAAGAAGAGAGCTGAACTACATAAATACAAGCTACAGAACTTCCCAAACCGCGATGAGCGGTGACAATCGACAGCTAACTCGGGCACGAAAGCTTTACGAGAAGATGCTGACAAAATGTGGCTGTTGTTTGATGGACGACGAAACGTATATGAAAGCCGATTTTAAGCAAATTCCGGGGTGAGAGTTTTTTTACCGGCAAGAGCAAGTTAGATGTGGACGACAAATTTAAGAGGAAGAAAATGTCGAAGTTCGCCTCCAAATATCTCGTTTGGCAGGCCATCTGCACTTGCGGACTGAGGAGTGAGCCTTTCGTGACAAAGGGCACAGTAAATGGCGAGATCTACAAATCTGAGTGCCTCTAGAAGCGCATTTTGCTGTTCTTGAAGCAGCACGACGAAGCTTAACTATTTTGGCCAAATTCGGCATCATGCCAATATTCCAAAAGTGTCCGGGAGTGGTATGAGGCCAATTCTGTCCTTTTTGTTCCAAAGGACATGAACCCGCCAAACTGTCCGGAGCTGCGCCCGGTGGAGCAGTACTGGGTAATAATGAAGCGAAAACTTTGGAAGAGAAAGGAGATATTAGAAGACGAGCGAAAAACGTCCAAGTCCATAAGGATCACTTCAGCCGAAATCACTGGCCAATTTTAGTTCAAAATTAACCTTAAAAAATTTTGCAAACAAAAATTGTGTTTTCTTCCCTTTGTGAGCCAGTGCAAAGTCCTGCTGGATATCCATCTGCTGAAACCCAAATGGGAACGTGCCGCTCTCATGGTTTGACGACATGCTGTAGAACTAGTCCCGATACACAAATTGATTGATCTTTAACTCTTCAGAGTCGGATCAACCGAACTATCTTCACCAGGAAAGTAAGGCTGTTATGGGAGATTCCGGCCTAGAATTTCAACGATACAGGTTTCTGTCGACTGATGATCTACAGTACTTCAGCATAGGTTCGTGTTTTTCCAGAATCACTGTACGATGAAAAGTTTATCTGCAGAAAACAGGATATTTCCTGTGCGGCCCTAGTCAGCAACGCCATCTTTTTTTTGACCCGTTCTTGCTATCATTACACTATAAGGTCTTGAGACCTTAGGAACTTCTAAAGTTTGGTCTAAAATTCATCCGACGGTGACTTCGATCCGGCACATTCAAATCATTTGTCAGTTTAATAGTAGGTGCTACGTGGAAGAATTTTCTAAAGGCGCTTCTTGTTGATCTTCACCAATGTAGGTGTCACCACTGTAGCCTGACGCCTGACGCCACTGTGTCTTCTAAATTAAGCTTGCCAGATTGCCCGGTTTTACCCGGACTTGCCCGAATATTTTAACCATAATTTGGGAATTGTTCGGTCCGGCCCGGGTGTTGCCCGGATTTATTCGCTTTATCTGCAAAATCAAACAAAAAACTCAAACCGAGTCATTATAATTTCAGCCAAAAACGAGTTTTTGAGTAAATTTTATCAAAACATCCGTTAACGGTGTTTTTGGAAGCCTACACGCTCTTTTTTTTTAACTCAAAATTAAGTATGACCGAGGTTCAAAACATAGTTCGATTCTATGAACTTAAAGTTAAGTACCCTTTTTTCCTCCTTGCGATGGATCAAAACGGAGTTCAAACTGCGAACTCAAAATTGATCCCTTTTTTTCCTTCGGCGAGGGATCAAAGCTGAGTTCGACCTTATAAACTAAAAATTGAACTCTCTTTGTTGGACTGAAAACACTTAGCGAGTTCAGTCCGAAACGAAACAGCAACCAACGAACACGTCGCAAAATTATGTCGTTCCGGAACAAATACCGGAAGACTATGAAGGAACTTCATAATGAAATGCATGTTCACCGTGTCAGTTTAAAATTCTGTCCGTCATTGTCATCATATGGTGAGCGGCTTGGAATGTCCGGAAACTTCCGGATGTTACTTCCCACGGGAAGTCGGGTCTTTGACCGGGAATGTCAAAACTTTCCACCGCTCTGTAATTGCAATGCAATGTACCGGAACAGCAACATCCGGGTACAACAAATTTTAATCATCCTTTAATTCCCTGAAAAAAGCTACCCTCGAAAAAAAAAGGATAAATTCGGGTTCGGCTGCCGAACTTAGTATTGAGTATGCCTATCAGAACTTAGTTTTGCTATTGCCCAGTCAAACTCAAAGTTGAGGGAAGCCACCGAAGTGCTGTTTTGAACCAAAACTACTTAATTTTAAGTTTAAAAAAAAGAGCGTGTATAACACGATTTAAATTTACTGATTCATTTCCGTATTCCGTTCCCGTATTTTTTGTTGAAAATTTTGAAATCGAATGCCCGGATTATACCAGGTTTTGTGATAAAAAATAGTCCGGACTTTTCCGGTCCGGATACGTGTAGGAAGAAATCTGGCAACCTTATTCTAAATGCAGGGCGAAATAGAAAAAAAAAATGCATACACGTAGATTGGGCAGCTCGCGACTTAATCGAAAATGAAAACTTTTACTACAGCTGCCTTATGCTTTTTTTTGTTTCGATTATAGTCCTCTTATCAAAGGCTTGCCAGATACTTTCAGAAAAAAGCGGGACATTTCACTAAAAAAGCGGGACATTTAAGAAAATTTAAAAAAAAAAAGCTTAATTGTGTAGCCAAACGTATACGTTTACCATCAGCCAAACTTGTTTATTAGGTACAGTTTTTAACGCAGATTGATTTTGCTCACATGACTTCTATTTACAAAAAGTTTGGCCATATCCACCTTTTTTTCATGGTTCTCGCAAATTAACACGCTATTTAAAAGAAAATATTTCAAGTCGTACATGTGAACGGCGGATTTGATACCGCGTTAAAAACCATTGTGTAATTTTTAAAAATTAGTTTGTTTGGTTATTTGTTCAAAAGCTTGAAAACATCCAGAAAATTTCCATCTTTATATACTTTGGACAATTGAGTCGAAAAAGGTGGTGTATAATATTTAGAAATTTATCTAAGATTATCTCTATAACTCTATAATGTATAATTAACTGGAGGCGACTTTAACATTTTTTTTCATATATGAACATGTTTTTTGTTCTATAGAACACTTTACTGATTCAGAATCTTACTATAATGCTCAGAGCTTTAGATATATTTTGTATTGTCTTATATAAGCTATGAAAAATGCTGCTTATTTTGAGAAAAAGTTGATTTGAAAGATTTTCTGTTCTTTTTAGAAATCATATTAAGACTAAAGTTTGATTTTTTCCGGTGTCAGTCAGTTAACTTTGTAAAAGTTTTCCAAGAAAAAAATCGGGACATTTTGAGGAGTAAGCGGGACAGCGGGACATTCAACAAAAAAGCGGGACATGTCCCGCTTTTGCGGGACGGATGGCAACCCTATCTTATCATCTTTATGTCATTCGCGACTTATATCACAAGCCCTGCTGCGTAATGCAAAATTGAATTCTTAATTTGTTCAGTAGCTCAATTACCAACTTAATGTCACTGATTTAGGAAAATTCTAAGCTAGATATTAACATGTTTTTTATTCCACCATTGATCGATCAGTGTGTGCATCATAGAACGCAAATTGAAAGAATTAAAATCAAATTCCATGGAGATACAAATATAACAGTTCAAGAGTTAAATTCAAAATTTTTAATCAAACTGTATTCGAAGCCACATTTCAGTTTCTCTTATTAAAATCATAATTTCAAATAAAGATTGAGATAAAAAATACAAATAAAATTCAAATAAAATATGTCATTTCCATATCTTTAGAACAGTTCAGTAACATAAACAAAGAACTCGAGTTCTCAAAACTCAGAAAACCATGAAACTGAAAAAACAACAAACGACTTGAACATCCTAATTCATTGAACCTTCATTGTTAAATCTTAATAAAGATCTAATGCTTCTACAGTAGACTGCCCCAAATTTTATGGGATATTTCAAGCTTGTGAAATGTTATGCGCTGCAGGCTTAAATTGATCCTAGGCCTAGTACAAGGTCTCATGCCAAATTTGGGCCAGATCGGATTACGGGAAGGTGTCGCTCAACGAGCCTAAAGTTTCTATAGGATTTTGAGACATTAGCCAAATTTTTGTTTTGGACGTAAGTTATTTTAAATCGGAAAATAGACAATATGGTTATGAGTTATGATACAGAATAAGGTCGGTTACAGCTAAAGGTAAGCTTAGTGTGTCTTGAGGTAAGTTGGGTATAAAGGTAAGGTTATTCTGTTGTTAAACTATTTGATGCATTGATTATATTATATAAGAACGTTCAATCAGTTGCCAGCTGGGCAGGTATCTACACGCATGCGGAATACCTGTCGTAGATTCATAACACTGAGAATGTTATGAATTTTATACGGTTGCGAAACTGTTTGCTCGTTCTACAAATAAGTCATACACATACACGAAATACATTCATTACATGACAGTTCACACGAAGCCATGGTGTCGGGTATGTGCTAATTTGCATTGAAGATTGGTCGAACTTATAATCTAAAGAATGCAATTTAGCGCATACGTTGGCGAAACTGCGGTGAATCCGTGCACCCATGGTGGATTATCTACATACATACATACATTAGCCAAATTTTTGTTTTGGGTTTGAGAAACAATTCAAAAGCTGTTTTAGTTGAAAAAAATATTAAATTAAGGTGTTTTTCCTCAGTTCTTTGTTATTTTTTTCATTTAAAAATCTCTAGATTTTGTTTTGAAAAATTCCAAAGACCCAGATTTTGCCCGATTTTGTAAAAAAAATCCTGATGTGCTCATCACGCATAAAAACAAGAAAATTCTGCTATGCATATTCTAGGGCCTCCCACCCCTTGACTTGTATTGGAGTAAGGTTGCCAGATTTTTCCCAGCATGTATCAGGCCAATTTTATATAAAAACCTGGCAAAATCCGGGCAATTGATTTCAAAATTGACGACCAGAAATCCGGGCAATATCCGGGCAAATTTTGACAAAATCCTGAAATTACTCAACAAAAATCAAGTAAATAAAAAACAAATGTTTCTCATCAAAACTCATCGAAAGTTTTTAAATCGTATTTTAGGCTTCCAGAAAACCCTTCATGATGATTTTTATAAAATTTGCTCGAAAAATTTCGTTTTTGAGGCAAAAAAAATGGCATGATATGTTTTTTTGAGCGATTTGACAAATAAAGTGAATGAATCCGGGCAAAATCCGGACATTTTTACAGGAAATCCGGGCAACCGGGCCGGGTCGAACTGTACCCAAATTTTGTATTGAATATCCGGGCAAACCCAAATAAAGACGGGCAATCTGGAAACCTTATGTAAGAGTGAAATTATTTGAGATATTATTGTACGGTGGCCTTCTTGGCTGGTTTGTTTTACTTTTTCATTCCAATTTTCTAGTATTATAGCGCCAGCACTAAATTTTACTTCGGAAGTCCGGACTTCCGATCCCGAACTTACTCCCGAACTTTGACAGTTGTGTTTAAAAAATCACAGTGTATTATATGCAACGTTGCCACACATAAATTTGTGTCCACCAGAGTATCTCTACATACTTTAAGCGGGCCACAGACTACACAACATTGGTACAAATGCGATGAAATTTTGTCGCTGTGAACACGATTTGCATCGTGTATGGCAATGCTTGTATGATCGCCCAAACGGTTTGAGTAAAATCGGTCGGGATCGAAATATTTTGTTCAAACCACCCTCTGCCGGGGTGGAAATGTTTTTTTTTGTTGTTGCTGTTACTGTTTTCGCCAGCAATCGTTTGTGTTCGCGTGGAATATACTCTTCTGGGCAAGAATGAGATACACAAACGATTCAAATGAATTTGTGGCAACGTTGATTTTATATGAATTTGGCGCACGCTTAAATAAAACGACTTAATATGTTTTGGTCGGAAGTCAGCCATGATGCCAGTTCACCAGAGACGTTTATAAATTTTTTATCTGAACGCACAATATATTCTCCCTAAGGGGGGCGGAGCCATAGCCTATATTGCCCCCCTTTTAATCCGGCCTTAGGTATAATATATCCTCAGTGTAAGAAGAATTCATTTTAGAGTTATTTACCAGTGCAGAAAAATGTATACTTTTTTAGCCTGTTTACATAAAAACAAGAAATTAACAGACACTAGATTCTGTACATCATTAGTTCAACCACAACATTTATCACGACAAAGATTAATTTGCAAACAACCCATGTCCCGACTCGACGGCATCCGCTTCAATTTTGACTACTGCTCTAACTAGGTAGGTAATTCAAGTTGAGGGTACATTATACATTTACCCCGATTTACCGTTTGACATTATCAGATTAGTTTACCCGATCTGTTGCTCCCTACTCAACCTTTCACTGTTTGGTACGCATCGAAACTTCAACCGACAGTATTGGAGAAAATATTCAACCAATAGATGCACAAGAAAAGAAATCAGGTTAGAGGAACCGTACACACAACTTTTTTTTTCTGGAAGCCTGGAGGCCCTAACTCAAAGGATCAACTTTGTGTTTGCTCCAGCCTTGGAAAAACTTGCATTATAGGATCTCTATCGTCTAGAAAGAGAAAGTCAGAGAAACAAAAACTTCTTCTAGAAATGTAACAAAAGACAAAAACCTGGAAAAAAGAAAACTTCAATATTTTTCCACGAAATTTCGTAACGCGCTAGCTTATTTTTTGCCACCACACTGTTCCACGGCGTTCCTGATTGCGCTCGGGGCTAGGTTTAATTTTTCCTCCTTCGATTTTTCCGTTCCGCTTTCCGGTCGATAGGTATCATCGGGAGCGCAGTGAATGGGGCCGAAATTCTGATAAAATCCTCCCCACGTTCTCCTTCCGGAAAAGCGCCCGGGTGAAAATAACTTCCGATGGGCTGGAAAAATATAAGCACCGGGAAAAAGGTTTTTAACTCCGGCTAGCAACGTGAAACCGGTTTTCGGGGAACTTTTCCTTTCCAATACTTTGGCGATCGAGGTCCTCGGTAAACTCCACCGCAATGTTTCATATGTTTCTTCGCATCACCTCCACTTTATGAAGGATCCCATCGAAGATAAACGGAAAAGGAAAATAAATCCCCCCCTGTTTTTTTGCACTCCTTCCGTAAGCGTTTGGGTAGAGCCTTCAAGCGGCAGCGTTAGACTTGCGTGCCTGTATTTGTCGGAAAGCTTAATTTAGCTGTTTGCCTGGAAGAGGTATGTGGGTAACATTCTTTTTCCGCACCACTGTCTCCGGAGGAGCACGTGAGCCATCGATAGCATCGTAATTTGAACGGTATCACCTTGTTTATCGAATCGAAATAGTAACATATGCTATTTGAGAAGATTTTTTTTCCATTGAATGAGGGAATGATGATGCTCGTGCTCGAACAATTGGCTTCTGACTTTGATTGTTATGAACTGATGAAAATAAAAACGTGTACAACATTTGGCATCAAGAATTATTTTTATTTTCATAACATTTCGTCTCACGACATGACTTGATGAACATAATCCCTAAAATTCACTCGGTCCATGGCAACCGTATTCCAATTTCTCGGACATCCCACATTCGCCAGATCACGCTTCACTTGGTGTAACCACCTAGCTCGTCACGCCCCTGCTCGTCTCGTTCTTACCGAATTGACAGCGAACACCGTATCCGTCCAGCTTTCGTCACCTTCGGGATACTGGGTTCGCCGTAGAGTCGTGCTAGCTCGTGGTTCATCCTTCGCCTTCACACTCCGTTCTCCTGCACGCTGCCAAAGATGGTTCTTAACACTCATCGCTCGGATACTCCAAGTGTACGTAGGTCCTCCTCGAGCAATATCCATGTCTCGTGCCCGTGAAGAACATCCGGTCTAATGTGCGTCATATACAGGTTACACTTCGTGCGAGGGCTAAGTCTTCTCGACCGCAGTTGATGTGGAGTCCATGTAGACTTTCGGTGATCATTTGTCGCCGGATCTCACGGCTGGTGTCATTGTCTGCGGTCACCAGTGAGCCGAGATAGACAAAATCTTCGACTATCTCCAGCTCGTCGCCGTCGATCGTGACCTTGTTATTATTGGACAAGCGGGTTCGGTCGGTCTCGGATTCGCAGGACAGCATATACTTCGTCTTCACCGCCGTAGATGATCTGCCAATTATTGTCATCGGCAAATCAGACTTGACTAGATTTGTTGAAAATCGTGCCCCGCATCTCGCCACCACTCGTCGAATAACACCTTCTAGCGCCACGTTGAAAATCATGCAGGATAGATCATCACCTTGTCGAAGCCACCTGTGCGATTCGAATGAACTCGACAATTCATCCGAAATCCGCACACAGCACTACGTTCCATCCATCGTCGCCTTGATCAGTCTGGTCAGCTTCCCGGAAAAGCCTTTCTCGTCCATGATTTTCCATAGCTCGTCACGGTCGATCGTGTCGTTTGCGGCTTAATGCATAGATGGTTAGTAGGGGCTTGGTGTTCACGGCATTTTTGTGAAGATCTGATCCGTCGTAGACCGTCCCTCCATGAAACCGGCCTGATAACTTCCCATGAATCTGTTTGCTTGTGGGGTTAGGCGGAGGAGTAGGATTCGGGATAGCAATTTGTAGGCGGCATTGAGGCCAGTGACCGCTTGGTTCTCACAGTCCAATTTGTCGCCTTTCTTGTAGATGGGGCATATTACACCCCCCTTCCACTCCACTGGTAGCTGTTCTATGTTCCAGATCCGGACCATCAACCGGTGTAGGCAATCGGCCAACTTGTCCGGGCCCATTTTGACGAGTTATGGTATTCCAACAGTCCTCTAGAGGGGCTTCGTCAAGCTCGTTCTCTGCCGGCAGCGCTTCTTCGAGCGCGTAGTCTGCCGTGACCTCAGGTTGCTTCAGTCGTGTGATATTCAACCGAGGCGGGCGTCGGTGTCGAATGTTGTTCAATACGTAGAGTTTCGGGCGCATCTTCACATCACCAGATAATGGTCTGACTCGATGTTGGCTTTTCGACAGGATCTAACGTTGATGATGATGTCCGAGAAGTGCCAGCTGTCTATCAAAATGTGGTCGATCTGTGATTGTGCTTGGTACAGTGATCTCCAGGTGTGGTGGTGGCTCCAGGATGGTGAAAAAAAATAATACGTACGGCAATTCGTTTGGAGGCGACAAAATCTATAAGTCTGAGGTCGTTTTCGTTTGTCAGGTGGTGTGAACTGAACCTTCCAATTGTCGGTTTGAATTCCTCCTCATGGCTGACCTAAGCGTTAAAACCCCCTATGACGATCTTGATATCATGTTTTGGGCAGCGATCGTATTCACGTTTCAGCTGCGCGTTGAATTCGTCATTGTCTTCACCGATACTTACGAGGCGAGGGCTGTGCACGTTGATGATGCGGATGTTGAAGAACCTGCCTTTGATTCTCCAAGCTCGTGTGTGTTGTGTTACCGGATTCGCGGCTCTTCAATTCGTTGAAGAGCACGTGGGTACTGTGCATGAAATTTAGCGATCGGCAGTTCCATGTTCCAAGTTTACAATCGCTGGTCCCTCTTCGTCGCGTGGGTCTTTGCCGATTTCAATCCGAAATTTGGTGTTAACTGTGAATTACTTGTGCTATTAGTAGTCACGGGCTCGCAAGGCCCGCAGCTAACCCCACTATCTCGCAGGGCCACCTTATGTTGCTGTTTTGGGTTCCGAACACCACAAGGACGTTGTTGCACTCCGCACTCCGTTCCTGGCATGGAGGATAGACGCGTACGTAGGTGTATGTATAAATGGATTTAAATTGGTGTATGTATAAATGGTTTTTAATCTTTTATATCTACCCTATTACACACAGAAAATAGTTTGCATAAATTATTTTGGGAATTCAACGCTTTGATTATACTTATACATATAATGAGCCGTTTGAGATATCTTCAGCATCATCAGAATCAATACACAGGGTTTAGAGTCAGCGACACTAATTCTATCAAACAAGCAAAGGTCTCATTATTCGATGAAAAATTTTCCTACGAGATTGCGCCTTGCGTCAAATTTCGCTAGAAGTATCAACTGAAAAAAAGACTGTCCGCTCCTTAGTTCTTATCTAAGATACAATTTCTAAAGAGTCCTCTCTAATCAGTACACCACCACAATTAAGTGTACAAGCAACAAACCGAGCAACCACGCAACAACAACAACTTTTCATCCGAGGGTGGTCCGCTGCTCGCTTCTTTTGTCTCGGTCGATCCGCTTCCGGAATGGCTAATATACCACGGATTTCCACTTCGACTTCCGTCGTAGACAACAATTTGCGATGTCGAATGTCCTCTTGTCAGTCGTGTCGTGGGGAGGAAAATTGTCGGATTGGTAGTAGTAAACGAATAACAAACAACAACGAGAGCAAAACGAAGAAAAAAAAACGTCATCCAGGTAAAGTTCGGTTGTGATGGTCCGACTTGGGAAAGTTGAAATACGATGAGCATCATCGTCATCCTCAGGTGGAAACAAACTCAGCAGCAGTGGGAAGAAGAAGGTTGCTCCCCCGGCGATGCTTTCCTCTCGTGAATCTAACGAGCACAATAAAATGGATGAAGTCCTATAGGTAGCACTTCTGGACTCGCAAATCAAGGCGATGAAGTTGTCTGAGGGAGTCAGCAATGGTGCGGGGGAGGGGGTGTCGCAAAAAAGTATACGAGAAGAAAGATGTTGGTCCTTTAGCCGTTGCCGCCTTCGGCAGAGCCTTTTCACCTGCAGATGATGTTATTATTTCCGGGTTTTTTTTCTGATGCCTTGTTCTGCTGGAGTTTTCTTAGATTTCCCCTTGGAAACGTGCCGGCGGGAGGTGGATGTCATATTCCAGTGTCTTCATCAGGGAATAGAGGGGCTTTACACATCGGGCTACTCGCTTATTCGTAGCTGTAATTCCAACCTTTGACATTGACAGCTTATCCTACTTCATCCATGGATATAGTTTGTGTTTCTCATAGGTACATGATAATTGTTCTAGTGAAAGTTTTTGAAATATGTAAAGCCATGGAAGAATAAAAAGTTAATGGATGCTTTGTAAAATTTAATCAATTTATAAAGATTTACATCAAAATTAGTTTGTACCAATGTATTTTCAAGACACACTTCTGGCTCTGGCAATTGTAATATATCAGTTTAACCTTTAGTTGTGTTGTTAGTACAGTTCTTACAAGCTTACTTCATTTAGAATTGGAACACACTTTTGCTCATATTTTTGCGCTCCTGGTGGAAGGATTTGGAAGTTCCACGTGTTGTGAATTTCGTCAGCTTCTCTTATGTATTTTGATATTCCGCAAATCAATTGTACTTTGTGAACAATCAACATGAAATTCGAAAGAAGGGAAAAAATTTTGCATAGTAATTTGGAAAATCCATTGTGTTTTGCATCTGGGCCAGCTAAACAGCTGAAATCGCCCAGAAATACCGTACGTAACGTTATCAAACGGCATAAGGAAACATTGACGATGATTCGGAATCCTCAAGCCAAACGTCGCAGTGGAACAGTCGACCGTAAACTGCGTGGTAAAATTTTGAAGACGATTAAGAAAAATTCCAATCCATAGGACCGTGATTTGATCATCCATGATAACCAAGGTAGACGAAATCACAGAAAAATCTATAATTTCACAGTATTTTGAACAAATTTTCTTCACAGATTCTGTGTTACAGAACACAGTATTTGGGAAATATTCACAGATTTCACATTTTTTTTTTTAATTTTGTAGAATTTTCCAAAAATTTATGCTATTTCTTTCGCAGAATACCATCACAGAATTGTCGGGCAAAATCACAGAAATTCAAATTTTTTTTCGCGAAAACACAGATTTTTTTTCGGCAATCTTGATGATAACACAAACTGATTTCTTGGTCAGATACAGGCCCGAAGGATTTCGTTTGTAGTAACCATTGATTTTGTTGTCGATTGTAGGGTCAGCAGGGCTAGGTTTACTACAGTGTATCGGCGAATTTGCGAAAGTACACTGTTCTCCATACTTTTTCAACGCAATTTGATCTGCTCCGACGCTCACACCTTCTTCCTTAGTTTGTTTCCTTAGTTGGTTTTCTGGTGTTTCATCACAGCACCCCATTAGTGCACAATCCGTTTTCTTTGCTCGGAAGTAAGGCAACGCATTTTCAGATTGAACAACGCTTATTTCACTTGGATGTAAAGTACAGTATGCAGCCAAAATTTGGTTGAACACTAGAATTAGAAAAAGAGACAAAAAATGGCAGCGCATTCTTTACTTGGATGTAAACAACAGTACGCAGCCAAAATTTGGTTGAACACTTTAATTAGATCCGCTGATGGACTCGTTGGCCGATGACATAGTGAGTGCGATGCGATGCGAATTGGCGGAAAATTTACGGACGCAGCCTACGCAGCCTACGCGAACTCGAGCGGCGGAACAAATTGACATCTGCTTCGCCGCGTTGAGTATGTCAGGTTTAAGCGATTCACATACATTTTCATCAAATGTGGTTCACCGCATTGAACCGCATTCACCGCATCGCATCGCATCGTATTCACTATGTCATCGGCCTTAGACTTTGGACTATGCATTAAGGTTCTGAAATGTGGATCCGGCCAAAAAAGGGGCATTGCCAAGTGTGGTGCGACTATCGGATCTCTCTGAGTTGTCTAATACGACAACGATCAAGTCGCTGAACTTTGATTCGATCGATTGTATCTTGCATTGTTCTATAGATGCTGTTGACGCTGTAGTTTCTTCATCCTGGATAATCCTATATTGACTATGACTAATTTGCTAAAAGTCACCCTACACCCAAACATTGCTTCAATTCAATCCATCGGCAAACAACCACGGCTAAGTTGTGCGTGTGTATGTAGCAAAAGCAACAACAAAAACATTCCTTCAATTCACCGGCAAACAACCATCGGCCAAGCTGCCCGGCTTTATCAGCTGTGTATATGTAGCGTGTGTATGTGATAGCAGGCAGTAAGCAAAGCACAGTTCTCATTCAATGGGTTTCCCTTTGCCTTCACTCCCGTTCCCTTTCCCGTTACCATCGCAAGACAAAGGACTACCTCGAAATACCGCCAAACGCCGGGAAGCCACCGTTTGATTTTTTGTGATTGTTCGGTGGCAGAAAGCCTATGACAAATATCCTTCGTCCTGCATGAAGTTCAAACAGTACACTGGTTAGGATGACGGACTGGAAAGACGATATAGCCGGTGATTTGAGTTCGACTCTCCCTACGGGCGCTGTAGTTTATATTTTTATTTTCTTGTTTCTGGGATGAATTATCCAATAGGAAGGAAATCCCATAAAATGTTTTTCTTGTTTCGCTTCAATGTAGTGGTAATGCATCATTTTAGTTGGGAGCCGAGTCCTTATGCCAGTTACGGTTTTTCAAACATATCATCTTCGGCACAGTGCAAATTTCAGCGCATTATCGGCACAGAGATTTGCTAAATAGGCATTGGATTTTTGCAACCTCTTCTTTGGGTGTACTCTGAAGGTAGCAACTTAAAAAATCCTTTTTTTTCCTAACGGTATCAATTGCTGAGAAGGTAAAGTCTTATTCCCCGAACCCTTCGGTTGTGCGGTTATTCTACTAACGCACGCTACGTACCCACGACACGCAGAAGATCTCGCCTTAGATGTTAAGATTCAACTGTGCAATTGGAAATATTCTACTCGATTGCCTCCCTCAGCTAGGATCAATTTATTTCGATCGTGGTACGGGCTTGGGCTAACAATCCTATGTTTTTAACTCTTCTTTATTGCTACGACTTGGATGGTTCCTCACAATGAAATCATTTTACACAGACTGACTGACTTCTCCAAGACCGAGGGCTTGTCTAAACGATGGTATAACTCGGTAGTTAAAAACCTTTTCTAAAAGATTCACGGCGTTGAAGTCAAGTCTTATTCGAACAGGCTTTCGTTCGAGTCACCTATCCTCGCACATGGCGTCATATGACACTATCTAGGTATTGAGGCTTCAACTGTGGGATCAGACGTTCTCTATTCAGATATTCTCCTATGATCGCTGACAAATCTATTCTTTCTTGTAACCCACTCTTTTCTCATGAATCCGTCTCGTCTGCTAGGGAAGAATATGTTGGCCCTTACCCCCTTAATTGCACGGGAGATAAAAACCTACTTGGTCGAGTGTCTCTTCAATTTCACCGCAAGTCGGGTAGAGCTGAGAATCCTATCTGAACAGTTGTTGCCAGTTGGTCATCGAGATTTTCCTTGCATATTTTGGGCCTTTAGGCCTTTCCTTATTGTCATATCAATAGATAACGTCTTATCTAGTAAGTAGTTCATAAAGCTTCTGATCCTCTCATAAACCGAAGGTTAATCAGTTTCTGCCAAAGCTGGGAAAAATTGACAGAGTTAAAGATGGCTACTGTTTGTTTACAATCATCATCACTTTCCAAAACTCCAACTATGCACCGAATCACAGTCAGCGATCATCAGCAGGCTGATAATCGGTCTTTGTTTGATTCTCAATGAAAGCTAGCGTAGTAAATATTCAATATCATTGGTTTCCATTGAGATGATAGCCTGCTAAAATTTCGCTCCCATGCCGGTTGTTGATATTTAAAGGTTGTTATTTCTAATCGAACCTGGCAACAGCAAAAGTTCCATTTTGCTGTTATATAGTCGAGCTGCTAACTAGATAGCCCATAAAACGAACTGCAACATGTTTCAGATAGCAAGGATTTTCCCGCCTTTTTGTTTCCCATTCAATTTCAACGCACAGTCACGTGTGCATGAATATAAACCCGAATTTTGCTAAATATCACAGTACTCATTTTTTGTGATAGTCAAAGACCGTTAAAAGTCGATCTCAAGCTCAGTAGCACGTTGACGAACAAACGTACGCTAAATCTCAGCAACTGGCTCTGTCACTACAGTTAAGAAAGTGATTGGGTATGGGTTGAAGCTATCAACGGAAACGCTCTAGACTGATAAACCACATGTTGTGATGGCATGCTTTGGGTTAAAGAAATGATGATGATTTTGATCTAGCTGGCATTTTCGTTAAATGTCAGTCGTTAACGATCATCATTCCCAGCTCTGGTTTCTGCACAATGCTGAAAATCAACAGTCTACACTGTTGATTGTAGACAGATCACAGGATAGACAAAGTTAAAATCGACGGTTTTGTGATGACCCGGACGCAGGTTTTTTTAGCGCATCCGATTTTTACAGAAACCGACAGGCTTTCACGATCACTGTACCTCTGTAGCAGACTTTGACATCACCTTGTCTAGTCCCTTTCCAGTTGTTTACACTAAGCAATACTAAGAATATCGGTTAATCTGCCAATGTTTTTAGTGACGTCTTCCTCAGCTTTGACAGATGGACCTATTTCCTTTCCCTCTACATTATTTGGTTGCGATCACCAGAGCATATAAGAGAATGCCATAATTTAATTCTACTTTCTGAATCCCGCTGGCCGGGATCTCGTCCATGACCCCGGGGCTTATTTCAGTTTAAGCTGTTGAAAATGAAGTATTCAACGCAGATTTCAATGGTGGAATAGAGATATTTTTGTTCAGGTTTATTAGTCAGGTCCTTAAACAACTACCAGTTACATTAGCGATAGCTAAAGCTTAGTTCTTTTAGAAATGGGACACTTTCTCTTGCTAATAGCTCGTTTACTAGGAATCGGACATTCAAAATTTTGACAGCATTTTGTTGCCTGTAAAAAGTACTACCCGACCTATTTTTTTCTAATTTTAAAATTCACGCGTTTTGTAGATGCTTACGATGCAAGAGAAAAAGGAAAAAATAATTTTGCACAATTTCATTCAAAATCCATCATTATCAAATTGATAGCTGACAAAACCGTTGAATATTGGAAAAATTACTGTGTGTGAGTGGTGGAAAAGTATGCAAATACTGTCAAAAATGTCCACAAAGTTCAAATCAAGCATTGGAGTGAAGCAAATGATCGGCAACTTCGGCTAAGGGTCATAAGGGAAGTCAAGTCTTATACCAGCATTTTTAATTTTCAATAAGCGAAAAACTAAGGGTAGATCGCTGAAATTTGATTTTTTTTTCTCAGATAAGCTGAAAGTGTTGCCTGGTAATGAGTCATTCAAACCTAACCTCAAACAACATTTTTTTTTGCTAATTCCACAGCTCGTAAGCTGTGTAGCCGATTCCAAGGCTATGGGACAGATGATTTCTGATGAACGAAAAATCTTATGAAATACTCTATTTTAAACAAATTCCAGCGTTTGAATCCTATACCATGTCTGCTCGTGGCAAGGTCCCAAGTATATTAAAGTATGTATTTGCTGGTTATTTTGTATAAAACATAATGATTTGCTAAGATTCTGCTTCTGTGAGAAAAAATCAACAATTTTCAAAACGAAAACTATGGTTTTCACTGTTTTTAAAAGCCTAAAAAGAGCAATCTTTTGTATACCCTTCGCAACCTACGATCTATACTAACGGATTTTACTTTAAGTTCAATCTTATGATGGTTTTATCTCGTTATTGCAAGATTTTGCCAGCAAAAATTCCATTGAAAACGCTCAAAAATTGGCTCGAAAATAATTAAATTTGTTAATTTTGAAACAGCTGTTTCCACTAAATTGCCCTCAGTTTCTTTTAAAAGAGAAGTATTGGTGCAAAAAGTAGCAGAAATTGAAGGAAGAGGATGTAGCCACCTAAAATACAGATTAGACGAAGTATGAGTTTGAAAAACTGATCAATATCATGACTTAAAAAAGTGTGCGCTAACCGATGGGGGGTACCAAGAATAAAGTAGAATTTATTCTTACAAAAAAACAATAAATTTTTTTTTCAAATTTTTTCATGAATTATCATAAGATTACCTCCATTTCCTTCATAGGAAGTATTTAGATCAAACGAAAGGTTTTTGAGATACACGCATTCGTAACTGTCCCATTTCTAAAAGAACTAAGCTTTATTTGTCACTTTCTACTTCTCATATTCCCTAACCGGGAAAGAACTCATTTCTCAATGAGTACTTTGATACTTTTACCCAGAATATCTGGCAAAACTATTGTGTTACCACGAACCTTACTTGAGTAGTCTTTCTTAGCCGTGTAATGATGTGAACATTTGTACCGTATTTCATCATCACCTGCCATCCGCCATCATCAATGCTATTGTCTCAATTGCGAATTGCACGTAGCAAAGAGACAGAATCAAAATAAGCATTACGGTCGTCCCGATAGGAACATCACAATCCTTCTGCTGCAGGAATAACGATCTTCCGGAACCTATCCGAACCATAAGTATCAACAGAAGCGATGTCACATAGTTTTCTTTTCACTCAGAAATGCGATTTGTTTTGATTAACAGTGATATTTGAACCAATTCTGAAGTCGATAAGGTTACTTTGAAGGCCACTGTTTGCCTGAAGGCGGACAAATGATTGTTTGAGAACCCATACTTCGGATAATAGCAATGGTCGGTCAACTTGCTCATCGGGCTTGACTTTTACCGATCATGACGTATATCAAAGTTTGTTAATTATTTCGTACTTCAAGGAACATTCTTTTTCTAGGAATTTAATTTATTAACTGGAACTTTAACATTAAAACAAACGCAATGACGCAGCATGACCTATAGCAACATACTAATTTCATGAGATCTGAGTAAAAAGTTATTTTATCAACCATCCACTCTAAGTTCGGATCGTATAACGTCTTCAAAAGGCTTTATAAATCTCCATCTTGAGGTTTATCAATGGAAACGGGATATCATAAATTTAACACTTTTCCAAGTTAAAAGCAGTGTCGTTGAAGCCGTTGAGAAAGTTTTCAGATATTCCAGCAGCAGCAATGGCATTCGAGCGAATTAAGATGCATCTTTCTGCCCGTTTCGTGTGTCGGAAATCGAAGTCAGCCAGCATTAAGCCCAGCTTCCGGTTACAGAACTTTGCCCGTCTATATCCATTAAGGCGCGGCACGAACCAAAGCGAGCATAAAAAATAACAATTTCCCCCAATGCGATGTGAGAGAGTGTATTGGACTCGTTAGCTCTTTTGGTTTGATAAAGGCTACCGCTGTGATTTTTTTTCTCCACTCTTATTGCAACCATTCCTATATACTTTCATAATATCATTCCTTTCTGCCCCAATGAGACCACTAGTGTACATACTCATCCCAAGGGGGAAGGGAATGTCGGGCACGAGAAAAGGTCAACCGAGTTAACTAATAATATATCGGCCGGGACAAAAAAAAACCCCGGACGAAAAAGAAAAGCGTCGTTTGGTTGGTCCTCGAATTATCTTCGAGTGGCATCGTACACCGGGAGTTTCTCTGTGTGTCATAAAAAGGAATGTAGTAGCTGCACAACTTCCACCTGACCGAGCCAGTCAATTTGGTTCTCCGGGTCTGGGCTAAATACTGGTCATGATGTTTCAGGAAAGGGGGAGGGGTCAGAAGTCGGTAGCAGTCATCTGAACGGCTCTGCTGGGAACAAGGGTCACATACCGTGTGCTCACTCGCTCGTTGAATCTGTCGTCAAGTTCGAATGGGCATCGGGCTATCTGTTCTGTAGAAGATGTCATAATAACGCCATGTTTGAAACCACCAGGAACATAGCCAGGGCCAATGTTAGTGTTTGGTTGCGTGTGGTAAAGGCGTGTACTTCGGACCATAAACACAAGCTTTTAAGTATCTTGTTACGAATTTCCATGGAATTTCCCCCGATAGGAATGTGAGTACACATGCTTGGGATTTGTGAGAATTGGATGTTGTTGAGAAGATATTAGGAAAAGGGGCGGAAGACTGTGGATTTTGTTCTCTGTGATAATCGTTAATTAAATGTGTTGATATTGTCTTTCTCCATTTGAAGGTGGTGCTGGGATGAGTAACGCTATATCTCATTTTAAATACATTAGTTTATCAAAGGGGCGGACAGAAAATTTTACCAGCAAAATATATTTTTGTAAAAATGGGCTGTCTTTTGGTTTGATTTAACAGGTATATAAGGCAAAAAACGTTAAAGAAATTGGATAAATCGATGGCAAAAGAGTACCAATTGATGGCACTATAAGGGTAACAAGAAGTCATTAAAAGATACACTGAGAAAAGTAAAATAAGTAAAAGAGTTATAGAAGTCAACTTTTAGAAGCTTGGAAAAAAGCTGTATTCGAAAAAACTTGCGTTTTTTACTATCTTTTGTGAACATTGTGATTAGTTGAATGCATAGATGACTGATTAAATAAAAATTGGAATCATATTTCCGAGCAACAAGCTTCTCATTAACCCTCATCCTCAACCGAACTGTTTGTCGGATAGGCCGTTCACTTTCGGTGTTGAACTGGATCCTGCTCTGTACCACCTTCTCTAACACCTTTCCAGCAGTATCCAGGAGACATATCGGGCGATATGCTGATGGGTCACCTGGTGGCTTGCCTGGTTTTGGCAGGAGCACCAATCGCTGCCGCTTCCACACGTCTGGGAAAACCCTATCATCCATGTACTGTTGCAGTGATGACAGGAACATTTCAGGATGTTTCATGAGCGCGGCCTTCACTGCCACGTTAGGAATGCCATCCGGACCCGGAGCTTTGTTCAACTGAAGGGACTTAGCGATGTCGCGCAGTTCCTCCAGCGAAATCTGCTCCTCCTCACTCGTATCCCAGTCGTATGGAACCCTCGGCCATGTAACTTCCTCGTGCTGTGGGAACAGCTCGTTGACGATCTCACGCAGTTTATTCGGACACGATTCCTGTGGCGCACCTTCGCTCCGCGTTTTGGCCATGACAATCCTGTAAGCGTCGCCCCAGGGGTGATCCTCGGACAGTTGCCTGATTCGTGCCTTTTTGCTCGTCTTGATTGCCCTGCAGAGGGCAGACCTCGCAATTGCATAGGGTATTCTTCGCTCCGCTCTCGCTGACGGGGACCTCGCTCTCTGCATATGTCGCCTAGCCCGTAGGTAGCTAGTACGCAGGTCCGCTATTTTTGTCGTCCACCAGTAGACGGGTTGCCGAGTGTCCTTCCGCTTGGCCCTCCTTGTCATCGGAGCGTCGCATGCGCGTGCGAGTACCCTCGTCAGGTTTTCCGCGGACAGATTTTCCAAGTTCCGCTTCCAATTTAACAATTCTTTCAAGTTGTCTTCCAGAGGCGTGCTCCTGTTGTCTTCTACCTGACCGTCCACTTGTGCCCGCTCGATACCACATCGCAAAGTGATCGCTATTGGTGAACACACCGCTTACCCTCCAGTCGCTTGTCCAGCCCAGACTACTGAAGGTGACGTCAATGATGAACTCGCTCCAATTCCTGTGGTAGGTCCTTGTATCGCCTACATTCCCCAGGTCTACGTTCAGCCTTGCTAGGACTTCCAGTAGAAGCTGTCCCCTGGGGTTTGTAAGGCCGCATATGACAACGGGGCTCCTGCCCGTGAGACCTTCAACGTTTTTGTCCATCATCATCTGACGCCGAACCTTTCCAGAGACCACCTCGGGGAGGCGTAGCAGCTACAGACGAAGATCCCGTTGACCTTGGCTATCACGAAGCCTTCCTTCCAGCAGACACCACCTCTTGTATGGGGTGTATAGGGTTGTATGGGGTATTCCTGTAACCCATATCCCCCCCCCCCCCAGTTTGGCCAATAACTGCCATCCGAGGTCATGCGATACGGGTCTGCCTCTAACGCCACGTCCAGCTATTCCTCAATGGCCATCTGCCACAACAGCTGATGTGCTGAGTGGCAGTGGTTGAAGTTGAGCTGGACCGCTTCTATCCCCGCGAAGGTGCAGCCGACGCCTTTTGAAAGACGGGGAACCTAGGGTTGCCAGCCCTGTATCCTCCACCGCAGTGGAGACACTTTGCGTTTTTCGTGCAACTAGCCGCATGATGGTCGGCTTCACCGCACCGCCAACACAAGCCACTCCTATCAGTGCCCTTACAGGCGAATGATTTGTGTCCATATTCCACGCACCGGAAGCACCTTTCCGGTTTGTGGAGGGGATAGACAGATAGACCAGCCCACCTTTAACCGCCCACACTTGAGTGCGGCGTTTGCTGCCGCAACCGGAAGTTTCGCAAAAGCCACCTGTGTCCCGGATTTGGGAGGCCCTTCTCCCAGCCTGACCGAAATCTGGTCCGTTCCGATCTGACACAGATCTTTCAGCGCATCCTTAATCTCAGCGTCCGGGGCTATCTCGTCGAGATTTTTTACCCTAACGGTAACCGTGGTGCACGGATTTCCGCGGCTTCGCCTACTATCTCCTGCGTAAGTGCACTATATCCGCGTTTTTCACTGTCGAGTCACGTCTGAGTTCGAGGATCATCTCGTCGGAACGTGTTCGGCGGATTCTCCTGACATCCCCTCCTAGGCCCACCAGCCTATCGCTTGTCCTCATCTGGCGCAGGACATGGGCATAGGTTCCGTCAGGTGCCTTCACCACCAACGCCTCCCCCTTATCCCTGACCCGGTTGGGTTTGGGCTTGGACTTGGGTTTGGCCATCGTGGCCTTTTTCCTTTTGCGCTCAACCGTCTGCCACCCGGTTGGCGCTTCAGGCCCTTCTCTCCATCTTCTGTAACGCCCGGATCCTGCCGGACCGTAGGATCCCGGGCACGCTTATTTTTCGTTTTCTGATTCCCGCAAACTCATCTTCGCCAGAGGGGTCACCAAGTCCTCAGGTGCCCTCTTCCGGCACTTCGATGCAGTGAGCAGGCTCACCACCACTCTGTTCGCCTTGACGAACATCGCCATCGCGTTGGCGAACTTCTCCCGTACTTCTTTGTGGATGTTAAACTTCTTCCTAACACAATCCACAAGGTTCTACATTCCCGCCATTGCTACCGATAGCTTCGCAGGGGTCTCAGGGTCCTGAAGCTCCGGGGAGCTTAGGAGTTCCTCGACTGTCTGCTGAACTCCTGCGAAAGGGTCTCCGCTCTCTCCGCTATCTACAGGCGTCCTCACCGGCTTGGTGAGTTGCCTATTAGGCGAGCGCATTAGCCTGCTCCTAACGAACGGATTAGGACAAGCGTCTTTCTCCGCCTCATTCGCTTCCATCCGCGTTTTGTTTTTGTTGTTGTTAGAATTCATATTAGAATATTATTTCCCACGCACGAGTAGCGAGGCAAATATACGGTCCACTGCGCCAGTGACCTGCTTAGCGCAGCAAGGACTGGAATACTGTGGGGTGTGTCCTGTCCCAACCGTTTGGGACTTAACGACCCGCGAGCCTTCCAGGTACGTCGGCACGGTTCAGCGTTACACCTTCACCAAACGGTTTCCAATATATGTTCCATGTTCATAGTCCGCATTCATTGCAAGGGTCTTCATATGAGAAGGGAAGGGGGGGGGGGAGGTGTAGTTCTCTCGGCCATACATCTGCAATAATGCAGACACGTTTTCACTATGTATCACGAGGAGGTGGAACTACTTCGCAGAGAAGTGCCAAAATATGGGTAATAATTTTCATATATACATAGATACCTCAATCATATCAAGTTTAGATTTCACTGAAACCTTTATAATTGATACCTTGTTCAGCTAACGTTTTAAAACGAGTTTCGAGCGCATACTGCCACTTTAAGGTATAATCCACAGCTGAAATTTGGCATCGTTTACAATCAAATACTTTTTTTAAAGATGGCCAAACGAAGCACCATTGAACTTTCGTTGAAACAAAAATTTGACGTATCGCCAAACCACGCGATTAAAATCGCGAGCATTATATGGGCAATATGATGTCAAATTTCACTACCAAGGCATGACAGCATAATTTGTCATTGTTTCATACCAAAGGTCTTGTCGGATATATGTACATTTACACATAAATACAGTCATATTATTTTTTTTTTATTATAACTAGAAGCATCAATATTAATTTTGATCTATTAAAAATACTTGTTTGGATTGGTAAGTTATCATTATTTTATTGCAAAGCTTCCATTACTAAATTTTAAGGCCTTTGACCAAAATTTAAAAAAAAAATACGCAAAATAAAATTGTTTTTTTCATTTGTCCTCTACAATGTCCGTTTCTTAATACTAAGTAAGTAACTACTGTAGCATGGAGGCATGTATAAAATATCAATTATAAAAAATGGATTCTCAAGATTGCAAAAAATTATGCAAGTCGATCAGAAACTCATTAAATCACACGTAATTCAATGGGTCTCGAACGAAAAGTCCATTCAACCTCTTTCTAGGGTGCAAACAATACTTGTTTCTCAAATTTTAAAATCGTAAATTAAACAGTACTTTGGCTAAGCTTAAACCGTGATGTAATCCAAAGGTAAAGACTATGCAGCGATCATTCCAATCAAATATTGGATGGTGGCTGCAGAGGTAAATAAATGATTTTTCAACTCATTTTTTCAATAATGCACTTCAACTTTAGAAATTGACATTCTTAAAATGCTTAAGGTGATGGATACTAGATTTCTAGTGGAAATTATGAAACGTTTCTCTTTCATTCAAAAGGATATTGATACACTTCATTTACAAAAAAGAAAATACACTTCGAATACAAGTTCATTTCTCAATTCCATACAATACTTGGAGACCCTTCTGCAGCCAAGTTTCTAAACAAGTCCAAACCAACACAATGACTAGCACATCTTACAAAGTCACACCAAATTGAGTCCCAACAAGTTCCTCGCCACTATACAGCAGATATTTAACCAAACAAAGTCAATGATTTATTGTATTATTGAAATGAGTTTTCGATCAACTTTCAAATAGCACTTGATTTCTACAAATACACAAACCCTCTTTCAGATGAACATACATACCCATACAACCAGCTACACACATGAGGAAAACCACACGGAACGGCAATTCAAATGATAAAGAACGGGTTCCTTCTGTTAGCCACTTGCCAGCCACAACAATACCAAACGAATCCATTTCTATCTTCCGAGCTTTTTCTTCCCCTTGGCTCTTGGTTTTGGAAGAGAAGGATCAGCCTCTACAAAAGAAAAGGGGGAAAACGTCTGTACGAACAGAAACTTCTTCAGAATATCTTTGCCAGGATGGAAAAACTGATTTTCTTGTTTCCCTGGGATCGGATCGAGCAGTTTCTCCGTTTGAATGTCAATATTCTATGCTTTACGTTTTATAAACCAACTTGCTTATTGCGTAGGTATTGAAAGGCTGTGCCGAGCATATGGGATTTCGGGAAATACTTCCAATGAAGAAGAGGGATCCTTGAGTTGAGCTTTTTGATGAACTTTCTCGTTGATGAATGGTAGGGTTGAAAGTCAATGGAATCCTGGCATAAGCGAAACACGCGGCTTTGATAGATTTTGGTGGCTCCATAGAGTGCGGTCGGTTTGTCCTTGGGCATTTGGCGGTCATTTTAGTAAATAGTTGGTATACTATTAGTTTGATAGAAATAATTTTTCATAATCAATAATTAAAATACGCAAAAAAACTGATCGATAAATTCGGTTAACATTGCTTTCAGCCAGCGCCTTAAAATTTTACAAAACATCAACTTTTCTAAAATCTGCTGAAAGCCAAATTCAAAACAGTCCAAAGTAATCGTTACGTGACGCACAGCAGCCGGAAAAGTGTGGGTGTTTTCGGTTTTGCCGAAGCAAACCCCCAACAAAAATGATGATGGTTAGCTACCGTCGGCCACCAGCTGGCCTTCCTGGAAATTTCGAGCCCAGAAAAGTTTGGCACGCTGCTCTCTAAAGGAAAGCATAATAACGCACTGGAGTTTACCTTTAGGAAGGTTACATTCGGTATTGATCAGTTCAAAATTTAAGTTCGTTGAGATAAATATTGCAAAAATCTGCCAGTGTTTGCCACAGATAAATGATATCAAGATACCAATGAAATTTCACTTACTGGCAAGTGAAATTCTAACAAACAAACTTACCGATTCGAAGGCAAGCGAATAAAGGTCCGTAAATCGAGAAATCAATATTCCCTCCTGGCAGAGCTGGCAAAAAAGTTCAACCCTTTTATTCATCCACTAAAAAGCATCCAATCGAGCGTGATGAAATTCATTGAAAGGGCCGAACCGAATTTTATCTCAAACTTCTCCGAGCTTGGGGTTCACATCACAGCACTGGACGACGACGGGGCGAATAATGAATGAATTGAATCCGAATTTAATTCAATCGGTAAAGCTTTTTTCGAAAAGCGATATCGGTTTAGGGTTTATGGCTTACTTCTGGTTTTTTCGTGGTACACTAAACTAAATGAAATTTTAAACTTTCTCTAGTTTTGTTATTTTTGAAATGGTTCTTTTGATGTCAATATCAATGATTTTAGATTCAGTTTAAGAACTATAACTAGAACAAGAGCAAGAACTAGAACTAGAACTAGAACTAGAACTAGAACTAGAACTAGAACTAGAACAAGAACTAGAACTAGAACTAGAACTAGAACTAGAACTAGAACTAGAACTAGAACTAGAACTAGAACTAGAACTAGAACTAGAACTAGAACTAGAACTAGAACTAGAACTAGAACTAGAACTAGAACTAGAACTAGAACTAGAACTAGAACTAGAACTAGAACTAGAACTAGAACTAGAACTAGAACTAGAACTAGAACTAGAACTAGAACTAGAACTAGAACTAGAACTAGAACTAGAACTAGAACTAGAACTAGAACTAGAACTAGAACTAGAACTAGAACTAGAACTAGAACTAGAACTAGAACTAGAACTAGAACTAGAACTAGAACTAGAACTAGAACTAGAACTAGAACTAGAACTAGAACTAGAACTAGAACTAGAACTAGAACTAGAACTAGAACTAGAACTAGAACTAGAACTAGAACTAGAACTAGAACTAGAACTAGAACTAGAACTAGAACTAGAACTAGAACTAGAACTAGAACTAGAACTAGAACTAGAACTAGAACTAGAACTAGAACTAGAACTAGAACTAGAACTAGAACTAGCACAAGAACAAGAACTAGAACTAGAACTAGAACTAGAACTAGAACTAAAACTAGAACTAGAACTAAAACTAGAACTAGAACTAGAACTAGAACTAGAACTAGAACTAGAACTAGAACTAGAACTAGAACTAGAACTAGAACTAGAACTAGAACTAGAACTAGAACTAGAACTAGAACTAGAACTAGAACTAGAACTAGAACTAGAACTAGAACTAGAACTAGAACTAGAACTAGAACTAGAACTAGAACTAGAACTAGAACTAGAACTAGAACTAGAACTAGAACAAGAACTAGAACTAGAACTAGAACTAGAACTAGAACTAGAACTAGAACTAGAACTAGAACTAGAACTAGAACTAGAACTAGAACTAGAACTAGAACTAGAACTAGAACTAGAACTAGAACTAGAACTAGAACTAGAACTAGAACTAGAACTAGAACTAGAACTAGAACTAGAACTAGAACTAGAACTAGAACTAGAACTAGAACTAGAACTAGAACTAGAACTAGAACTAGAACTAGAACTAGAACTAGAACTAGAACTAGAACTAGAACTAGAACTAGAACTAGAACTAGAACTAGAACTAGAACTAGAACTAGAACTAGAACTAGAACTAGAACTAGAACTAGAACTAGAACTAGAACTAGAACTAGAACTAGAACTAGAACTAGAACTAGAACTAGAACTAGAACTAGAACTAGAACTAGAACTAGAACTAGAACTAGAACTAGAACTAGAACTAGAACTAGAACTAGAACTAGAACTAGAACTAGAACTAGAACTAGAACTAGAACTAGAACTAGAACTAGAACTAGAACTAGAACTAGAACTAGAACTAGAACTAGAACTAGAACTAGAACTAGAACTAGAACTAGAACTAGAACTAGAACTAGAACTAGAACTAGAACTAGAACTAGAACTAGAACTAGCACAAGAACAAGAACTAGAACTAGAACTAGAACTAGAACTAGAACTAAAACTAGAACTAGAACTAAAACTAGAACTAGAACTAGAACTAGAACTAGAACTAGAACTAGAACTAGAACTAGAACTAGAACTAGAACTAGAACTAGAACTAGAACTAGAACTAGAACTAGAACTAGAACTAGAACTAGAACTAGAACTAGAACTAGAACTAGAACTAGAACTAGAACTAGAACTAGAACTAGAACTAGAACTAGAACTAGAACTAGAACTAGAACTAGAACTAGAACTAGAACTAGAACTAGAACTAGAACTAGAACTAGAACTAGAACTAGAACTAGAACTAGAACTAGAACTAGAACTAGAACTAGAACTAGAACTAGAACTAGAACTAGAACTAGAACTAGAACTAGAACTAGAACTAGAACTAGAACTAGAACTAGAACTAGAACTAGAACTAGAACTAGAACTAGAACTAGAACTAGAACTAGAACTAGAACTAGAACTAGAACTAGAACTAGAACTAGAACTAGAACTAGAACTAGAACTAGAACTAGAACTTTGTGATAATGTGCCATGATGTGTAAAAAGAGTCAAGTTTACAAAAGTCAGGCATTCAAAAAGGTAGTGAGTCAAGAGGACAGCTTGAACCGAATCATGGAACACCTGAAATATTTCAAATATTACAGTTATGAACTGTCCGATATAAATTGCAATTACAGCTATCTATGTATTCTTGTATTATATGATCATGTAAGTCCAAAATATAGTCTCTGTTCAAGTCGAAAATTTAAGTCAAAATTGTTTTAAAATATTCATTATTAATTATCTCTTTTAAATATTCAAAGAATTTTAGAAGATGTTTTGCAGCATCAAGGAAAGCAGTTCGGTCCTAGAAATTTCAATTAATTTCATCATCCGGCACATCATCGCGTTTCATGGGCCAGCGCGCTTATAATTCACCGAAATTCCGGGCTCTTCGACGCTCGTGTCAGCCCGGCGCAGAGAGAAGCGCTGAATTCGACAGATCCTAAGTCATGCATCTTTCATGAAACCAGCATAGTAGCAAGTTTAAATATTCATACTGCCATTTGCAACTTGTTGGCCTTCGGTCGCCATCATTTGCTCGCACGATTTCCGTTTTTCGGGTGGGCAAAGTTTCTTGTTTTATTGGGTCGGTCCCGGCAACTTTGGCTCAACAACGGTCTCTCAAATCTCGAAGGGTAGAGCAGAGCAGCTTTCTTTTTGGGTATAAGGACGATACGAGTATGGAGGAACAAATACGTCAATATGTTTGTTCATCATACTTTGTGGTTGTTTAGGTACATTTCTCAATTATAATATTTCCATAGTTTATGGACGGACATGAAAAATCGACTTTACATGTTAAAATACTAAAAACAATTCTTATGAACTTGTTTCACAATTTTCAAAATATCCTTAAACTGTTATAAAAACAACCCGTTTATTGTTTGTGCACCCAGGAAGAGACACTGAGATTTGTACCATCCAAAAATTTTGATATTTTTTCAATGTTTCAACATTCTCAGCAACATTATAAACAATCAAAAGTATTCTTCTGAACTTTTTCTACTACATAACAAAGCTATTCCTAATCAATATATGGGGATCCCCTGTTGCTACCGAACTTCCGATTCGCAAGCTACTGAACCGGAAGGCAAATTCGCGTATACGTTTTCAGAAACTCGTGAATAATGCGGAGCCCAATCTATGTCTGTGACCGTGCGGCGTGTGTTGGTGCGTGAGTGCGTGCGTGCGTGCGTGTCTGTGGGCAGGTTTCTCCCGTGCCTTCTAGCGATTCTGACCAGCATAATCATGAATCGTGATGGGGGTTGAATCAAACGGCTCAGAAAACGCTCTTTCAATCGGCGAAAATGGCAAATAAATCCTCACTTTCACTCAGACTCGTCCTTCCGGCTCGCACCGGCACCCTTCCGCGAAGTTCAAACGGAACGACCACGCGCGTTTGTCTTGAATTATAGGGTGGTTTTGTTATAAAATTTATTTTTACAGTTTTTTTTTACAAATGATAAATATTTTTCTGTTGATAATTTGAACAGAACATTTGATTTTTTTCCGAGTTCTAAAATTGATCCACCCTATCGAATAATGGCGGGCCAATCTCATCTCGCACCGATAACAACAGGCATCCGCAATTTCCCATGGAACCCTGAAAATAACTTGTGTCGCCTTTGGGGCATCGATAATTTCGATGACCGTTTGGGCGGAAGAAAAGATTGATTGTGTAGGCAGAAATAGTAGAGCTCCGAAAAGAGAAAGAGAAAAAAAGTGGTCGGTATGAACTGAGAATCCAGTGAGCTGTAATCATTGGGCACTCCAGAAAAAGTAGCAATCGAGCAGCGGCAACTGTAATGTTTTTCCAATGACTGCAGCAACCATATCATCATTTACATAATGGATTGGTAAACGGGATTGTCCGGGAAAATCGTCTGATAGGCCGTTGCGGTTCGTTAGAAGAAAATTAAATCTGTATGTGAACCCATGGATTTTCTTGGATACGCGGCGAAAGAAAAGAAGCTTTAGATGCTTTTTTCAAATCAGGTTTGTTTAAGTGATACACCTAAGTAACTTCAATGCTGTGTTTAAATTAAATGGCAACGAACCTGATTTGAAAGCTGAAATTCCAAATAGTTTTCCCTATGTTGCTACAGAGACCACTTTTTTAAAACAATTTTTAAAACATTCATCCTTCATATTTTTAAACCTATAGGATAACGCTTCAACGTTTAAATTTTTCAAAATTTGTGTGGAAAAAATAAACAATGTTTGGTGCTTCTGTCAACCTATTTTGATATTGGATGTTTTTTGTCAGAGAACAATTTTCTGAAAGGAGGAAATTAATTTTGTATTTAGTGAAAGGGTATGTTATATTTTGGTTGAATTTAAACCAAAAATCAGCAGTAAAAGTGTGGCAGCAATCCTAACCATAATGTTTGTGGGTCAGCAGTCGAACTTACAATCAACACACAACTATTCATTCATTAACGAACGTTGGCGCACAGCGATTGAGTCGTTCAAGACCAACATTTTGATATGAGTTGTTTAAATTTTTCATATATTATGCAAACAAATGTATACGACTCTAAAATTTTTTCAGCAACCTAGTTGAATCATGATGCTTTTATGTTGGCCAACAGCTTGTAAGGAAGCATGTTGAATTTATGGATTAAAGAATTCTGATTTTTTAACAATCGTCACAATACAGGACGAGCTCATTGTTGTTAACCTAGAAAGCTCGCCCGATTACTTCACTTCTCATTGCCTAAATCAGCTAAACCAGGAAAAAATAATTTAAAAGGCGTTCGGATCAAAAGTGGTCGATTTAAATTGCGTGTAAATCGATTATTTGTTTATTTAAAAATCAAAGGATCCTTCTTTTTGAAGTTCAATATGCATTAAAGACGGAAAAAATACTCAGTTAAAATTCCGGTCAACCTATTCAAAACTGACGAGTCTTCCGTCTGACGCCCACCATCAGGTTTTGAAAAACCCACTTTCTCCGCCGCAAAACGCAAGGTTTGCTTCAAACTGCTTCTCTCTGCCTACAAAGAAAATAGGGAAAATAGAGAACTACGCACTCTCTAGAATCTCTAGATCAATCCTTATTCTGTTTGGGTTAATGGTTAATGCAACAATGCATTATTTTAACTTTCGGTTCCTTATATTTAGCGATACAGCATAGTTGATAAATCCTTCTACGGAATTAAACTTGAATTTATATAACAAAAGTATCTGTTGTGGTATGAGCCTACTTGGTTGAATGATTCGACTGAATCAAAGCAATCGAAAGATTCCTTTTAATTCAACCACGGTAAATGAAAAGTTCATATACCAGTATTTCGATAGCAACTTACTACCTTCTTCAGTGAACTTCAATCGAAAACGTTCACTGAAGAAGGTAGTAAGTTGCTATCGAAATACTGGTATATGAACTTTTCATTTACCGTGGTTGAATTAAAAGGAATCTTTCGATTGCTTTGATTCAAACAAAAGTATCATTATACACCAAGAATTTAAGGGGTGAATGACTCAAACACTTCAACAAAGACAAAACTATAATTGAGTAGCGGATCAATATTAACAGGTCCTCGCATCAGTTGCGATGAATTAAGATGTCAAAAATATGGATTCGATGTGTTTTGCTGCAATATTTTAAATTTTCGTTGGTTCAGCCATAAATATAGTTGAATCACATTCCATCGTGACGTTATTCAACTTTTTCGATTTTTTTTGCATTATTGTCACTCTACAGGTCAATGTTTTTTTTATATGAATAAATAGAAACAAACGTTTGCTAATTGAACTCCCTTCTAAATTAATATGGTTTAGTAAGTGTCATAATGTTGATATCGTTTTTCTATTGTGCCGTGATTTCATGCAAGTATTAATTTTTTTTGACATACAGTCACTCCCAAAAATTAGTGTAGTGTACACCCAGTTTTAACCTTAGTACATTTTTCCCATTGCGTTTAAAACGACAATTTCCGGCCAAAACACAATTTTTGAACCGCCATAACTTTTTGACGGACTTTTGGTGAAATGTGTGCCTTAAATCAAATTTCAAAATTTCAAATTAAAAAAAAATAATTGAAGAAAAACCAGTTTTTATGCCTCTTCAGATCACACTGTATCAGAATCCCTTTCACACACATTCTATGTATCCCTTTCCCGTAGTCAGATTAAGCTCAAATTTGGTATATGACCTTATGATAATTTCTTTTTAAAAATCTAAGTATTTTTGCAAGTGTTTTGATTTTCAAGCAGGTATTGATGGAGTCGAATTTGATAAATTATATTATAAAATCCTGAATATTCATAAAACAATGCTTTCTAATAATGATTGAATTGTAAATGGCTCTTCACGTGATAATACAAGCAATATTCTTTGTTCAGCAATGTGCACAAAAATCCGCATCTTTTAGTAGCATCGATATACCAAAAAATGTACGCTAGTTCCATATTTTGGTCAGTTGAAAATAAAATGTTTATCTTAACCTTCCAAAGCCGTTCGCAAAATATCCGTTCCGGTGAAATTTGAGTTGTAGTTTGATTTCGTTCTCCTGGCTGTAAATGTCAACCAATTTTGATGATATTATAATCATTGTATAGGTAATTTGTTCTTATTACTGAACATTTCAAAATCAAGTCGATATGTATTAGGTACCAGGTTATTAGAAACTGGTTCAGAAAGTAAAAAGTCCGAAAAATCAATTTTATTTTTAACATACTTATAACTTTTGACAGCTTTTCTGTATTTAAGTGTTTCATTAATGTTTGAAATCGTTACACAATTTTACATACACAATTTTTTGATATATGATTTTAATCGCCGTAATTTGTATGATTATAATTTTAATGGCATGTGTGGCGGAATGAAAACTAGAGAGAGAATTTATTTTATAGAATTTGAAAGAAAGGTGGATAGACAGGCATTAGTGCGCCACTAGGAGAAAGCTTGATAGGTGTTGAAATTTTAGGCTAGAGGGCATGTTGATGAAAAGCTCCCATGAATTGCTCCCGCCTTTGCTCTGCATTAGCTAACTATACATGAGAAACCCAGAAAGAGAATTCCCATGTATAGCGAGCCCAATGGTTTGAGAGCGTGTTTTTACGCACACTTCAAACGAGCAAAAACGTAGCAACCCATGGGCCTACTGAGCTTTCCTTATGCGAGAACAGTTCTATCGACGTTGCCATTATTTCAGATTCGCTGCGAATAGTTGCTACTTGTCGATTTTTTCGCATTTCACATTTTATCTATTCCGCGTTCTAACTTTTTTGGCCAAGTGTCAATTTTTTGAACCGTATTTTTCTTGTTGTATTTTTTTTCTTTTTGCCAATGATTGTTGGATATATGATTTTAATCGCCGTAATTTGTATGATTATAATTTTAATGGCATGTGCAGCGGAATGAAAACTAGAGAGAGAATTTATTTTATAGAATTTGAAAGAAAGGTGGATAGACAGGCATTAGTGCGCCACTAGGAGAAAGCTTGATAGGTGTTGAAATTTTAGGCTAGAGGGCATGTTGATGAAAAGCTCCCATGAATTGCTCCCGCCTTTGCTCTGCATTAGCTAACTATACATGAGAAACCCAGAAAGAGAATTCCCATGTATAGCGAGCCCAATGGTTTGAGAGCGTGTTTTTACGCACACTTCAAACGAGCAAAAACGTAGCAACCCATGGGCCTACTGAGCTTTCCTTATGCGAGAACAGTTCTATCGACGTTGCCATTATTTCAGATTCGCTGCGAATAGTTGCTACTTGTCGATTTTTTCGCATTTCACATTTTATCTATTCCGCGTTCTAACTTTTTTGGCCAAGTGTCAATTTTTTGAACCGTATTTTTCTTGTTGTATTTTTTTTCTTTTTGCCAATGATTGTTTGATATATGATTTTAATCGCCGTAATTTGTATGATTATAATTTTAATGGCATGTGCGGCGGAATGAAAACTAGAGAGAGAATTTATTTTATAGAATTTGAAAGAAAGGTGGATAGACAGGCATTAGTGCGCCACTAGGAGAAAGCTTGATAGGTGTTGAAATTTTAGGCTAGAGGGCATGTTGATGAAAAGCTCCCATGAATTGCTCCCGCCTTTGCTCTGCATTAGCTAACTATACATGAGAAACCCAGAAAGAGAATTCCCATGTATAGCGAGCCCAATGGTTTGAGAGCGTGTTTTTACGCACACTTCAAACGAGCAAAAACGTAGCAACCCATGGGCCTACTGAGCTTTCCTTATGCGAGAACAGTTCTATCGACGTTGCCATTATTTCAGATTCGCTGCGAATAGTTGCTACTTGTCGATTTTTTCGCATTTCACATTTTATCTATTCCGCGTTCTAACTTTTTTGGCCAAGTGTCAATTTTTTGAACCGTATTTTTCTTGTTGTATTTTTTTTCTTTTTGCCAATGATTGTTTGATATATGATTTTAATCGCCGTAATTTGTATGATTATAATTTTAATGGCATGTGCGGCGGAATGAAAACTAGAGAGAGAATTTATTTTATAGAATTTGAAAGAAAGGTGGATAGACAGGCATTAGTGCGCCACTAGGAGAAAGCTTGATAGGTGTTGAAATTTTAGGCTAGAGGGCATGTTGATGAAAAGCTCCCATGAATTGCTCCCGCCTTTGCTCTGCATTAGCTAACTATACATGAGAAACCCAGAAAGAGAATTCCCATGTATAGCGAGCCCAATGGTTTGAGAGCGTGTTTTTACGCACACTTCAAACGAGCAAAAACGTAGCAACCCATGGGCCTACTGAGCTTTCCTTATGCGAGAACAGTTCTATCGACGTTGCCATTATTTCAGATTCGCTGCGAATAGTTGCTACTTGTCGATTTTTTCGCATTTCACATTTTATCTATTCCGCGTTCTAACTTTTTTGGCCAAGTGTCAATTTTTTGAACCGTATTTTTCTTGTTGTATTTTTTTTTCTTTTTGCCAATGATTGTTTGATATATGATTTTAATCGCCGTAATTTGTATGATTATAATTTTAATGGCATGTGCGGCGGAATGAAAACTAGAGAGAGAATTTATTTTATAGAATTTGAAAGAAAGGTGGATAGACAGGCATTAGTGCGCCACTAGGAGAAAGCTTGATAGGTGTTGAAATTTTAGGCTAGAGGGCATGTTGATGAAAAGCTCCCATGAATTGCTCCCGCCTTTGCTCTGCATTAGCTAACTATACATGAGAAACCCAGAAAGAGAATTCCCATGTATAGCGAGCCCAATGGTTTGAGAGCGTGTTTTTACGCACACTTCAAACGAGCAAAAACGTAGCAACCCATGGGC
This sequence comes from Uranotaenia lowii, assembly GCF_029784155.1. NCBI lineage: Eukaryota > Metazoa > Arthropoda > Insecta > Diptera > Culicidae > Uranotaenia > Uranotaenia lowii. The sequence goes on from NC_073692.1 coordinate 335,421,556, forward strand.
CTACTGAGCTTTCCTTATGCGAGAACAGTTCTATCGACGTTGCCATTATTTCAGATTCGCTGCGAATAGTTGCTACTTGTCGATTTTTTCGCATTTCACATTTTATCTATTCCGCGTTCTAACTTTTTTGGCCAAGTGTCAATTTTTTGAACCGTATTTTTCTTGTTGTATTTTTTTTCTTTTTGCCAATGATTGTTTGATATATGATTTTAATCGCCGTAATTTGTATGATTATAATTTTAATGGCATGGGGGTTTCTCATGTATAGTTAGCTAATGCAGAGCAAAGGCGGGAGCAATTCATGGGAGCTTTTCATCAACATGCCCTCTAGCCTAAAATTTCAACACCTATCAAGCTTTCTCCTAGTGGCGCACTAATGCCTGTCTATCCACCTTTCTTTCAAATTCTATAAAATAAATTCTCTCTCTAGTTTTCATTCCGCCGCACATGCCATTAAAATTATAATCATACAAATTACGGCGATTAAAATCATATATCAAACAATCATTGGCAAAAAGAAAAAAAATACAACAAGAAAAATACGGTTCAAAAAATTGACACTTGGCCAAAAAAGTTAGAACGCGGAATAGATAAAATGTGAAATGCGAAAAAATCGACAAGTAGCAACTATTCGCAGCGAATCTGAAATAATGGCAACGTCGATAGAACTGTTCTCGCATAAGGAAAGCTCAGTAGGCCCATGGGTTGCTACGTTTTTGCTCGTTTGAAGTGTGCGTAAAAACACGCTCTCAAACCATTGGGCTCGCTATACATGGGAATTCTCTTTCTGGGTTTCTCATGTATAGTTAGCTAATGCAGAGCAAAGGCGGGAGCAATTCATGGGAGCTTTTCATCAACATGCCCTCTAGCCTAAAATTTCAACACCTATCAAGCTTTCTCCTAGTGGCGCACTAATGCCTGTCTATCCACCTTTCTTTCAAATTCTATAAAATAAATTCTCTCTCTAGTTTTCATTCCGCCGCACATGCCATTAAAATTATAATCATACAAATTACGGCGATTAAAATCATATATCAAACAATCATTGGCAAAAAGAAAAAAAATACAACAAGAAAAATACGGTTCAAAAAATTGACACTTGGCCAAAAAAGTTAGAACGCGGAATAGATAAAATGTGAAATGCGAAAAAATCGACAAGTAGCAACTATTCGCAGCGAATCTGAAATAATGGCAACGTCGATAGAACTGTTCTCGCATAAGGAAAGCTCAGTAGGCCCATGGGTTGCTACGTTTTTGCTCGTTTGAAGTGTGCGTAAAAACACGCTCTCAAACCATTGGGCTCGCTATACATGGGAATTCTCTTTCTGGGTTTCTCATGTATAGTTAGCTAATGCAGAGCAAAGGCGGGAGCAATTCATGGGAGCTTTTCATCAACATGCCCTCTAGCCTAAAATTTCAACACCTATCAAGCTTTCTCCTAGTGGCGCACTAATGCCTGTCTATCCACCTTTCTTTCAAATTCTATAAAATAAATTCTCTCTCTAGTTTTCATTCCGCCGCACATGCCATTAAAATTATAATCATACAAATTACGGCGATTAAAATCATATATCAAACAATCATTGGCAAAAAGAAAAAAAATATAACAAGAAAAATACGGTTCAAAAAATTGACACTTGGCCAAAAAAGTTAGAACGCGGAATAGATAAAATGTGAAATGCGAAAAAATCGACAAGTAGCAACTATTCGCAGCGAATCTGAAATAATGGCAACGTCGATAGAACTGTTCTCGCATAAGGAAAGCTCAGTAGGCCCATGGGTTGCTACGTTTTTGCTCGTTTGAAGTGTGCGTAAAAACACGCTCTCAAACCATTGGGCTCGCTATACATGGGAATTCTCTTTCTGGGTTTCTCATGTATAGTTAGCTAATGCAGAGCAAAGGCGGGAGCAATTCATGGGAGCTTTTCATCAACATGCCCTCTAGCCTAAAATTTCAACACCTATCAAGCTTTCTCCTAGTGGCGCACTAATGCCTGTCTATCCACCTTTCTTTCAAATTCTATAAAATAAATTCTCTCTCTAGTTTTCATTCCGCCGCACATGCCATTAAAATTATAATCATACAAATTACGGCGATTAAAATCATATATCAAACAATCATTGGCAAAAAGAAAAAAAATATAACAAGAAAAATACGGTTCAAAAAATTGACACTTGGCCAAAAAAGTTAGAACGCGGAATAGATAAAATGTGAAATGCGAAAAAATCGACAAGTAGCAACTATTCGCAGCGAATCTGAAATAATGGCAACGTCGATAGAACTGTTCTCGCATAAGGAAAGCTCAGTAGGCCCATGGGTTGCTACGTTTTTGCTCGTTTGAAGTGTGCGTAAAAACACGCTCTCAAACCATTGCGCATTGGGCTCGCTATACATGGGAATTCTCTTTCTGGGTTTCTCATGTATAGTTAGCTAATGCAGAGCAAAGGCGGGAGCAATTCATGGGAGCTTTTCATCAACATGCCCTCTAGCCTAAAATTTCAACACCTATCAAGCTTTCTCCTAGTGGCGCACTAATGCCTGTCTATCCACCTTTCTTTCAAATTCTATAAAATAAATTCTCTCTCTAGTTTTCATTCCGCCGCACATGCCATTAAAATTATAATCATACAAATTACGGCGATTAAAATCATATATCAAACAATCATTGGCAAAAAGAAAAAAAATACAACAAGAAAAATACGGTTCAAAAAATTGACACTTGGCCAAAAAAGTTAGAACGCGGAATAGATAAAATGTGAAATGCGAAAAAATCGACAAGTAGCAACTATTCGCAGCGAATCTGAAATAATGGCAACGTCGATAGAACTGTTCTCGCATAAGGAAAGCTCAGTAGGCCCATGGGTTGCTACGTTTTTGCTCGTTTGAAGTGTGCGTAAAAACACGCTCTCAAACCATTGGGCTCGCTATACATGGGAATTCTCTTTCTGGGTTTCTCATGTATAGTTAGCTAATGCAGAGCAAAGGCGGGAGCAATTCATGGGAGCTTTTCATCAACATGCCCTCTAGCCTAAAATTTCAACACCTATCAAGCTTTCTCCTAGTGGCGCACTAATGCCTGTCTATCCACCTTTCTTTCAAATTCTATAAAATAAATTCTCTCTCTAGTTTTCATTCCGCCGCACATGCCATTAAAATTATAATCATACAAATTACGGCGATTAAAATCATATATCAAACAATCATTGGCAAAAAGAAAAAAAATACAACAAGAAAAATACGGTTCAAAAAATTGACACTTGGCCAAAAAAGTTAGAACGCGGAATAGATAAAATGTGAAATGCGAAAAAATCGACAAGTAGCAACTATTCGCAGCGAATCTGAAATAATGGCAACGTCGATAGAACTGTTCTCGCATAAGGAAAGCTCAGTAGGCCCATGGGTTGCTACGTTTTTGCTCGTTTGAAGTGTGCGTAAAAACACGCTCTCAAACCATTGGGCTCGCTATACATGGGAATTCTCTTTCTGGGTTTCTCATGTATAGTTAGCTAATGCAGAGCAAAGGCGGGAGCAATTCATGGGAGCTTTTCATCAACATGCCCTCTAGCCTAAAATTTCAACACCTATCAAGCTTTCTCCTAGTGGCGCACTAATGCCTGTCTATCCACCTTTCTTTCAAATTCTATAAAATAAATTCTCTCTCTAGTTTTCATTCCGCCGCACATGCCATTAAAATTATAATCATACAAATTACGGCGATTAAAATCATATATCAAACAATCATTGGCAAAAAGAAAAAAAATATAACAAGAAAAATACGGTTCAAAAAATTGACACTTGGCCAAAAAAGTTAGAACGCGGAATAGATAAAATGTGAAATGCGAAAAAATCGACAAGTAGCAACTATTCGCAGCGAATCTGAAATAATGGCAACGTCGATAGAACTGTTCTCGCATAAGGAAAGCTCAGTAGGCCCATGGGTTGCTACGTTTTTGCTCGTTTGAAGTGTGCGTAAAAACACGCTCTCAAACCATTGCGCATTGGGCTCGCTATACATGGGAATTCTCTTTCTGGGTTTCTCATGTATAGTTAGCTAATGCAGAGCAAAGGCGGGAGCAATTCATGGGAGCTTTTCATCAACATGCCCTCTAGCCTAAAATTTCAACACCTATCAAGCTTTCTCCTAGTGGCGCACTAATGCCTGTCTATCCACCTTTCTTTCAAATTCTATAAAATAAATTCTCTCTCTAGTTTTCATTCCGCCGCACATGCCATTAAAATTATAATCATACACAATTTTATGAAAATAGCTTGTTGATTTTGAATCATGATACAAATTTGGATCTTTTTTTTTTACATCTAGTCTGAAATAAAAAAAAAAACTAAATAAATAAAATATCAAATATGGTTAAACTTTGTATGTACAAGATTTTAGGATTTTTTAAAATCAAATCTTTGAACAGTGGACTTTTTTAAAAAGTTCGCGTTTGCGGAACTTCTAAGTATGATTTTTTAGATGGCCCTATATTGAAGTTTGTTTTTCACATCCCAATCTATCATTTGGAGATTAAGCTCCCAGATTTCCATTCATTGTGCAATTTTGGGACATCTTAGTGCACACTCATTTTTAGGAGGGACTGCATGTACATATCTATATCTATATACTAGCAGACCCGGTAAACTTCGTCTTACCATGTTAAATATGACTTTTTCCACTTTTTGTAACTTGTTCCATAAATAATTGTATGTTGATAATATGTATGTATCTAAATGACGTAGCAGTTAGCTTTGTTTGTCTGATAAGTTTTCAAATTATGTCAAATATAATATGAATGAAGACTTGCCTCCATCTTTTCGACTCCACCCAGAAATAAGGGACGGTCTCAAATTCTTCGTACCCAAACATCCTCTCTTCCTTCTGCTTCATAAGTTCTCGATTTATGTATACAAACTTGTTTAGATGCCCTTATTGGTTTGATAAGTTTTCAAGCTATACATCGCAATTTATATTGAACTCCCTTCTTCACGCTGCAATGCAGAAAGGTTTGTAACAATCATAAAAACAAATACCTTCCCATGTTAAAATCATGTTTATCATTTTTCTCGCAAAATATTAAACTTGTAGACATGACACATTACAACTTGAAGTGATGCCAAACAGAACTTGTCATGGTATGAAATTTGGCGACATTTTATACTGCAAATTACTATATTTTGATTTGTTTTAGCAAAAAGTGCATATTTAATTAGTATTGATAAACTGCTTCTCAATGAATCAAGGAAAAGAATGGTTTTTAAAGAAGAAAAAAATGTTTAAATTTTGTTATTTGGCTGAATTATAGCAATTTTCTTTTTTTTTTTGCTGAGGTTCTTTTTAAGACTTTTTAAGGTTTGAACTTACTGACCATATCTGTTCATTAACAATCAAATGAAAAGCAGATTAATAAAAATTGAATGAATCGAAAAAAGTCTGTTCATGATTTGACGGTGGTATGAATATTTTTTAAAACATTTCATGTAAACATCACACAAAACCTTAAAATGTTATCAAAGTTTCGTGTTTCTGTTTATTTTATCAAATTTCATTGATATATTTGCAGTTTTTTGCAATTATTGTAAACGTTTGATACTCCACTTTAACTGAATGCAGTTTTAAACAAAAGACCTTAATTTACAAAGACACTTTTTATAATTTTGAATATCCACTTCAGATTCAACACGCGGGATACCCCTTTCAAAACTTTTCTCATATAATGCCGAATCATTTTGGAGAGGAAATTCCAGTAAAAGGTAGATGTTTCATGGCTAAAAGGCGCGTTTGAACTTGTTCCACCATGTAAAATGACAGGAGGTAATAGTATTCTGAACACTCTTAGGTCATATTCAAATTTATCAAAAAAAATTCTGCTTCCACTGGCACATCAATCTCAAAAAAGTCTCTTCTATGTAGCCAAAATACTTAAAACAACGACACACTTTTCATGTTAAGTACGTACTTGAATTGTATGTTAACAAAGCACAGTGTTTTTGGTGAATAGTTTAATAAATAGTAGAGTTTATTTCGTCAGATTGTTTGTATGGGCTCAACGATTAATAGATGAAGAAATAATTTATACATTTTTTTGTAAATGTTGAACGTTTGCTAATTATTTTGTTAACTATTTTAAAGGATAGGCTCTTGTTCAGTTCATGTGTTTGTTCATTTTCATAGGATTTTGTTATGGTTCTGAAAAATTAATACATGTTATTATTTTGACTGCAATTGATAGGAATCTAGGCGTATCGGATTATAGAATTGTGTGTTAATCTTCTCACTTTCTTTTTTTCAAACGTCCGCAAAGATACCGTTATCAGTATTAAATTTATATTCTTAGACAAAAAATGATGCTTTAATTAACACGAAATCAAAATAGTTTTAATTTTAAAAAACGTTTATATGGTTTTGATTCGGTCGGCAAAATATAATTCTGGGTCACATATAGGCCGCATTCATTAATATGTGCTGTACAAATGTGCTGGGAATCATATAGAAAAATATCACATCTAGGTTTCATAGCGCCACCACGTGCATTGTCAGTATTCCTGTGAAGAAAAACGCGCTCAAATATTCCCACTGATCAGTATGCTATGCCATGGTTACTATCCTCTTGCGACGTTGGCTCGCGACGTCTCGACCATGGAGACGAAAAACAAATCGCCCGGCGCCCAAAAGAAAGAAAATCTCGAAAAAATTGAAGGCCATGACTTTAATTTGATTCAATTTATTACAAATTTAATGATTACGAACAATTGATGTGACTTTTTGTTGTTTTTATTCGATATAAACCGATTCGCATGCCCACAGAATATTCTAAAAATAATTTCATCTGAATCGGTTGGGTCATTTCGGAGGAGTAGTACTACAAACACCGTTACAAGAGAATTTTATATCTATATCTATATATATAAAAATGAATGTTTGTCTGTCTGTCTGTTCCCTATAGACACGGAAACTACTGAACCAATCAACGTCAAAATTGGCATCTGAGGGTTTTTGGGGCCAGAGATGGTTTCTATAATAGTTAAAACCCCATCCGACTTAAGGGAGGGGGGCTCCCATACAAAGTTTGTAGTTTTTCGAATCAAATTAAAGTCATGACATCCATTTTCTCGAGATTTTTTTTCCCTTTGGGCGGTTTGTTTTTCGTCTCCATGGTCGAGGCGTCGCGCGCTAACGTCGCGAGAGGGTAGTAACCATGGCATAGCATACTGATCAGTGGGAATATTTTGGCGCGTATTTCTCAACCAAGCATATTTTCAATGCAAGGGGTGGCGATATGAAGCCCTGATGTGATTTTTTTTTCTGCTTGATTCCTAGCGCATTTGCACAGCACATGGTTATGAATGACGCCTAGATGTGACCCAAATTGACATTTTGCCGATCGAATAAAACATATACCCACATTTTTTTTTGTCAAAATCTGATATTGAAAAGTCATGGCATCCATTTTAGAGATTTTCTTTTCTCTTCGGCGTCTATGGTCAAGCAAACGTCGTCGTCGCAAGTGGATAGTAACCAAAGCTACTGTTCATTGATCGCTGGAAAAATTCAACAATTAGGCGCCTGTTTCTCCACCAAGTACCTATATCTCTTATGCACGTGGGGGCGATATGCAACCTAGATGTGTTTTTCTTGCTTAATTGTAGACAGCACGTGGAAATAAATGACGCCTAGATGTGACACGGATTGGTATTTTATCAATCGAATCAAAACCAATTGAAAGATTTGCAAAAATACTTCCATATTTCATTCGTGTTAAAGTAGGTAGCATTTGTTGTCTAAAAAATATAAATTTAGTTCTGATGCTAATGAAATCATGGTATGAAACTTTGCGGACAATCGAAAAAATACAGAAAGTAAAGAATTTGCTAACAATTTTTGAACCCGTTTCGCCTACAAGGTTATTTTTGAATCATATTGATAACAGAAATATGAATAAGATGTTTTCTACAGAGGTAGATCGGAAACATTTTGTTGAACACGTAAAAATGAACTGAACTGAAGTTTTATCAAGGGCCATTTAAATTTAAAAAAGATAAAAAAACCGATCCGACACATGAACTGATCAAGAGCCTATTCTTTAAATTAGATAAGATAGGACTGACGTGTGCATAAGTGAAAGGTATCAGTGAAATAAACTGATTTTTATTGACCAAAAAAGAGGGAATTCATTTTCCGAAAGAATTTTCTTTCAAGGAACACCTTTCGCTGTTATAAAAAAAATGTTTTCTTCCAGAAATTGTTACTTCGGCCAAAATATACAACTGAAACGATTTTAGAAATGAAAATGGAAGAATTTTATTTTAAAAAATTCTGAAAAAAAACATCGTACTTTTTGCTTATATATCAATTCAAGTACGTACTTAACATGAAAAGTGCTTTTGGGTTACATGGCTGCATAAAAGAGATTTTTGAAACTGAAGCGGATATTTAAAATTCTTAAATAACTTTGTAAATGAACAGCATTCGATAAAAGTGGAGTAACAAACATAAATTTATACTGCAGGAATACTGCAAATATATCAATGAACCTTGATAAAACAAACAAACAGAAATACATATTTAATCCATTTTAAAGCCATTACTCTGACGCATCTGAAAATAAGCTTTGCATTTACACTTGCCCCAATGTACAAAACAAATGTTAACTTAGAAATTTTTTTATTTGCCAACATTTTTTCATATTTGACTTTCAAAGAGAAAATAAAAAAACGCTGAGAATTTATTTAGTGATGCAACTGATATTTTTTAAATATATATATTTCTTGCTCTAATAAATTTATTTGAAAAAAAGAAATTTGCACTACATAAATTCAATAATTTTCATACCATGACAAAAGCTGTTTGAGAAAACTTCAAGCTGTAATGTCTCATGTCCACGAGTTTAGCATATGGCGAAACATTTTTCAATATAATTTTGACGCAAAAAGGATAGATATTCAAACTGCTTCGAAGGGCGAGGATGGTGAAAAATCCTTTTCATCGTTTTTTTTTTCAAATTTATATAGCTTATTTTTTCAACTCCAAAAAATACCCCATCTAAAGCTAATCAGGAGCTGGAAGTGCTCATTATACAGAATATTAGGAATACACTCAAAAACTGTCCCGATTCACGCTATTGATCGGTTTTCAAAATTCTATCGCCATAAAGTACAATGAGAATTTTTTTCTTTCAATGAGAAATTTATGTAAACTCGAGCCGGGTGAATCAGCCTACCTTCATCAAGCAGTGGGGGTCAAAATTGGAAAAGATGGGGAAGCTCCCATGCAAGCTTTATATAAAGAGCTTTTCAAAGAAGGGACCATTTATTTTTATAAGGATAAGGATTTTATAAGAGGGTTTTTTTGCGTACGGATATTTGGCATAACTCAAAAAAAGATGTGACAAATTCTTTTATGGAAGTTCGTAACGTTCCACTTTGAGAAAAAGGTGGAAGATCCATAATTTTTGACATTATTTAAGTTATTATGAAGCTTTAAAAACAGAGTACAAATTTCAAATCTTGAAAAACAAATTTAGAGATCAAGTTTCAGTAAATAATATACACCATCACTTCAGCTGCAGCGCTCATTTCAAAGTTGTTGGTTCTGAACTATGATGAAGTTTGACTTAAAAAAATGCTTTCAAAAATCTTAATTTCAATATTTTTTAAAAAATTACATTTATTTTTGGAAGGTGTAGCAAAGCACACCGGGTCAGCTAGTATATATATAAAAATGAATGTTTGTCTGTCTGTCTGTTCCCTATAGACTCGGAAAATGCTGAACCGATCATCGTCAAAATTGGCATCTGAGGGTTTTTGAGGCCGGGGATGGTTTCTGTAATAGTCAAAACTCCATCCGACTTAAGGGAGGGGGGGGCTTTCATACAAAAATTGTAGTTTTTCGAAACAAATTAAAGTCATGACATCCATTTTCTTGAGATTTTTTTGTCCTTTGGGCGGTTTGTTTTTCGTCTTTATGGTCGAGGCGTCGCGAGCCAGCGTCGCAAAAGGAAAGTAACGCAGGCATAGCATACTGATCAGTCGTCGCAAGAGGATAGTAACCAAAGCACACTGTTCATTGATTGCTGGAAAATTTAACAATAAGGCGCCTGTTTCTCAAACACGTGGAGCGATATGCAACCTAGATGTGTTTTTTTCTTGCTTATTTGATTTGTACACAGCACATGGTAATAAATGACGCCTAGATGTGACACGGATTGGTATTTTATCAATCGAATCAAACCAATTGAAAGATTTGCAAAAATACTTCCATATTTGGTTCGTGTTAATGTAGGTAGTATTCGACTTTTCATTCAAGGAACATTAGAACATGTCCAAACGTTCAACTTTTTCCGTTAAAAAAAAATTAAAATTATGTTTTCTTCTAGAAATTTTTACTTCGGCCCAAATACACAACTGAAACGAATTTAGAAATGAAAATAGGAGCTTTTTATTTTAAATAATTCTGAAAAAACCATCGTACTTTTTGCTTACATACCAATTAAAGTACGTACTTAACATGAAAAGTGTTTTTGTGTTACATGGCTGCATAAAAGAGATTTTTGATCCGCTTCGTTTTTGAAAAGCGAGACTATAGAATTGATATTCAACTGGACGCAAAATTTTTAAGAGAAATTTTTAGTTACCCTTAAAGTGTTAAAAACAATATTCCCTTCTGTCAACTTACACTGTGGGGCAAGGGCAAACGTCGAACTTTTAAGAAATTCATGTTCAAAATGATTCAATATGTTGGAAAGACCAGAAGGGGAATTCCGAATGTTGAAACTGCAGCGGATATTGAAAATTCTTAAATGTCTTTGTAAATGAAGGTCATTCCCTTTGAACAGCATTCGTTAAAAGTGGAGTAACAAACATAAATTTATATTGCAGGAATACTGCAGATATATCAGTGAAACTTGATAGAACAAAAAACAAGAATTCGTATTAAATCCATTTTAAAGCCATTACTCTGACGCATCTTTAGATAAGCTTTGCATTGACACTTGCCCCAATATACGGGACAAATGTAAACTTAGAAATTTGTTTTTGCCTACATTTTTGAATATTTGACTTTCAAAGAGAAAATAAAAAAAAAAAATACGCTGAGAACTTTTTAGTGATGCAACTGATATTTTTTTAAATATTTATATGTTTACCTTAGTAAATTTATTTAAAAAAAAGAAATTTGCACTGTATTTAATACATAACTTATTTAATATATTTTTCATTACCATGATAAGTGCTGTTTGGGTATCGAGCCGGTTAAATTTGCCTACCTTCTTCAAGCAGTGGGGGACAAAATTGGAAAAGATGGGAGAGCTCTCATGTAAATTTAAGATAAAGAGCTTTTCAAAAAAGGGACCATATTCAAAAAGTTTTTTTTGGGTACAGAGTACAAATTTCAGATCTGGAAAAACGAGTTTAGAGATCAAGTTTCAGTAAATAATATACACCATCTTTGAATTGCTATTCAGAACTGCAGCTGCAGCTCTCATTTCAAAGTTGTTGGTTCTGAAGTATGATGAGGTTTGATTTAAAAAAATGCTCTCTAAAATCCAAGTTTTAATAAATTTTTACAAATTACATTTATTTCCGGAAGGTGTAGCAAGGCACAACGGGTCAGCTAGTCACTTATATTTGTCAGTGTCTTCAATCAAGTTTTAGACGAAATAAGTACATACGATTCATATGCATGGTGCAATTTTTAATTTTCAGCATTTATGATTATCTTTCCATATTCCTTTCGATTTCCATATCGATTCCATATCACAACGTATTGGGAAGTTAAAATGGTTTCTATTTCAAGCGCTGTATATTTACAAAATTTTACAAAAAATCATCTTTTGAAAGTTTTTAAATTTTCTTAAGTTAAGTTAAGTTAAGTCAAGTTAAGTAAAAAAAAATAAGTTATACTTACTTGATTTGAAAAATATTACCATCTGGAGAGTCGAAATAGCTTTCTGTTGTCGATGAAATCAATAAAAAATATTTTATGTTACGTAAAACCGCTCATTCGCGCTGTTATAACTCAGCCGAATGTTAAATGTTTGGGAATTGGCTTGTCATCTTCGAAGAAGAAAATAAATCTTAACATTGAAATATATAATCTTTTCAAAGCAAACCTTGAAGCTCGAGACAAATATTTATGACCATTTTTAAAATTATTATTTTCTCGGGGATTCTAGCTGTCATATCAACTTTGTTTCTGTTTATTTTTGCAATCAATAGATGATTTTTTTGTTGAACTCAACTTGGCAATGCTTAGCTTGATTAACTACTCACATCCACCTTAATCAGTAAATCCCGAAATGCATGGTTAAATGAAATGTATGTCTTACTTGTTCGAAAACAAATTACGATATCAATCACTTCGAGTTCCTCGATCGCTGGTGTGGCTCAGTAGAACAAGTTCTACATTGCCAATGGTTGCTACTCCGTGATAGACCGAGGTCAGCAATTTTGTTTAGAGATCAAATGAATGATGCTTGAGCAGCTCATTTACACTGCACAAAACTGATGCTCTCTCTTTGAATGTCAATAACGACGCCGGCCACGTCCTAGTAGTCAATGGATAGACCGGAAAAAGAGAAAGAGATGAAAGATCTATATTGTGTTATACAGCCGAGGTTACTGTATGGATTAAAAAGTATAAGGAAAAAATTAGTCAGAAAATTATACCAATAAACCTTGTTTTTGACAAAAGAAACTGAATAAATTGAGAAAAAATACATGTTGCAGAATTTGTGAGTCACAAACTTTATGGGTGTACTATCGCGTCGTTCGCCAAAATGCGTGCGCTAGGGGTACAAATACAAAAAGATATAAATACCGAGTCGGACTAGCAAAGTTTTCATTCGTTTACAGATATTGTAAAGTGCAAGAAGTCGGAAGGCGAAAAACAATCTTCATCCTGAAGCCGAGTGGAATAATCTGAGAACTCTCACAGGTTTTGAAGAATTATCTGTGCTGAGGCGCTGAGTGTTCTGTTTCGACTTTAAGAGGAAACAAGTAGAAAAATGGAAAAGAAAGGAAAACGACAGTTACCTCTGAATCCCGACAAAATAATTTGATTTGGGAAGGGAGTTGAAGGAACTGATTGGGAGACACTTTTGGCAAATATTACGGTGAACCACAAACATTATATTTTTTAACTCCGATTTATTCCTATTCTAAGCTTCCAGTTAATTAGCTGGAAACATGAGTATGTTAAGTTCAATTAGCTTTTTTACTAACAAAAATTTGGCATAACTGTACTTTCTCTATAGGAAAATAAGAAAACAATTTTAGTTTTATACCACCTTTATTCGGGCAAAATTATATAAATTTTTAACAAATCATGTTAGCAATACAATACCTTAATGATGCCTTGTTTTGTTGTGACAGAGAAATCAACACTAAATCACTGAATTGTTTAATTGGTTTTCAGTTCAATTAAATTCAAACACCTTAATAAACCTGATGAAAATTGGATACCAAATCAGGCTATCTTTTTGTTCTTACTTTTCTAATTTAGCAAAAAGACTTTCCTGATGCTTTTTTCAGCTGTTGTAGGAAAATATACACTTTATCGTGCTTCCATTTAGCTACTGATGCTTTACTTTAGTATTGGCTTTTCATCAAATTTTAGAACATTGATTCTTTAATGAATAATCCTCAAAAATACAACACTAAATTATGCTACCTTTTTGGCATCGATAGCTCGTTTTGGCTTTTGTTTGCCATCGATTTAAGCATCTAAGTCTACTCGGGTATACCGCTTGGCAAATTCTCTTTCAGATTTGGAAACATACCGCGAGATTTCTTCTCAATCATAGCATAAATATTTTCGGGAGCAGCGTGAAGTAAACTTTTCAAATGCACCAGGCGCGTGCTTCAAAATTGACACGAAACACTTTAGAGGCACCCAAAATATAACCTAATCCTCATCAATCTTGATTCTAATAAAAAGGTCGTGTGAAATTTGTGAGCATTTTGTAGTAAATAATATGGGTTTGATAGTAACCAAAATTTTGGATTCCGCTCTCAAATCTGTCATTTTTAACGCGTGTATATCATAGTGCGAAATGAAGTTAAACAATAATCCTTTCAGACTAAAGTTCAACACATTAAGCCATTATGTGTCTCTGCTATTGTTTGGCAAGCCCAATTCAACATCTCCATTGAGCGTTGGTTGTTAAATTTTTATTTTTTATCCCCTTTGAGGTGACATCAAAATCGAGACCAACAGCAAAGTCAAAAAAAAAAAAGAACCAAACATCCTACACGAAACAACTGTAAACGATGTGACATAAACATTTATTTCCAACTTTTGTTTTTCATTTTTCATTCCCAGATCCACCTGTTTCGTTTCGAGGTTTAGGCTAGCGGTAGCCCTCATCCTGATCCGGAAGCCGGGAGTTTTTCGTAGAGCAGCAGCCAAATAAACCATGCCAAGCCACAGCGAATAACAACAATAATAAGCATTAGAGCCGTGGAAGCTCGTCGCAGGGGAGCCTTGAAATTGAACTCCCCCTGGCCTAGCCTTGGCCCAGCAGCAAAACTCATAAAAAGGCGATCAACGAGTAGGACTCCTGGCAAATACAGCGCAAAACATGGCGGCGACTAAAAATGTGTTTACCCTGCTGTTTTGAAGAATTTTCGTTCCAGCTGAACCGAACCGGGCATCCGGCTGGGGAGTGTGTTGCTCGTAAAATTGCCAAGTTTTTTTTTATGTTTATGTGCAAGTGCGAGTGATTTAAGAAAATAAAATAAATTTCACTGTTTGCCATAGAATTGGGACGTAGCAATTTTAAAGGTGCATCTGTGTTTGAAAGCAATTTCCTGCGACATTTGGGCGAAGAACCGTTTCCCGTCTCGGATGAGAATGAAAGCTTTGATGAATTGGTAAGGATTGGTGGAAACGGCTGGTTTACAGTCGGTTTATTATGAGTCAGGATGAATGAATTGACCCAGGAGCCCTAACTGGCACGATACTAAAGTTTTCAACGCCAGCGAATAGATACCTAATTGAATGAAGTTGATCAGTGTAAATGAAGAAACACAAACATAGTTCAGTGAGAGGCACTGAGTGCTCCAACTAAGGTTCTTGATTATTTCCAATATAATCGGGCTGATGGATTTAGTCAAAAGTGATGAGTGTTGAAGAGAAAAAATGATTCACCAGAAGGTTCAAGACTAAAAACTGGCATCGTAAATCCAACTAATGTTAGGCATCCATTTTGGCTCCGGAAAAAGTGATCTTAGCCTCCGTTTTTCCTTGGAATTGCTTTAGATTTGCGGTACCTACTGACTTTCTCAGTTGGCTCGGTTGGGAATTTTTGAGTGATGTACTACTGACAGTTGTTGTGTGAATGAGACCGATGAAGATGTTGTTACTGTTGATGACGATGATGACGGTTATGATGGGTCGTGTACAATCAAGATGGACCGTCGACGGAATTCAACGGGAGCGTCAGTTGGCACGTGCGATTTGTCTTATATGATAAGGTAAGTCGATGATTTGCGCCTCCTGCCGGGGCAGCGATGAGGATGAGCCGGCATATTTTTCTTTTTTGCAACCAAACGATAACCCCGGTGAAGGGTGCGAAAGGGGAGTCCTGTGATTGATTAGCCCCGTTCCCATTCGAAGGGTTTTGGAGCTTTTTTCTTCCCTGAACTGTCTACTTAGCGAAAATGAACTTGGTGCGATGGATTTCATCAAAATTAAAGCTTCCTTTAGATGGTCTTCTTGAGGTTACTTCAGTTCAAATGAGAGTAGGTATCAGAAAAGACCAGCACGTTATCCAAACATACGGGAAAAATGATCCTATGAATTGCAAAGGTGCAAAGATACCAAGGTAATCAGATCGTAAGACCTTATGTTATTGGTAAACAAATATAATCCATGAGCGAGATTACTACGCATGTACTTAATCCTTTTTCGTCCCTGAATTTTTTTTTTCCCGTTACAGTCCCTGGAGTGCCAATTTGACACTCCTAACTACTACCTCTATTTTCTATAAAATTTTTGGATAACTTTTGGAAACCTCGTAATGAAACTCAAATATGTTTCTAAGACAATATTCAGCTACAAGACTTCAATGTTTCGTTATTCAGAGTCTAAGAAATAAAAATCCGAAAACATGTAAAGGGTGTCCACGATGAAATTGCCACACACAAAATCTTCGACTGTCTTCACTACCTTAGGTCGTTTAAGAAGGTGCTGCTTCATAATCGCCTAGTACTTCTCGATGGGGCGGAGCTCCGGAGTTTTGGGAGGGTTGAATCTTGTTGGCACGAAATTGTCCTTATTGTCCGCATACCACTTCAGCGCGTCCTTGGAGTAGTGGCTTGAGGCAAATCCGACCAGACGATTATTGGGACGTTGTGGGCCTTCAGGAGAGGAAGCAGCCGCTTCTGGAGGCACTCTTTCATGTACACCTGTCTGTTCATCGTGTCCTGGGTCACGAAAGCTGCACTCCGCTTCCCTCACGTGCAGATGGCTTGCCAAACCAGGAATTTATTCGCAAATTTGGACATCTGAGTGCGGACATGCTCCGGAACGCTGAACTTATCCTTGGCCGTGGAAAACAGGTTGCCGGGGATCTGTTTGAAGTCGGCCTTCACATATGTTTCGTCATCCATGATGCAGCATTCATCTTTCGTCAGCACGTTGAGGTACAACTTCCTGGCACGGGTTTTGGCGGACTTGTTCTGCTTCTCGTCGCGAATAATGGCCTTTTGTACCTTGAACTTTCAAAACTCAGCCTTAGTTTTGGCCTTCTAGACAAAACTTCGGCTTATTTAGCTGCAGCTTCTTAGCCACATCCCGAACGGAGGCGTTCGGGTTTTGGATGAAGGCCCCAACTACAAGGTTGTGCTTTTTGGTGTTGTACGGAATACTTTTTCCTTCACTTCTGGGCTTCTGGTCGGTGGTCATTCGTTCCTCAAACCGCTTAATCACTCGCGACATCGTGGAATTCGCAATTCCCAACGTTTTAGCAATGGAACGATGCGAGAAATCCTTATTCTCGTGATGAATGCACAAGATTTTATCACGCACGAGCTGTTCTTTCGACTCCATTTCAGCGAGTTTTGATCACAGGACTTTAAAAATTGTATGATGTAAACAATGCACTATGAACTAAATCCACCCAAATTTTCATTAAATTCTACCCAACTGTTAAAAAGTTAGAGTAATTTCATCGTGGACAAAAAAAAATTCACTTATATATATTTTTGAAATTTTTGTTAAATCATGATTACAAAAAAATGTAAAAAAGTGGTTAAGCAGAACAAGTTCTACCTCGCCCATGGTACCCAATTATTTAGGAATGAAATAGTCGTCTAAAATAAGTTTTTCAAAAAATGTGTATGCGTTATGAGAATTCCTTTGAGAACTTAATTGTATTTAAGACTTTACAGATGACAATGTCGTTAAGGCATCCAACGTATGTTTGTTAAACAGCTATTTTAAGCGTAAGACAAATTATCATTTCAACCGACTAATTTGTTTTAGTCAAATATGCAGTACATTTGAGGTTTCCTCCTTCCTGTCTTCTCCTTTCCAAAATTGTTTGCAATTTGAAAGGCGAATTCCGTAAACTAATTAGAACATCGTTTCTCAATGACCATCACTTCCCCAGAGAGGGAGATAGAGAAAGCGAAAAGCGCGCCATAGTAGTTGTCACTTGTTTTATTGCAGCTTCCGAGTTGGAGCGGAAGTTCTAAAGCTCACGCTCACACATCCGTACACAAACACAATAAAGCTTCCGACCACAAAGTGCTACACGTGCAAGTTTTCCAGCTGGCTGCCCCAAATCCGGACGACCCACGCGGGCGAAGCGGCACACCACCCTATACATATGATAAGATCCATCCTTGAAAACTATTACCGGAGACGTTCTTGCACGATTCCCCGGTGTGTGTCATATTTCATAATTAAACACGAACTAAATTATAATTCATTATTCATGTGCACATGTATGGTAGCTGTAGCTCACTTTATCGGTGATGAAAGAAGGGCAAAGGAGTTGTTTGCGGTGGCAAAGCATCAGGGTGGAAACCACTTGCTGTGAGGGAATGTGTTCATTTAATCCCGTTTTCACAATTGTGACGTCTCCCGGGTCCTGTGTTGTGTGAACAAATCATTACCCTGTTCACAAACCCTTGGTTATTATAATTAGACACATATTTAAGTACAACAAATTGAAAAATCGTTTTTTCAATAATTTTGTTCGAAACGAAATGTCCAGTTAAAATGGAAGAAATATTCAGTGAGAGGTTTACCGAAGATCAAGAGTTTTCCAAAGTAACTCTTACGTATAATTAAACTAGAAAGTTGTTCTTTGCTGGACCAAAATTATATTTTCCTCAAGCAATTAGTCTAACGTTCCAAAACAATGCCAATTACTTCGAATGCCCATGTTTGCTTAGCAAAATATTCCTCTGACTATACTGCTACGCTACATTTATAAGTAAACTAGGTGGTGTGGTGCAACAAATTGAAAAACTTTATAATATAACGCCCGTCGGCTATGCACGTAAAGTAATCTGTAATTTTGCCAAACACTGCCATCAGAACCACAATCTCCGAACTGAGCAGCTGCCGTTTTGGTTACCAAAGTTGGCACAAGCATCCACCAACCTACTAAAGAAAGAGGGGCCATTTTGTTGCTTCTTCTTAGCTTAGACGGGAAGCTCAAGTTTGAAATATGGCTCGGTACGATTCATTGGTACACCGGACCGACCAAGAAGCCAAAATTTAACATTGTGGAGTTTTGATCAACCTTAGAAAGTTTTAGCTCTCGGAAGCTTCTCGGATGTTCAAATATCTGGCAGTTTGAACCGGAAAAGATGCATATGGATGCAACCGGTTTTTTTGGAGAAAGATTTAAAAAAAAAATTACTACGAAACTAGGTTGCGTTCAATGGAGGATATGGTTGATCAATGAAATGTTTCGGCAATTATTTTTACCTTTGAAGAGGATTCAGAAAGCTTTGAAGAATAAAAAAAAATCGAACAAAAGTTGACTCAGAAACCAATAATATCAAGTATCAACTCGCTAAACAATAAAAATCGAAAAATAGATTTCGATTTCATTTCACAGAAGCCAACATGATTGGTTCTCGTGATTCAATCATCGGTTAATTGATGAACATGTTTAATATCTGTAGTTAATTTCATTTTAGGATTGGCCCTACTTTTCCCATTACATATCACAAAAAACCTAGGTATACAAAACCTGAAAATTGAGTTTTTCTTCAAAATTAACTGGAAGAAATTTGATACAACTTGTTAAGGCTTTTCACTAGTCCCTGTAAATAGTGAGCAATTTGAGATGCTTTTGAAACCTACGATTGACAATTCGCTGATGGAACTAGCAATCGCTTGAGTAGAGTGTGGCTATGTAAGGACCTCACTAAAGTATCGAATGCAGAATTAACACTATTCCACTATTGAAACCTGCGTTGCATTACTTATTTCAACAGGTTATGGGCCCGGTTACGTCTGGGAGGAAGAAAGAGTTGATGAGAGGGGTACTCTTAAGTTTCAGACTTGCCGAAAGCAAGTGCACCAGCTTAGAGGAAGCAGCCAGTGCAGATATTTGCAGTTAGCAAGGGCAGAGAATCTGCAATCTAGAGGAGCCAATCTCCGCATAGGGACCAGCTAGCGCAAAGGATTGCCTTGGGCAGAGGCTACGAGATGCTTCAGCACAGCCAAAAGGTGTCGCTGGAATTCGAACCTGTGATAGGGTACGAGAGGGTTACTCTCGATGCCGTCACGAGCATCGAGAAGTGGAGACCCCGGATCCAAAACCGGGATTGGTCAGCGCAGTAGGCGAACGGACCAGCTAGAGGATTAGCCAGGTGATGCGTGGTGTGGTGCTACGCTTCAGTCAGCATGCGTGAGCTCGCATTCGACTGCTGGAAGAACATTCTGGCACAATAGGGACGGTTTATCTCCTAACACGACGACTAGCTGCTTCTCCTTCAACTTAGACAGCAATCGCTTCGAGCGTTTAAGTCGCAGTGCTTTAATTCGTCCTGTTATTAAATGGCGCTTCGCTCTTGCTCTTGATGATGCATTCAAGTCATCTTTGACCAATCGTTGCACGGAAGAATACGAGACATTCGCTTCGTTAGTCAGCCTCCAAATAGATAATAATGGATTCCTCTTCACCTTCCACTTTCCACCTTCCTCTTCACCTATCACTTTGACAGTGCGGCTGCACGTGGCTTCCCACTACGCAGTTTACGTGGACATGGTCCTTCAAGGAAAGAACGTTTAACGCGCTAAACAGTCGCTACAGCCTGCTTCTCCCTTACAACTGCATTGTTTACATTAACTGTAACTGGCAGATAATGTAGGGTTGCCATCCGTCCCGCAAAAGCGGGACATGTCCCGCTTTTTTGTTGAAAGTCTCGCCGTCCCGCTTTTTCCTCAAAATGTCCCGCTTTTTCTTATGGAAAACTTTTACAAAAAAAAAAAAAAGTTTACTGACTAAAACTGGAAAAAATGAAATTTTATCTTTAATTTCAACAAAATTCATTGGTTCAACACAAAAAAAACCTTAAGATACAATAAGATTCTGATTCACTAAGTGTTCTTGGAGCACGTTCAACCAATGCAATAAATAACTTTGAAAAGTATATTGTTTATGTAGCTTCCAAATGATTATTGATCGTAATTTTTCAACCTTAGTTAAGTTGCCTTTTATCATTCACCACTTTTTCAACTCAATTGTCCACAGTGTACAATGATGGAAGTTTTCTTGAGTTTTCAAATTTTTAAAACCAATTTGAAATTTATTTGTTGCTGCTTAGATTTTGAACGTTTAAGCCGTTTGAGCTGTTTACATGTAGGACTTGAATTACTCTCTCAAATAACGTGTTAATTAGCGAGAACGGTGGAAAACAACCTGCAAAAAACCATGTAATCGAAGTCATGTAGGAAATACTGAGCAAAATCAATGCGCGTTAAAAAAAACCTTAGTGTACTTTCTATGAATAACTTCGACTGGTGGTAAACCTCTAAGTTTGGCAATACAACTAGCTTTTTTAGGAGTTTCTAAAATGTCCCGCTTTTTTCGGCTTTGTCCCGCGTTTTTCTAAAAGTATCTGGCAAGCCTAAGATAATGGTTAAAGCTGTTACACAGACAAAAATCAATCCTCAATTATCATCAAAATCAATTCAAAAAAGGCTGCTAAAAATTTTCGCACTTTCATGGGTCATACTGTATAGCTACGCTGCGGTTAGTATGCCTCTGCTGATATTCGACGGCTGAATGAAGTTGTTGGTGTTGCGAGAAGCTCGACAGTCGACAATGTTATTCAACATTCTGAATCTGTGAATTGAGGGATGGTGATGAAACCTACGATTGAAAATTCGCATATTGACGATCGCTGGTGGAACTAGCTAGTGTAGAGTGTAGCTATGTAAAGTAGTGAATACAGAATGAACTCTAAATTAAACGGATTTTCGGGATGAATCATCCAAACGGATGAAAATCCTTGCAAAAAAAAACTCTAAATTAAACTCCTAAAGAAAATAAAAAAAAATTCGCTGATATGGCCATAATATGCCGATTTATTGTAGCTCAACTCAAAGGATGGTTTGCAGTAGAGATGTACCGAATATTCGGCGACGAATACCACCCATGGTAACCAACATTTTTTTTCTCCAACATTGAGGGAGCTTGAAAATAAAAATCAGGGAATCTCAGGCTAACATAAAATGATCGAGCTGAGTGCCTTTTATGGTCACCGTTGTAGAATGTTGTGAAACTGATACAAACTTCATACTTCTTTCAAATTAGCTATATGTTCCCTGTCAATTCAACCTAAAAACGCGATATATTTTGTTTTCATACCTTTTATTCATATTTTCTATCGAAGCTTTCACGCGTTTAACTGACGAAATATAGCGTTTTTCAAATATGTCACATGTGATTCAGCAGTTGTAGTGAATACAGAATGAACTCTAAATTAAAAATATCTGGGGATGAATAAACCAATCGGTTTAAAATCCCAAAAAAAAACTCTAAATTAAACTCCTAAAGAAAATAAAAAAAATAAAAATTTCCTAATATGGCCATTAGACCGCTGCAAAAAATGACTTTTTGCTCCCATATGTTTATTCGATGCCTTTTGGGTCACCAAGCATCAGTGTAAAATTTGAGATGATTTGGTTGATTCCTGAGTTAACGCAACGCGTTTCAATTTTGTATGACAATAAGTATGGAAAAAGAAATTTTTGCATATTAAATCATCCAGAAAATTCAAATAAGTTAGAAATGAAGTCGGTTTTTGATTTTTGGTTTTGACAATGGGGATTTTTTTTTATTACCTGACAATTTGCGCCGGGGGTCTTCAGATTTTTCCCAAAATTGAAAATTTGGTTCATTTTTGCGACTTAAAAACACATGTATTTTTTCAGATTTCTAACACTTTTATTTTTTGAGTTAGCTTCGGTTAGATTTTTTTGTAAATAAAAAATAACCATTTTTCAAAGCTACATAACTCTGTTGTTTCTCAACGGAAATTATAAAATAGCACATCAAAATGCATTGAAATTTTATCAGCTTTCCAAATAGAATAGTTGAAAAAAATTAAATAATGACCTTCAATATGAAAAGTTGTAAATAAACTTTAAATGGCGTCTAAAAGTACCGTCTGCACCACCGAATATTTTGCAAAAAATACCATTGTATAGCTCGATTCATGATGCAACTTTCATCTGAAGACACCAAAGTGGGCCATTAACACCTTGAAGAGTTATGAAAGAAATAATGACAATAAATCTCTTTTTTTGCATCGAAAACACACAATGGTCGAACAACTGCACTCACATTTGGAGATAGCAAGCAGATACTATTGAGATACTAACCAAAGCTTTTTGCAAAAAATCTTCATAGATTAGTTCCCGCGAAGTTAAGCTTTAATTTGGCAAATTTCAAAAGTTTTCTTAGTAAAATATACGCCTTAACAGTTTTATAAACTTGAAATAACTATTCCGATTTCTATAGAAATGTGAACGAATGTTTACATACGAAAAATCATATTTTCCAGTCATTAATCCTCTAGTCGAATAATTTTATTAAAAACCATTTGCGTATGTTCAAAACAATAAGTATAAAAACGAAATCAATCGTTTGTGTTTTTTAAAGTCAGCAACTTAGACAAATGGTTGCTGACTTTGAAACACAAATCAACCATTCATTTCGTTTCCATACTTGCTATTTTGAACATTATACATTTGGCTGATTGTTGGGCAAAAACATGATGTGTTTTTCCGTAAAACGTTCAGCTTTTCATAAGAAGTTTCGTCACATCTAATAGAAATAGGAATTATAGTTTAAATGAATTTTAATTAACTGACATGTACTGTAACATATAAAGTCACATATATTTTAGAAATGTCAAATTGACTAAGATAATTGTGCGATAACACAAGGCAATCAGATTCAATTTTTTTCTAAAAATTTTCCTCGCTCTGTTAATTCCAGTGGAATTCCAGAATTATACATATTTTTCAAAGTATAAGTTAAAACGTTTTGCAGTCTTCAACTACATAGTATAAAATAATAAAAAGATGTCCATGATTGATTTTTCATAAAACTGATTTTCTTTAAACGCCTTATCAGTAAAACTGGAAGCGATAGACACAATCTGACAAAAAATTTTCAAAAACTTGTTATAAAACATTGATAGAAGATTTGAATCCAATATAGTGTGAAGTTATTAAGTTCAAGGTTGAAGTGATGACGAGCAAGCACAGAATTTCTATTGAGTTTTGAACAGATATGTACAAATTTTATGTGAAAATCTAAAAATTAGGCAAAATCTGGCTTGTTTTCAAAAATCAAGAAAAAAACGAGGCTTATCAGGTTATCAGAATGGACCTCAAAATATCAGGAAAATCCTGAAAATTCAAGCACATTGGCATCTCTGATACCACCCAAAAACCGTTAAGCCGAATATTCGGCTCACCGAATTGTTGAGCTTAGCAGCCGATTAGGCCGAACATATGTATATTATTGAAATTTATACTGTAACAGACTTGTCAAATTTTTCAAATGATTTTGGATACTTTATAAAATATCCAAAAGTAACGTTGAAAAAGCCACACAATCATCGAAAACTTATGGTTGAAGCAAAACATCTTAGGTGCATCCATATATCTTTCCCTGTAGATCGTACAGGAGAATGCTGACAAGTTTTATACTTTGATTATAGTTTATTCTGATTTTCTTGATATATCTAGGCTTGGCCATAAATCCAATGAGGAATTCGAGATAAGTCATATCTGCTTAAATCTTCTCGAATTTGTCCGGTTTTATTCAGATTATTTGCTATATAAATTAAAAAAACTCAAATTTATCTTTGAAAATTACGATTGTTTTACGAATTGCAAAACAAACATAAATTATTGTTTGATTCTTGGATTAGGATTGATAGATCTTCTGGGAAAGATCGACTCAGCTGAATGGTTCTAGGATTGATCAACCTAAAAAATCTAAGCAAAAAGATCGATCTCTGCTAGATCAATCTTTAAAACTTTTGTGAGGAGTGCTGCCTGAGGGCTGCTTTATGCTGAAGTTAATAATGAAAAAGGTCAATATTCGGTGTTCGACAGTAGGCCGAGTACCACTATTCGGTACATCTCTAGTTTGCAGTCAGACATTTTATTTTTAAATAACACTAGGTATATCCGGAAATCTCATACAGTGCATTAGATAGAAGTCATTTGACATCAAAATAAAAATTTCGATTTTCCAGCTGTCTTTTGGTTCGCTCTCAGGTGATTTTTGAAGGTCAAATATTCAAAATGCGTTTTTAAGGAAATCTTTACTCAATTTCGAGAAGCCAAAAATGTTTGTATATGCCTGTCTTTTGGACCAATAAAAAAATGTATATTGTCGGTTTATGAAATTCAATGATGACATATTTCCCATACATCCATTGCCATCATACTGTATACATTGTTCTTAAACTAAGCTGAACTGAGGCTCAAAGCTGAGATAGGTTGGCATTATTTAGTTTTTACCTACTATTAATCAAGAACCAAAATTGAAATCTGTTACTGTTTTTGAGGAAACGCAATTTATGTTCTGAGCTATATTTCAGTTCCACTTGCAATATTTTTGTTTAATTTTATAAAACTGCACTGATAAGATATTTTTATTTGTCAGTCATTTCGCCAAACAGCTCCCACATTTAGGAACACTTCTCTCTAAATATGGAAAACAAGTTTGAGAGATAGAAAAATCATCTATAAATGTTTCAATTCTACTCTACTATTGTGCAAATCTTTGGATATTTTCCCTACAGGTGCCTAATAGTCTAAAATTCCCCACAAATTTTTTTTTTAAATACTTTATTGACGCTTTGCTTCTAAAGGTCTTTCACGTCCTTGGCCCCATACGTTGGCAAACGTTTGCGGAACTCGTTGCTTGAAATTTTTTTCCTCTCATTTCTTCTCAATTATGCGTTTTTTTTCAATTTGGCGATAAATGAATAACGCCCTTAAAGCGGGCCATAGACTACACAAATTGTGCAAATGCAATAAATTCGATCAAATTCGATGAAATTCTGTACCTGTGAATCAAAGTTGCCGAAAAAAAAATATATGAATTTTTCAAAAGGCCTTGACTGTAGATTTGAACCAGTTTTGAAGATATCAAATCCGATTATTCAATATTTGGTAGGTACAACTTTCAAAGTATATAAAACGATTTAAAAACAGTTTTGACCAATTTCATCAAGTATCAACTCGTTTTGATGAAGCATTTTCCAAAAACATGTTCTGGCGAACTGCTATTCGAAGCAGTGCACTCTAAAATTTTATTATTAATTTATTCAAAGCTTCTTGCTGTGCGGTTTCTAATAAATGAAAGTCACTCAGAGTGCTTGCACGAGCCGAGCAATATCTAACGCACAGTTTGATAAATCTGGTGTGCACGTCTGTTGAGAAGGAACAACTTTGTTCATGGGGGAGTGTGTATGAAGAGTACCAGGATGGTTGTCGGATTTGCCCGGACGGGAAA
This sequence comes from Uranotaenia lowii, assembly GCF_029784155.1. Taxonomy (NCBI): domain Eukaryota; kingdom Metazoa; phylum Arthropoda; class Insecta; order Diptera; family Culicidae; genus Uranotaenia; species Uranotaenia lowii. The sequence continues at coordinate 335,447,566 of NC_073692.1, forward strand.
ATGACCAGGTCCCAGCCGGGATTTTCGGCAAAGTTCTGGTAAGCTTTCACTGCTGATCTCAGTTCACACACATCCGATGGCTGGCCGGATGGCCCTCCCGAAACTGATAGCTCTGCGGTATGGTTCTAAAAATTCATTATTTATGAATGGCCGGAACAAGTCCCAAATTAGCTAGGCCATTATTCATGGGGCTTGGCTAGCCGGGGTGTTTTTCTTTGATGTTTGGCGCAGCATCACACTCCCACGAAAACGTGCACACATACACACCTGATTCTCTCAACAGACGTGTGCGTTCCAAAGCCCTTATGGTTCTAGAGGAACAGGAAAGTTCTCCCGAATTTTCGGGATCCATTTGGAGTAATATCTCTGATTTTATGGCATCCGCAAGAGGGTTCGTTATTTAAAGATTATGAGTAGTGATGATCATGGCATTAATATTCTATGAAGAAACGAGGAAGCTTGCTGTTTCTTAAGAAAAAGATTAAAACTGCCATTAGTTTTATGGACTATGGCAGAAACTAGATATTCTTGTTTCTAATTCTGTTTTTATGATGGTTTTCTATTTTTCAACTTTATGTACGTTGAAATACATGAATACGCACGCACAAATTTGAGTACAGATAATTTTTAAACCAAAATTTTCTACCCACAATTCAGTTTTAGAAAACATAATACATCCGATAGAATGTTTTCAACGTCTCTAAAATTGGAATAGCTTTGATTCACCCCGGTCTTCCAACCGCCAAACAGTAAACAAAATTTCGATTTAGTTCAACGGCAACACGCCCACCCATTCTCCGGTGATGTAATATTGGCAGCGCCGACAGATCCAGAGAACGAACCTAAGCCACACAGTAATTCGCTGCAAGGATCAGTTTGTGGTGGTCGGTATGGTGATAAATGTGAAAATAAAAACGAAGCCCTTCCATGAAAACGCCTTGAAGAATAGCTTATTCTGGGAACCCGTTAACTGAAGAAGAAGACGCTCCCTCTCTTTTAAGCTAAGGGCGTGTTTTCTTTTACAATTTGGGGAGGGTGAGAGACTGAACCAAAAGTAGCAGCAAAAAAAAACCTTGAAGTGAAATGAAATGTCACAACAAATATTGCCGCGAAATCGTAAGAAGGCGAGTAAAACGTGAAAAAACTAGAAGAAGAAAAACCTAAATCACAAGACATTGAAATCACATGAAGATGGGGGTGGGCTCTGCTGCATGCTGCCGGAGGAAATGCTTTTTTTGTGTTTCTGTTTTTCCTGGTTCGTTTCTGCCCACGCAAAGATCAAAAACCCATCTGCGAATTCCTAACCCTCCCTGCTGGGAGCAAGCAAGGAATGCGATGTGATGCGCCTCGAAGGAGCAGCAGGCAGCAGCGTAGAGCTCTGAATCTAGCGACAATCTTCAGTGGCGTCATTGGACGGGTTCTGGAATCTTTGTATTGAACTGGGACAGTACACTTGGTGCTTTCGTATTTCAGTTTCTAACTTTTCGAATGCTTATATAGCTGCGTGACAGTAATTTTCACAGCAAACGTTCTACGACCTACTGCGAATAAGACACATTTTTGCGTGACGTGACGTGACTTTTTGACAGGTAGTTTGACATAAATTATACATTTTCAAATTTTTGAGCCAAAAAAAACCCAACAAACTTTTAAAAATTCTGAAAATTTTTGATTCCCTATCCAACAAGGTAATTTTTTGCTTTTTTAGACTTGCAATTTCGGAGTTATTCGCGAAAAACAAGAGTTACATGACAAAGGGTGAGAAACCAAAAAAAAAGCAAAGAAGCCAAATTTCCTTTCTCCCTTACATTTAAGCAAATATCTGTATTCTAGAGATTTGTAGCAAATAAAATTTCTCACAATGTTTTCTAACATTGTGTTTATTATAAAAATCAAAAAGTTATAGAAAAACTAGGTTAAAAACGTGACGCCACGTCGCAGGGTTTTTTGAAAACATGTTTTTCGTTCCGTCGTCACGTCACGCTTTTGTTATGCAGCAACAATATGGAAAATAGGCAATTTACTGAACACTAAATCATTTGATTAACAGTATAAAGTCATAACACAATCAAGCTTTTCAAATATAAATTTTCATGTGTTGTACTATTGAAATCAGGTTTTACTGACAGTACATGAAGTGAGAGAATTGTTTTTATAAAACGCTTGTATTTCGAAACGTTAATGTTTTTGGTGAAACTTGAGAGGTGACGACGCAAAGAAACAGCTATAAAAACTCTTTCGGCTCAAAATATTTTGATGTGCTTTATTTATCAACTTTTTTGTACATTCAAAAGACTCCAAAACTGCTTCTAAAAAACTTGAATTTGATCATTTTTACGTCCTGGAGGTGAGTTCAAAGTTTATGTAACAAAAACATGCTGTTTTTAAAGGTGCTTTACCATTTTTTGACACTTCATAGGTTATATAAATCATTAAATGTAAAAACTATACATTTTCGAACGCGTTGAATCATCCTCTTCAAAAAACACAGAAAGTGTTTGCTGAAGGAGTTATTGGAAAATTCATGAGTCATAGAGTTATGACTAAGCTTGCAAGATTGCCTAGTTTTACCCTTGCCGGGATATTTGACACAAAATTTAGGAAAACCCCAGTTCGGTTCAGCTGCCTGCCTTTTTCGTTGAAAAGAGCTTGGATTATGCCCGAATTATGCACTTTGTATTCAAAAACTTTATAACTTGAATTGAATTGTTATAATTTATGATTTTTGCATTTAAAAACGATTTTTTTAGCAAGTTTCATCTGATAAATCATGAGCGGCTTTTTGGAAGTCTTAAATAAGATTTAAAATCTGCAGATGAATTTTGATGTAAAAAATACAATCTTTCAAATGTTTTTTTTTCTTGATTTTCATTGAATGATTCTGTAATTTTGACCAAATTTGCCTGGATATTGCCCAAATTTAAGGTTGATCTTACTTCGTCTGCCTTTAAACACATCCCCGCGGACTTTACGCCATCATCAATTTTTCCGATTCCGTTTTCCCGCACGCATTACGAACTCAATAATTTCATTTGGACATGCAGCAGATCCACCGAGACGAGCGAAAACTTCAATTTTAACGTTTAAAAATAAACTTTTAAAAGAAGAATCCTTAACTTGTAAATAGTCTGTGCACAATTGAGCATTTTGAAGACTTAACCATTTAAAAAAATAAAAATAATTTTGATATGCCCGTATGCGCCAGGTTTTCAGATAAAATTGCCCGAATTCGATGGGTCCGGATACGTCCGATAAAATTCTGGCAACCTTGGTTATGGCCATGTGAAAAAGACTGGTTTCTTCTACCTTAGCGAAACATTAAAGATTGTTTCTCTCTTGGATCATGTTAAATGAATGCGAGTGTTGAACCACTTGCTTCAATATGATTGAAACACATAATAATTATAAAGCTATAATTTTAGAATAAATTCATATGAAAATTATAAAAGGGAAGAACTATTTTAACTAAGGTTGCCAGTACTTTTTCAGACAAATCCATGCCATTTTGTCTTAAAATCTGGCAAAATCCGGGCATTTGGTTTTAAAACTGTCGAAAAATTTCTTTACAAAAATCAAGAAAAAAAAATTGTAGAAATATATTTCTTTAACTTTAAAATTTATCAGCTGCTTCATAATTGTGTTTCAAGATTATTTTTATAAAACTTCCTAAAAAAATTTCGTTTTAAATGCATAAATAAAAAAAAAATACATTATACATTGTTTTTTTTTGTATTTGATTTGGCAAATGAAGGGTATAGATCCGTGCAAAATCTGGGTTATGAAATATGGGCAACCGGGCAGGACCGGACATTTCTTTAAATATACCTAGTATTAAATATCCGGGCAAACCCGGTTATAACCAGGCAATCTGGCAAGCTTAGAATAAACCCCACCAGCGAGGTAAAATGGATGTGTAAAAACTACTCTAACCTCATTAGCTTCTAATGACTATTTTCTTTGTTTCCCATTTCAGAAAAAAAACCTAATTTGAAGACATCGTCAAAGTTTTTTGTAAGGAAATAATGGAAAATCTCATCTAAAGCTTAATGCATTTAGAAATGGGACAGTTACGAATGCGTGTATCTCAAAAACCATTCGTTAAATCGAAATACTATGAAGGAAATTGAGCTAATCTTATGAAAATTCATGAAAAAACTTGGAAAAAATTTTTTCTTGTATTTTGTGGTAAAAATCTCTTCAAAACTATTTTCTGCCGAAACTAGGCAATTTAGGCCTTTAGTGTGTTGGGGACAAATGAAAAAACTTGACAAAAATTGTCATTTTTACCTACGTATATCAGCTTTGCACAGTGGCTGTATCGAAAACAATGGAATTATTCTGAGTTGCCATTTTTTGCTAGTTGAAAACCTACATATACCAGTGGTTTTATCTACCAAGTGTTTTTTCCTACTGTAATTTATCCTAACACTCGATAACTTGCCAAAAATAAAGATTCCAGCTTTTAAACAATATACATTTCAAACTTACCAATTGTAATCTTCATGGTTTACATCAGTGCACAACGGACCCCTTTTTGCTAAATTTTCAAGCTCATCGCCTCTCTGGGCATACACTGCCGGCCAAAAGTTTGGAATCACCACTTCAAAAACATGAAAATTTGGATCGGCCATATCTCTTTTAATCTCATTCGGAAGATCGAGAGCAAAACCTTTTTTGTTTGATTTTGACAAAAAGTATATGCCAAGTTTATATAACTTAAACTTGGCTTAAAGCTGGGACATTTTCCAAAAACTGCACCTGCCACAAACTGCACAGCCCGATCATCTCAGGGTAGGGTGGACCAAATTTCAAAATTTGAGTTGCATTCAAATTCTCTCTGCAATAACTTGTATGACAACTAAGTTATGTTTAAAACAAATTTGCATGTTTTTCTTTCCAATCGGGAAATTTGTTGAAAATTATCAGAAAATCATCAAACTTTAGTCTAAGGTTTAATTAAGATAGCCGTAGAAAATATTTCAACTAAACATCTTAAAAAAAAATTTAACTCAATACATTACGAATGAGCTTACCAGATAGACAATACGTTGTTTGATAACAGAAATACGAGTGAAATAAAAAGGCATGTTTTAAAAGCCTGATCCCAAACTTTTGGCCGTTACACCGTACTGCGGGGTGATCCCAAACTTTTGGACCACAACTTAAGTAGCTATTTTATTTATGTTAAATTCATTAGACCTTTTTACACAAAATTAAAAGATTTGTGATTGTTTTGAATAGTTTGAAAAAAGGATCGACTCGAATTTCGGAATTTGGTTCACCCTAACCCGGATGATTTGGTATGAATTTGAAGTGCAGTTTTTAGAAAATGTCCCAAATTTAAGCTAACTTTATGTCATTCAAATTCAACCTAAACATGTTGTCAAAAACATACAATGAAGGTTTTGGGTCAATATGACCTGAGAATTTGTGAATATTCCCCTGGCCGGCCGATTTCGATGAATTTTAATTCATTGTTTAGATTCTCAATATTAAAAAATTAGGTCAATATATTTAACCAGATTACCAGTAGCTTATTCCCAATGAAAAATGTCCCGAAAAAGAGCTCTTTTCAGAATGTTCATAACTTCTGACAGGTTGAGATCAAACGAATTGAAATATGTCATAAGATGGCCTAGATATGGTCGATCAAAATTTTCATATTTTTGAGGGGATGATCCTAAACTTTTGGCCTGCAGTGTATTTAAAGAAAAATATTTGGAAAGAATAACAAGCAGATTGAAACCGTTCAAATGTCTTCCTTCTACTGAATAAATTTCAAATTTTTCCGTATAGATTTCTTGTTAAGACAAACACAAACTTCACTCGAATTTATATTTTATTCGAATACAAACACATTTACTTAAACTTTGAAAGGCTCCACTTGATGATTTTATTTATCAACAAATGATTCAAAAATACTAAGTCAAAGCAATTAGGGGAAAACTGTACAAGACGCACCAGTTCGGTTTAATCACTATTTACAGCGATACCGATCATCTAAGAATCAAATTGAAAGTCTACGACGATTCAGGGATCAAATTTACGTCTTATTAAAAAGAGATCTATATATATAAAAAGAAATTTCTGTATGTTTGTTTGTTTGTCCTCTATAGACTCAGCCGTCTTAAGAGCTAAAGGTCTGAAATTTGACATGGATGCTCAATAGGACCAGAAATGATGAAAAATGTTTTCAGATTTTCGGATGACCCCTTCTGAAGGGGTCATCCATAGAAGACAAATATTGTTTTTGCGATATTGACGTTACTTTTCGTCGAATTGTGTTGAAAATTTGCACATGAGTGTTTTGAAAGACGAGCAATTGATTTCAGGTGTCAAATTTTGTTTAAAGGATCGGCCAAAGGGGTCGTCCATATTAACTGTTCGCTGTTTTTTGCGATATTGACGTTATTATACATCGGATTCAGATGAAAATTGGTACACGATAGTTTTCAGTGACGTGCAATCGATTTGAGGTACCAAATTCAGTATAAGGAGCCGACAAAAGGGGTCGTCCATATTAAATTTTCAGTATCTTAATGATATTGACGTTTTTATACATCGGATTGGGATGAAAATTTGCACGTAGGAGTTATTAGGGACAAACAACTAATTTCACTTATCCAAACTGAAATCAGGGGTCGACCAAAGGGGTCGTCCATAAAAACTATCCACTGTTGATGCGATATTGTCGTTATCATACATCGGGTTCAGACGAAAATTGGTACACGAGAGTTTTTAAAAGACGAGCAATGGATTTCAAGTATTAAATTCAGTGTACGGGGCCGGCAAAGGGGGTCTTCCATATTAACCTTTATATTTTTGCTATATCGTCTATATTATAAATCGAAAATTTGCACACGGTAGTTTTCAGATGTGACACGGGCAATCGATTTCAGATGTCAAATATATTGCCAGGGGTAGACGAAAGGGGTCGTCCATGTAGATTATTTTTTCACTGTTTTTAGCAATATTGACGTAATTATACAATGGATTGCTTTTAAAATTGGCACACGAGAGTTTTGAGAGAAGGGCAATCGATTTCAGATATCAAAGATTGTATAAGAGGCCACCGAAAGGGGTGTAACTTTTTGGCAATAATTGCGTTGTTGTGCAACGATTGAGTCGAAATTTATACACGGGGTTTTTTGACACGATCAATTGATTCCTGATTTAAAATTTTGTAGCAGACGACAGAAAAGCGATCGTCCAATATTTTTGCAATTATTACTTAACAATGAATTCAAAAGTGCATCTGGAAAATGCTTAGCAATCGACTTTTATACAAACTGTTCATGATATATTATAAGTTGAAAACGAAACGGAGTTGGGTTGAGCTAGTAATATGATAAAAACATGATTTGATTATGTTTTTGTAAAAAAACTAAAACAGTCAGAAAACAAACCGCGGGGTAGAACGCCAAAACTAATGAACAGAACGCACCATACCGAAAGGGTGGTTAGAAATGGAACAATGATTATACGGAATATAATAATTGAAACATCAAATGTTTCATTGCATGTTCATCGTATTTTTGTAAACTAATTATACTTTGACAAGAATTAATTTATTATTGCTAAAATTATCAAAAATTATGCTTTTCAAAATAGGGGAGAATGAGGATACTTGATCCCTGGGGATACTTGATTCCTTAGCTATATCTCGAAACTGGAAGGTCTTACAAAGATCAAATGTTCTCGAAAAATGTGCCAAAATGGCAAAATAACAATGCTTGTAGTTTGAAATTTTTTAACAAAATGATTGTTTGAGTAATTTAACTTTGTTTGAAAAATTTCACAAAATGTAACTTGAAGATCTTTTTTCATCACTTTAAAATGTTCCTTACATGGGAAAATTATGAAAAAAATATTTGTTCTAATGTATCAATCATTCGAGCGTATAATGAACTTCATAATGACATATTTTCAAAGCAATGGAAAACTCTCAACTTTTTTCAGAAAAAGTTTTCTAAAATGTTGATTATGGGTACAATTGATCCCCTAGAGTTAGGTTCAATTGATCCCCCTTCCAAACGGCATTTTCTTCTTCTGAATTGATCGTTATGATTGCTGATTACGAAATTATTAATATTTATCCAAAAACTAATATTTATCAAACATTTGTATGGAGTATGAATTTTCTCATTATTATAAAAATAGCGCCTTTAAGTAGGCAATGTCATTAGTTGAGTTTGAGACAGATTAGTTGAGACAAAGTTATAGAATTTTCTTCTTATGTCTTCTATAAATTGTGAAATGAGAACAAACATGACCAAAATAGTCAATTAACATTCTATCTTGGGGTTTTGTTTGATTTTTATACAAGGATTAGGGCTTCCTGAATAAAAGATCAAGTCTCCTTCAATAGGGGATCAAGTCTCCCCTAACTTCAGAAAAATCGCATTTTTTTTACTCCCACGAAAATGCTTCTTGTTCATAAACGGGTTCAAGTATCGTTCTAATTTTTGGAGCATAGAAACTTGAAGTTACAAGCTGTCAGAAAATGTCGAAGACGGCAAGGTGCTAAATTTTTCCAAAAAGATATGGTGAAAATAAGAAAAGGGGATCAAGTATCCCCACTCTCCCCTACACTTTTATATATCCTTATAGTTTAAACGCCTTCAGGTAGGCAACAAAATTCAATTTCTTGGCTGATATTGTAGAAAATAGGCGGCAGATATTTTTTTCGAGTCGAATATTGGTGCACCTTTTTAACTCGAATAAGGACGAAATTTGTTATAATTATGTATTCTTGTCGTTATTTAGGAGTTAACAAATAAAATGAATTAATTTTTTTGTTGTCATTCGGGTTTTCTCTAAAGTTAACAGCATTCAAAATTCAGGCGTAAAACACGTGGTCCTGCGGGCATTCTGCCCCAATTTTGATATGATTGATTTTAGTTAAAATTTATGGAAATTTAGTAAAATACAACAAAATATTCAAAGTCTTTCGAAAGTGCATACAAGTTGAAAAACGCTTAGCTGTAGTTTTATCAGTTTGCACAGGCTTGTTTACCATAAAACCTTATATTTTAACTATGAGAAATAACAAGTTTCACCCAGATTCCATTAAATTTTCTGTTTCTAAGAGTTAAAGGCCTTTTTTGTTAACTTTTCACCTGATAATGATGAAAAAGCTTGTTTTCTACAATAAAAATGAATAAAAACATCATTCAAGGCCAAAGGTTAATGAATTTTTGAGGAAGAATGGCATGGGCCATCTTACAGTTTTCCCATACATTTAATTCAACAACGGTATAAGAAAAATTCAGATACCGAAGAAGATAGTAAGCTGCTATCGAAATATCGGTACCTGATTTTTTTTTGTATCGTAGTTTAATTAAAGGGAATTTCTCGATTGATTCAGTAGAATTATTCAACCAAGTACGCTAACAAGACATATTAGAGTTAATCAGGATCTGAATTGTTAAAACTAAGTGATACTCAAGAAATATTTTAAATGATTACAAACTGATTTTTTATTTGATTATCTAGTTATCCTCTCACGTTAATTTGTCCTTTAAACATGTTTCCAAAACTACCGTGTTCTTATGTGCTATCGATAGTTATCAGAAATCAGTAATTGCTTATTGACCAAAGCATGTGGATTGGAGGACTAAAAACCTTAGTTTCTGGTTCTTTAAAATAGATCATTGGTTTAACAGGTTGACAAATTGTGATGGACTCGAACCTTAATTCTTAACACCTTAGCGTAGCTGAGACGGCAAAATCAGCACGCTGCTACTCTGTCAAGATGTGTCGCAAAAACCGCTTCACCAAGTAGATTTCTAATGTTTATTCTTCATAAGTCTACGAAATTACAAAAAGTTAAATTGATAATCAATTCTGGAGGAAGTAAGCTAATTTTGCGAGACAAGAACGGCAAATTTCTATAAAACTTAGAGCTGAATCTGTTTTTTTTTGTATAAAGGGTGATACGGTCAAGATTTGGTCAAGGGGAAACGCGTGTAAATCGGTGAAATCGTTTATTTAAAAAATCAAATTAAATTTCTTTTTCAAGTTTAATTAGTATAAAATTCAGGAAAAATATTCACTTGGGCTTCCGCTTTTCCAAACCCGAATTGCCGGGCCTTACGCTTAACCCCTGCCATCAGATTTTGTACAGCCACATCTCGGTACCTTCTTCGCCGCAGAAAGCCAGTTTGTCTTGAACAGCTGCTCGTCCTTAGCAGTTTTTTTTATCTTCTTTAGGTTCCGCTTGACAATAGCCCAGTATTTCTCAATTGGGCGGAGCTCTGGCGTGTTGGGAGGGTTCTTGTCCTTGGGAACCACCTGCACGTTGTTGGCGGCGTACCACTCTATGGCCTTTTTACCGTAATGGCAATATGCCAAATCCGGCAAAAACAGTACGGAACAACCGTGTTTCTTCAGGAGAGGCAGCCGACGTTTATTCAAACATTCTTTCACGTAAATGTCTTGGTTGACAGTCCCGGAAGCTATGAAAATGCTGCTTTTCAAGCCACAGGTACAGATGGCTTGCCAAACCAGATATTTCTTCGCGAACTTTGACAGTTTCATGTGCTTGAAAATATCTGCTACCCTCCCCTTCCTTTTGCCGTATAAAACTCCTGTCCCGGAAGCTGCTTGTAGTCGGCTTTGACGTAGGTTTCGTCGTCCATTACCACGCAGTCAAACTTCGACAGCATTGTCGTGTACAGCCTCCGAGATCGCGCTTTGGTCGTCGCATTTCGTTTATCATCGCGATTTGGAGTCACTACCTTCTTGTAAGTCGATAGTCCGGCTCGTTTTTTGGCTCGATGCACGGTTGTAGACGATACACCCAGCTTATTTGCGGCATCTCGGAGAGAAAGGTTAGGGTTTCGCTTGAAACTACCGGCAACATTCTTTGTCGTCTCAGCGGCTTCCGGTTTTCGATTTCCCCCCGATCCAGACTTCCTGGCTGTCGACAAACGTTCCCCAAACACTTTAATTACATTTTTAACGGTTGATTTGGCAACTTTTAGCGATTTTGCCAGCTTTGCGTGCTAGTAGCTCAGATTTTCGCGATGCGCGAGCAAAATTTTGATACGCTGCTCTTCTTCCTTGGAGGGCATTTTGACAACTGAAGAGTGAATTCCAAAATCAAAATAGGAGCAACATTCTACACACACACCTTCAAAATGAGAGGTGATCAGGTTTTCTAAATGCAAAATTGAAAGAAATACGTCAAGTTGGTATTGATCAAATTTTGACCGTATCACCCTTTATATTTGAATCAGGCAGATCCTATTTAAATAACAGACAATATTCAAATATCAGCTTTGGACGCCTCTGGCCAGAGAGCAGCAACTACCCGGGGGATGATAACGAGAAACTTCAACGTGTCTCTACATATGTGGAGCAACAGCCCAAAACCGGAAGCGCGGTCTGGTAATTTTCGCCGAGAAGCAGCAGCCTTTCGGCAACAGCGGAGATGCTGGAGAGCTTACGTAAAAGTGATGGGTGGCTGATTTTTTTTTCTCTTGATTTCCCGCAATAGGAACAAGATGGTGGATTTTTTCTTATTTCATAGGGTTTGTCGTCGAAAGGCAGCTATGATTCCGAGGAAATTCGTGGGAATGCTTTTTATTACATACTTGGGTTCCGATGTTGTGTTTGTGTGATTTGATGTGGTAATGAACATTGATTGTGATAATTCTTATGAAATTATTGAGAGCTCTGAATTGATTAAAGCACAAGATAGTACATTTTTTTCATGGCGCAGAATACTTGAATGTGACGTTATCTCGAGTAAAAACTTCTTCCGTAGTAACAGTTTTCAGATTAAGCACTGTTTATGTTACCTTTATTTTCTTTAAACCTAGTAAATCGTTTCAAGCACTCAGCTTGACTAATATATAGTGCTAGCTTTCTCAGGTGGCTTCTGGGCTGTTTGAAGGAGCCAAAAAGCTTATGCTTCAAGTTAGATTAACCTTCCCATGCCGTTCGCAATATATCCGTTTCGGGGAAATTTGAGTTGTAGTTTGATTTCGTTCTCCTGGCTGTAAATGTTAACCGATTTTGATGATATTATATTCATTGTGTAGGTAATTTGTTCTTATTACTCAAAATTTTAAAATAAAGTCGATATGTATTACCAAGTTATCAGAAACTGGTTCAGAAAGTAAAAAGTCCGAAAAATCAATTTTATTTTTAAAATGCTCATAACTTTTGACAGCTTTTCTGTATTTAAGTGTTTCATTGATGTTTGAAATCGTCAAGAATCCATCTATCCGACAGTGTATGGATATGTTGGGGTCCAATGAAAGTTTTGACCGCTATCTCAGATCTTCCGGTAGAAAAAAATCTAACTTAAAAAAAAACGATATCCTATTTTTGCTTTGCTTAGCTGTATTTCATTTCCCAATGAACTGATTTTAAAAACTCAAATTTCAATTTGTTGACGTTAATTTGATCATTATTTTCATAGAACATACTTGGTCTGTCAAAATTCCTAGTTCTTCAGTAGATTGGAATGATGATAAAGAGATTCTAAATGTGCGCTTCGGGTCATATTGACCCGAACGGCATGGGAAGGTTAAAATTCTCAGTATGCAAATATCAGTCACCTTATGATGTCAGTAGACCAGTAGATCAGTATACGGAAGATGATCTAGATTGAGAGATACTTAGAGTGTAAATTGCATAATGAATTTCTGTTTCAAAATTTCTAAAAAAAAGACAAGAACATTAAACTAAAGGAATAACTTTGTATTCAACTTCAGTATTCAAGATAGCTTCTCTTGTTAATTGGGAATTGACGTTTACTCACATGAACCTACAAAAGAGCATCAGTAAACCGATACTTGCAAGGAGAAGAAGAGCCTTTAGCCATAGAACCGAGCTATGCAAACCAAGGTGTCAAGGTAAATTTGCACAAAAAACGAACATTCTTTATTCATAAGCAACTACAAAATCCTTTTCTTGTAAACGCGTCCCGAAACCCGGCGACGACGACGACGCTTTGCTCAATCACGAAAAATTTTCAGCTCTTTTGAATCGCGCGATATTTCAAAGTGCTTTCTCCACCAGGGATTAAAAGCACTAGCTAGAGCTCGGAAAACTGGACGGGGAAAGCTTGCGAAAAAAAAAAATGAAACTGTTCCTCTAGGCGGGTAAAAGTTACTCCTCGGTTTTGCAATAAGATGCAAGCAAATTCGCACGTTCTTGTTGGTAGAAGAACAAGGAAAAGGGGGAGACGTCATTTCTGGTGGTGGCTCCAGAGAGGAATGATAATGAAAAAGAAAAAGGTGCTGGCAGAAAATGGGGATCCCAGTTTCAGGCTCCAGGCTAATTAAAAATATATCACATTTCCCCCTGCGAGGCACTTCGAGTCAGAGGCTTCGCTCGGACTTGAAAGAGACCTTGTGTGTGTTTGTCTGTGGGTGTGTGAGTGTGCTGGTTGTTCTATCACGTGAGATGAAAGAAAGCGTGCCGGCCAAGATTCAACAACGAACGGCGGCTGAGAATGAAAGTATAAAAATCCAAACTACAAAGCAAACGGAGCGACTTTTCCATCTAGCAGATGAATTTTTATCAGTTTCTACGAACCATCATCGGTAGGAGAAGGAGTCGGGAGAAGAATGTTTCTTGTTGATATCATTTCTACGCCACCACAACGCTAGCGGCTTCTTTCGAGCGGGTGAAAGTTTTGGATATAAAGCTTTAAGGGAATTAATTTGTCAACGTTTGGAAAAACATGACAACACCTGCGCCGCAGATGACATGGAATGGCTTAATATTTGACAGCTTTCGGGCTCATTGATTCTGAAATTCTAAGAATCAAAGAATTTAATTATTCGACGAGTTTTCAAGTCGCTTGCAGGATACTTTGCAAAATTTGTGTATTTATTTTTAAGATTATTGTAAAATTGCCCAAATACGCCAATTCAAATTAGTTGAGATCGACCAACAAAATCTTCTTTTCTTGTCATGAAATCTATTAAATTCAACACGTTTTATAAATTTCAGACTAATGCCATCCAAAAAAATCCTTTTGAGTATAAATTGAAAAAATTAAAATCATTTTAAACTCAATTCTGCGAAACTTGTAACATAACGCTTATTTGACAACTTTCTTAAAACCTAGGTCCCACTTTCCAATCTTGATGTATGAAACTCCTTAACTCCAAGGCGAGCTCCAAATATCTTCAAATTTATATGGAACTCTTTATAGAAAAGTGAAAATTATAAAGTTTTGACAACGCTGTAAAAACAAACAAACTTTAGAAGTCAATGCTTTGATTTGGATAATAATTTTTTAGAACATGTTTATTCATTTTGACGCATCAGAAAACAGGGGTAGGGATTTCAGGTTAGCTTTTTGAAACTTCAAATAAAAGAGCTTTAAAAGAACTATCATAAACGCTCAATGAATAAGAAAAATGATCAAAGCCATCTTTGTACTTAAAACCATCACACAAATTTGATGAAAATAGTTATACCTAATGATAAAATAAAGAAATAGCAAATGATTTCACCAAAAAGACAGTAAATAAATTAAAAAAAGGAGAGTGGGGTACCATGGGCCACTTTTTCTTGCTCCATAACTTTTTTTATGATAAAAGATAAATTGAAAAAGATAAATGTTATGGTTTTCTACATTTTTAACCTATCAATAAACAATTTTATTTTTTTATAAGTTCCCTCTTTTTCTGACTGTTTAAAATAAAGCAATTTTTTTTTAGGATTTAGGATGATCAAATAACATGCAAAGTTTATGAGATGACCCAAAACTATAATTCCATTATTAATTAAGTTCTTTTGCAACAATCTCAAGTGATGAAACTAAAAAGAGTGCTATGTATGATCTTATAGTTTCTTTTGGTTTTGGAATTTTGTTTATTGACGCACTTTAATGAAATTAAATTTTATCGACATTTTTCGGTGGATTTTAGATTCAAAACAGATTTTACCAGTTTTCCAGACGTTTCGAGCTACTCTGGCTTTCGCTCCTCTTCAGAGGAAAAATCTACTGGCCTTTGTCTGTACTCGTCCCGAAACAAATTAGTATAGACAAAGACCAGTAGATTTGTTTACTGAAGAAGAGCGAAAGCCAGAGTGGCTCGAAACGTCTGGACAACTGTTAAAAACGTTTTTGAATCTAATTTTTTTTAATAAAAACATCAGAATATAGTTGGCCCAAGATACCCCTCATTATATGGCTCATTATTCCCCACAAGCCATGATTTGATTTTTTTTGCGTTTGAGTTACTTATGGAAAATTTCCTTTTCCATTTGAAAGAGCTAGACCAACTATGGTCATCAGCATATGAGCATATTTTTCGTTATGAACTTTAGGTTTCCTACAGCTGCAATTTGAGAATACTTGATAAGATATACACAGATAAGAAAAATATTTAATAATTTTCACCAGAGTTAAAAGAATCCAAATCAAAATTTTTCAAATTTAGAAAAAAAACAAGCTAGGATTGGTCCAAATATTGAATCAGAAAAAAAAAACAAATGTAGTTGAATCAAGAATTTAAAAATGTATCAGACACGAATTTCTTTTCAAATGAAGGGTTAATTGTAAACTCTTTAATTGTCAGTTTGTCGAATTTAATTTAAAACAATTTAATCACCATTCAAATGTAAATTCTTGATAAGATAAACAAATTTTAATTTTTTTTCACTTGAAAAAATATAACCAAGCACATAGTTCACTTGTGTTTCAGCATTGTGATTTACAATAAAAGCTGATTTTGGAAGATTTTGGCATCTTCTAATCAAAACGTTCGTCTGATTTCACCTGATGACCTCTAGTTTTGGTGGCATGGCGTGTAAAAGTTTAAAGTTTAAAAGTTGGCGATATAAGTTTAAAATGGATAAGTTTTGAATAAAATTGATTTTTGATAACTGATTAACTTATAAACCAAGATGAAAACTTAAAACAGATTTTGGATCTAATTTTTTATCTTTTGTCTGAGCCTTGGTTAAAATTTCCTTTGGAAATTCGTCAAATTACGGAATTTTAAAGAATTAAAAAAAATCGAAAAGAAAACTTTTAAAATTTTCTTCTGCCTTGTGGTCTTCGGAAAAGAATTTAATTTCATAATCTTTGTTTTGTTCATTTTGAATTTTCAATAGTAATCTTGAAAACGAGACCTGATAGAAAAAAAAAAACACTTATTTAGAAACCGTTACAGATCAAAGTAAATAAAAATCAAAAAGATTAGGTTTTTAACATTCTAGAAGAAAATATTCAGAATGTTGAAACATGAAAAAATTATTATTGAAACTATGTTGATAATCAAAACCCTTTAAATGTGGAGTTGAGTATTAAAATAAAATAAAATTTTAAAAGTTTAGATTGAGATTGAATTCTTTGAAGAATGTTTTGTACCTGAATAAAATGTTTCAAGGCACCTTTTTTTCTATTTTTTTTTTATAAATCAATGGGGATTGTAGGGGATTTTACTTTTTCACGCTCATTCAGGTGACTGTCTCGAGTAGTAAATATCTGTCACAGGGCTGTTCTAGCTGTTGTCGATATGTGAAGTAAAGATTTTATAATTGAATTTTATAGTTAAAACGGTTGGTTTCGAACTCTTGTAAACAATTCTTAAGAAACACGCCTTTTAAGGGCGAGGTAGGGGTTTTGAAAGTCAAGATTAGGATTTGATTAAAACTCTTTAGATTTACGCAACAGCGGTTCAAATTTTACTATAAAAGATTGGTTACATACGAGTTGTCAACTCCTTTTCTGGCGTGAAATTAAATGCTCAAGACTGTAGGCTCTTGAGAAATCTTTCCAGATTGCCTATTTTTTCGGGTTTGTCTGGATATTTAATACTAAATTGGGAAAAGGTCCGGTCCGGCCTTATTGCTCAAAATTATTCACCTTATTTGGCGAATCCAACAAAAAATAAACATATTTTGTTTTAATTATTTTCTATTCATGCGTTTAAACGAAATTTTCTTAACAAGTTCTATAAACACAATGAGGCAAGGTTTTATGGTAGCCCAACACAAAATTTAAAATCTGCTTTTTTCTTGATTATTGTTTAGCTTTTCCTGGGTTTTAACCAAATTTGCCCGGATTTGGCCAGGTTTTTCAATAAAATAGCCCATATTTGTCCAGCCCGGATACGTACTGAAACAATCTTGGCAACCTTACTCTACAGTGACATGGGATTGAATTCTCTAAAACAATTGTAAACAGCTTATTTTAAAAACCTTTCCAGTAATTTTTCTACTACTGAGGTAATTTCTTTTTTTGAAAATTTTATTTGGAAAAATCTTAACCCCTAAACCTCCCTCCTCTCCATTCGCACGACCTTGATGTTAATGAATCTGACCATAGTTAATGCACTACCTGATTTTTTATAAAAGTTTAGAATATGAGGAACATTATTAAACATTGCTAAATGTTTCGTCATCAATACGGGGGGATAGTTTGGCCAAGTCGAAAAAAAAAAATTAAGCGAAAAAGTTGATGATGGCAAAATGTAAAACTTTTCTAATTTTGTTTAAAAGCAAATTATTGCCTTCTAGAAAGTAGCTTTCAAACATAAAATCTTCACTTCAATAAAGTTTGATTTTTAAAATGTCGCCTGAATCTATTATGATTTTGTGTGCAAATTTTTACCATTTTGCACAAATTTCACAATTTTATGGGTTTGAGGGCACCTAGAATTGTCCAATTAAATTGAAATTTTGCACAGCGTGTTTTCTTGAAAAGTTAATCAATACTCGGGGATCAGAACAGGGAAATTTTGGCATTGAGAATTTTTCATAAAGCTTAAGGCCACCCTACTGTAATATTCACAATCAATTTGATTCTTTTATACAGTTTCTGTAACAAAAATATACTTTATAGTTCTATAATGCTTAAGATTCATCAGATCTTTTGGTTTTGTAGCCACGTCTTAAATCAATGATCATTTAGTACCCGGGCATTTTATTTCGGTGATAGTTACGTCACTAGAGCTAGGATATGCATAAATTTAGCAGCGTTGTGTTGGCTATAAAAAGGACTATCTTTCCTATTTTTCAGATTTTTCAATTTACGCGTGTTTGAGATGTTTACGATGAAAAAATAATTTCGCCCAATCGCCTTGGAAATTTCTCATTGTCGATTTGGAAACTTATGAGCTTACACTTTGTTTTGTTAATAACTTTTAAATGCATGAATGGATATTGATGAAATATTCGGCGGAGCTGCCTAATAATGTAATGTATATATATTCCATTTTTTTGACGTTTTGTCTATTGGTTTTTAAGATAGCGTCCAATAAAGAAGTTTTTCGACATTTATTTTCGGGTACCACTCGCGCCATCTATAATGTATAGTACAAACTTCTCTTTTTCCACATCAAGGACTCTTAAAGTTACTTATAACTCTTAATTTGGTCGAAATTATGACTAATTTAACCGATTGTCATCCTTCCGTGTTTAGTTCCGGAAAATACAGATGAGACTTTCCAAAGAAATCTGCATAGCTGATAACCTACCAGGTGCCCGCTAAAGAATTAGTTTTGCTGTTCTTTACGATTTTTTTTTCATAATTTCTCCCCACTAGCGTTTTAAATATTTTGCGCACGATTTGACCACCTTTTTTTGTTTATCCTATCAGTTGGCAGTGCCAGCTTTTGTAGATTAATCAGTGTGGAAAATTTATCTTTTCTCTCACTTCCCCATTAAAATTTCTGGAATGCGCTTGATTAAACCCCTCACATTCCTCAACTTCATGGAATTAATCATCTTAACTTTTATCCAAATTTTAGCTCACTGTAAGGTCCACTAGAACTCCTTAAACGAGGCACACCGCATGAATTTTGGTCAAATAATTGATTTTCAGCTGTTTTTGTTCCTCCCACTGGGACTTTGCTGAATTTTTAACGATCCTGCCCAAAAAAAATTGTCAATAAGTTTCTGTATCGAACGTTATCTCAAGCACCACTTGATTATTTACAAAACAAAGTGTTGCATTTTTTCGAAAACGATCCTTAATGTTTTACGTTTTTACTTAAATAATACTGTTGTGGGGCGAGAAAAATAAAACGCTGAATCTTGGCAGCGGATGTGATCTGCTTCAAGCTATATATTTATTTTTAGCGATTAGTTATTAAATTTTAGATTTCGATTGACTTAAGCCAGCCTGTCGGAAAGCGATCAGGCAGGGGTGCC
Source organism: Uranotaenia lowii (assembly GCF_029784155.1). Classification (NCBI taxonomy): domain Eukaryota; kingdom Metazoa; phylum Arthropoda; class Insecta; order Diptera; family Culicidae; genus Uranotaenia; species Uranotaenia lowii. The sequence goes on from NC_073692.1 coordinate 335,466,697, forward strand.
AGTTTCCAACAAATGCGCTTAAGCCATCTGTAAGCTTAAACTGCTTTTCATGCTCTCATTTCCCCTACTCAGTTAGGCGATTTGTTGTCGTTTCGATCTTGAGTTGATTCGTAAAGTACGAAAACGTAAATTTCAATATAAAGTATTCTACAGAACCTTTCAAAGCCCCTGGATTCCAAAACAGCACTCGCCGTTTTGCTTCTGAAAATCACTGATATTCAAAAGATTAACATATATTCATGAAAAACTTACCACTTCTAGGATCCAAAATAAGGCAACCTCCTGACATCCTATGGGACCTTGGCAACAGAATCAATGAAAAAAATCAATATTGCTTCGAACTTGCCCCCACGATCTCAATACATTCCTTCAGTCAGTTGCGAATGCCTTCGGCGGAGATGACGTTCCAAACCTATGTCAGTAGGGGAGAATGGGGATACTTGATCACTTTTTCCAATTTTTTGCAGATAGTCGTCTTTGGCTTTTTCTGACAGCGTGTAATTTCAAGTTTATATGCTGTAAAAGTTAGATCGATACATGAACCCGTAGATACACTTGAAGTGTTCTCGTGGAACTTAAAAAAATTGTGATATTTTGAAAGTTAAAGGAGACTTGATCCTTTATTGAAGGAGACTTGATCCTTTAATCAGGGAGCGCATAGCTTTGGCATAAATCATGCAAAATCTAAGGGTAAAAATTCCATTGATTTTTTTTGGTCATATCATTTCACAGTTTATAAGTGTCAGACAAAACAAAATCCAAGAGTTTGTCTTCTACCCTATATTCATTAGTTTGATACCTCTTTCCCTTCCTGAAACAAAAGAAACCTGATTGAATAATTTGAGAACTAATCAGACACAAGAGAGTATTTTTATTGGTTTAATATTTCTAGAATCGTTCTTTCTTCCAGTGTGTTATATGATTTTTAATCGCCGTAATTTGTATGATTATAATTTTAATGGCATGTGCGGCGGAATGAAAACTAGAGAGAATTTATTTTATAGAATTTGAAAGAAAGGTGGATAGACAGGCATTAGTGCGCCAATAGGAGAAAGCTTGATAGGTGTTGACATTTTAGGCTAGAGGGCATGTTGATGAAAAGCTCCCATGAATTGCTCCCGCCTTTGCTCTGCATTAGCTAACTATACATGAGAAACCTAGAAAGAGAATTCCCATGTATAGCTAGCCCAATGGTTTGAGAGCGTGTTTTTACCAGATGGCTGCAACGTTACACGATTTGTCTATGTATCGTGTGACCAACATCTTTTAAATATGTGCTCGTGAATCTCGTTTTTAAGCTTTTTTTCCTCCGATTTAAGCTTTTTTTGCCTTGAGAACATAGGAGACGAAAGCTTAAATCTGAGTAAAAAAGCTTAAATCTGTCAAAACGAGGGGAAAAAAAGGGGAAATCTGAGAGATGTGCTCCATACGGTTTGAATAGCGTTGCCGCCGCCTGGTTTTTACGCACACTTCAAACGAGCAAACACGTAGCAACCCATGTTTCTCATGTATAGTCAGATGGCTGCAACGTTACACGATTTGTCTATGTATCGTGTGACCAACATCTTTTAAATATGTGCTCGTGAATCTCGTTTTTAAGCTTTTTTTCCTCCGATTTAAGCTTTTTTTGCTTTGAGAACATAGGAGACGAAAGCTTAAATCTGAGTAAAAAAGCTTAAATCTGTCAAAACGAGGGGAAAAAAGGGGAAATCTGAGAGATGTGCTCCATACGGTTTGAATAGCGTTGCCGCCGCCTGTGTATAGTTAGCTAATGCAGAGCAAAGGCGGGAGCAATTCATGGGAGCTTTTCATCAACATGCCCTCTACCCTAAAATTTCAACACCTAACAAGCTTTCTCCTATTGGCGCACTAATGCCTGTCTATCCACCTTTCTTTCAAATTCTATAAAATAAATTCTCTCTAGTTTTCATTCCGCCGCACATGCCATTAAAATTATAATAATTTCTTCCAGTGTGCAGAAAAAAAGGGAGAGGGATGCTTCCATACATCTTTTGCACTTATTTGAAAATTAATCAAGCAAATGGAAGTAAATTTGACATGGGTGGGAATTTGAGGACGAGAAATGTTTTATATGATTTTTTGAGAACCTCTCTTCTTCTTTTGGAGGAGGAGAGAGGGATCATCATACATTATAATTTGCCTACATATTTGCATATTTTGCAAATGTTTTGAAAACCTTTCCTCTCTCCACTGGGAAAAGGGGAAGGGAGAAGGCTTCCATATAATATTTTTTTTAGATTTCTCGAGAACTTATCTTTAAAATGGAACTTGACTTAATAGAGAAGGGCATTTGAAAACATTGTCTATACTTATTTGAGGCTTCTCTCTTCTTTCACTGGTGCAATATGAAGGGTAAAGGGAGCTCCCATACACTTTTTGGCATAACTCAAGAACTAATCGAGCAGATACAAAAATGGATACAAATATGGGTTCGCATAGTATTCGGATACAAGATATATTTCTTTAATAATTTGGTTCCCCTCGAAGGATAGGGAGGAAGAAGGTAGTGTCCGTACATTTTTTTGAATAACTCAAGAGCGTTTCATATAAATGTAACCAAATTTCACAAAAGAGAGTACACTGGTACAAGATATGATTCTATGAAAAATCTTCTCTCCTTCCAAGAAAGGGATTAGAAAGGGGAAAGGAAAAAAAATTCGAGTACGAGAAATGTAATTTTTTTTCGAGATCCCTTTTTCCTGAACTATTCAAGCAATTCCTTTTCAAATCCATTGGGTTTGTGATATAACTCAGTTGGCTAATCAGTCGCCTCCTGAGCCGATGTCCGCGAATTCGAGCCCTAGAGTAGACATCGAATCGAATAAGGTTTTCAATATTTGTCCGACATATGCAACGTTGATATGTATTTAGTCGTCAATGCCATAAAGATGGTAAAACAACTATACCTAATGAAAAAAAACGAATTCATCGAATTTTAAGTTTAAGCTCTCATTGTAAAGATATTGAAATTTAAATGAAAATAATGAACAAATTAATCAAAATAATTTTTTTTCACAAATTTCATTAAATTTTGGAATGTTTAGCAAAGCATACCGGGTCAACTAGTATGTTATCAAAACCAAAAAAAAAATCAGTAAGCTTTCTCAGTCATCATACTGATTCTTCGGTATACAGTTTCTGTCAAAACATATATCATCAAGCTTAAAGCCCATTGCCATTTCCCCTCAAAGTGATTCAGTTTCACCTTGTTCCGGCTCGCCTAGTTCGCATATGGAATATGTTTGTTTTCTACCACTTGGCCTCGTTACGGTTTGTTCCGTTTTGTGTGCTCCCGCTCGCTTTATGTTTGCCCTGGTCCCGAGCGACGTAAATAAATATTCGCAACAGTTTGACCCCCAGAGCAGGTTTTATTTTCCATCCCTTGGCCGCCCGTTGTATGTCGTCGGTGTGCTTCCTGCTGCCATATCGCAGGACTATTTCGAGGACCATCAGCAGCCCCTATAGGACCTAAATGCCATCATGGCCGGCCAACCTTAGGAGGGGCGAGGGATTCCGTATTTATTCTTGAAGTGGTCACATTTTTCCCACTCAAGTGGCCGAGGGATCTCGGACAGCATGTAGCGAATATAAATTTTATTTCCAGATAGCTAGGGGAGATGGGGGCATAATGGCCACCTTAAGGAAAACGGTTATTTAACCATATAAAATAGCTATAATATGGAGGTTACATTATTGTTTCGTGTTCAGACACTTGAAAAGCCTATTCCCTAACGGGCTGAAACGTGAAAAACTAGATGAAAACGTTAAAAAATGCATTTTAAAAAAAATTGCCAAAAGCTGAAAACCAGCCACTGTGGAGGCATAATGAGAACCCCCCCCTGAGGCAGTATGAGCACCATTAATCAGAGCAAGATGTGCGTTTTTGCCGGGGAATCTAGCAGCGAATTCAATTCGATGAAGTCAGGTGAGTCGTAGATTCATCAAACAAAGCAATAACAAAATAATCTAGGTCTGTTTGTAGAATACAAACAATTCACGCACGCTCATATACATTAAGTGCTTTGTTCGGAGGATGATGCTACTAGCCGTATAATGTAACAATAAAAAAATCGATCATAAATTGTGAATGGAAAAAAAATCACCTCGAACAGAAATCTAACTCTAGTCTTTTGATTACCTCTCCGACACCTTACCAATAGGCTAAATTGTCGGATGAAAACTAGTCAAGGTGTGGCGCTTTAAATCAATTTTAATTCGCTGCTAGATTCTACGGCAGAAAATGCTCATTATGCCTCGATAATATGGTGCTCTATATGCCCCTAGTCAACAAATTTAAGTAAAAACGTGTTATAAAATTGATAAAAGTGAAAAATCAAAAATTTTATGATGGTAAAAATTGAGAAACAATGTGTACATCATGTTGCAGTGCGTACATTATTGATCAAGGTTATTTTAAGATCATAAGAGCTTATTTCGTGGTGCTCAAAAATTATAATATTTTCGTAACTTTAGAACCAAGCTAGTTTTTTTAAATATCTCTGTAAAGATGATAAGGAGATTCCTTTTTTTGTGAAAAATTAATACTATAGGAAGTACGAAACAAATCCTCATGAAAATTTATTTAAGAAAATACGCACTTTCGTAGAAAAGCGTAGTTCTCATTATGCCTCGGGTGCTCGTTATGCCCTCATCTCCCCTATTTACATTCGGAATGTTTTAAAAATAACACACTAGGTACCGTTGCGTCGTCGTTCGAAGGTGTCGTAAAGCAATCTAGGTGCAATTTTCCACTTTGATTTAGTTAGGCATTACATGAATAATGAATTTTGAAAACCAATTTAATCAAAGCGAAAATTTATTTTAGAAGACGACAGTTCTGGTTTTCTTACTATCAAACCAAAACGTTGAGGATTTATTTCAACTTTTTCTTTTCAAGCGTATTTTTCCAAAAAAACCCTAAAGGATAAAATAAATTCCAAGTACCCGCTAGTTTTTTCAACTTCTCCGAAATCACCCACACGTGTGTGCTCATCCGAAGCCGAAACGCTTTGATGTTTATTAATCCGGATTCCCAAAAGCTTCGGCCGCTCGAGTGAACAAAAATATAGACATACAATCCTATTTCCGTACGATATGTATCAAATACAAAAACGCTTTCTGGTTTTCTATGCTAAATTTAACCGAGCGAGGCCTGGAACGTTTTTCTCCCATGAATTGTTGTTCTGAATTGAATCACAGCCGGATTAAATCATGCATGTAAGGGTATCGTGAAAGGGGAGCTGAGCCGTCTAGTTTTTGTAACTTTTTGGTTACCTTCTATTAATTAGTAGTTCTGCAACTTATGTTTGAGATGAGTGAAGAAAAATTTAAAAAAACCTTTTGCCTCGAATGAAATAAGAACCTTGAAATCTGGAAACTTTGAGAAAAATAGTAAGCAGAATAGAAGATTTTGAAACGTATGTCTTAAGTAACTTTAAACCTTTCTCATCGCATGAGTCTCTAATGTATTACATGAGATGTTCAGCTCTAGACATAAAATTTACAAATCTTATTAAATGTTGTTAAAGAATTTTATTGGAGAAGCAAAGTTATGTCTCAGAATTTACTAATATTGCTTAAAATCTATACTAAGCTTAACATTTCCATATATATTTTTTAGATGACACCTTACAGATCTTAGTTAACAATTAACTTTTATCAGAAAGACCCTTTAAGACTAAGTAGAGTAAGGTGGGGTAAAAGTACGAGTCGAGTAAAAATACGTTTTGAGATTATCACTAACTGAGACCAGCCAAAATCAAAACTCTGCCGGGGATTAATAATGATTTAAAAAGCCTACATCTAGACTGTTTTTTCGTAGAAGTTAAAAATACTCTGAAAAATGAGGTAAAGTAGCTTTTTAGCATAAATGATGTAATATTTAAAATAACGGCAAACATGTTTGATCTATCAAAATTCTGGATTTCAATTAAAGTGTAAATGTGTCTGTTTAGTTGTTTTCGCCCACTATCAAATGCCGAAGAGAGAATTCCATTTATATGTCTAAGTAAAGCACTGGGAATATACTTTTGTTTCTACAAAGACTTGCTCGCGTGAAAATTTGCTCAAATACTTTAACCTTTTGAAAAAGGACAATTTGTGAAGAACTCCGAATTCGTGAATGTTGTTCGCACATGTATAGGATTTGTATTATACACAGCAAAAATTATTTCCTGTAAAATTACGCAAATGTCATGTAACAAAAAGGAGCACGACATTTACCGTAATTTTACAGGTCGAAATCATGATTACGTGACATTTAATTTTAAGTGTACAACTTTTTTACAGGACATTTGCTGTAATAATAAATGAATCTTCGTTAACTTTCAAGGAAAACAATTTAAAATTACAGGTTTTGTTAATTTCAGCTGATTTATTTTAAAGGTTGCAGTTTTCAGTGACACGTAATAGTCAACATTTTTTTCTGTTTAAGCGAACACAGAAGCTGCTGCTGTAAGCAAAGATTGATATAAAATAATTTTCCTCTTGACTTCATGCAAAAATGTAGAAATTTGAATGCTCGTACTTTTATCTCACATCGTTCGAACTTTTGCCCCAGAGGTGGGATAAGAGTCCGTTTCGATAGCAGACATTTTCACTACTGCTATCAAATGCGTTGATCGATTATCTTTGTAATTTTTTATAAGAGAGATAAAAGTCTAAGGAATGAAATGCTGAATGAAATGGAAAATGGAATAAAATGGGTTTTTTAGAAAAACAACTGTTAAATTTTCTTAAAATAGGATAACACTAAGGTCATTCAAATTAAGAATTCATAATTCTAAACTGTACTGTATTGTTCTAAGTTGTATTGCTTTGTTTGATAATTATGTTTATGCAATTCAGTGTTAAAAAATAAATATTTCGACACTGAAACAGAATCGAAAAGTGCTAAGTTACTACTAACGAATTTTGCGATTGCGAAATCAAATAATTGCGCAAACAAACAAAAAACATTTCAGTCAACTTTTATTCAGTTATCAAGATACACAAGAGAATTCTTGAAATAATTTTAAATAAGAAACTAATTTTCACTTTCTCGGCTTAATTTGATGCTTCGCGATCATAAATTTTCAGTCGTTGGCTTATGGTCGTCCACATGTTGTTATTTGTTGACATGCGCGACTTGTAAGTAAATTTATAAATTTTCAAGGGAACATTCTACAATATTAATCCACCTTTTTGCATGAAAAGCACTTTGATAGTGTGGTGATATCATAAACTTGAGGCACACTGTAAGTTGAACCTCCTATCACTATACCTATCTACGCCTCCGCAACAAGCTATCTCGTCTAGCACAGCTGAGCTGCTTACGAGCGCTGATACGGCATTCGTGTGTAGGCCACCAAACGTACTACTTCGACTCGTTATCACAAGTGGCGACGAGAAAAAAAAATGGAACGCGTGCGGGAAGAAATTTATTCTGTGCTCGATGTAGATTTCGAAAAAATGATTACCATAGTGGGCTGGGGGGAGTGGAAATTGTACGAAAATTGGCAATCGATTGGCTTTAAGAGAGCGCATAACGCAAATGAAAATAGTTTGATCAAAAGTGAAAAAAAGTGATCAAAGTGAAATGGAGCTGTGGATAAATAATTTCTGAAAATCTCCACGATTGTGTATTGAAATCAAAGAGAAAATTGAAGAAAATGTGGTGCCATTAGGTGAAAAAAAATCAATGTTTTCTGTGAAAGAAATGGGTATCAGTGGTACTGATGGAATTTTGAAATAAGAAGAATAAATAAAGGGAATAAAAGAAAATTGGTAAAGTATGTTGGATTTTGTCTATATAAGAAATTATGGATCAGGTATGTACATTGTAAACTCTAATAAATGCAGAATTAGAATATTCTGGCAGACTCTAACTGATATCAAATTGTTCAAGAGAATTGAATATTGAAATGCGTGGGCCATGGGCACATCATTTTCGTAGCAGACCTACATAGATGTAACGGTAAATTATCGCCGCATGGTCGTATGATCGTGGAATCAAACTGAGGCACCGATGCACTGGCTGTGTTGCGGTGCGGTATAGAAGAGAGACACAGCTATTGAAGTAGCGGCGATTAGCCGTTTTCGATCATTGTGTTCACATGAGTAGTTGAGGGTGCTAGATTAGCATGGGCTTTATCTCTTTCCAGCGAAGGTGCCGGCCGAAATAGTGGAAGAAGAAGCTCTACGCTACCTTAGTAGTTGTTTTCTTGTTTTTATTTGATTACGACTGATGACGAAATGCACATACAGTGGAGTGCATGTTTCTGGCAATATGGCACTACTCCTCTCATTTATGTATTAAAATTATTTTATTAAACGATATTGTTCAAAAATTTCAACAGAGGGAAAGTATGTTGTGAAACTTGAAAAAAAAACGCAATAGATTGAGGAATCAAAGTTTGGTAATTTCAATGATTCAAGTGTCTGAGAATTAAATAAACAGTAACTTCGACGTAAAAGAAAGGGTTCTAGGTTGGCGTATTGGTTTGATTGGCTATGAAGAATATGAATAGCATTGATGTTAATTGACGTGTGTGATTATCAGTTTTCGGTGAGTTAAAGGAATTGATAACGATGCTCGCAGATATGTAGCTGCAGAAGAAAAACGAAATTTTTAAAAATCTTCATTTTCATCAGATTGATGTATCTGATACTGAAGGCAGGTATCTTAAAGATGATGAGCATTAATGGGAAATTGAACCTTGATTTCTTGAAGCAGTAAAATTATTAGTGAGGAGTCATGGATTGTTGAGACTTAAGAAGTGTTAAAGAACATATATAAAGGGAGGCTCGAGATGATTGGCTAAGCCAATTTGGCTTTGATTGCTAAGAAATGATTTTGAGCAACGCTGGAAAAAAAAGAAGTTTACTCAGAAGTGGTTTTGAGTGAAAAACAAAAACATGCAAGTTAACCTTAAGCAGTTAAAGAGAGAAAAGCGAACTGGAAGCTCAATGTACTGAAAGGCGTTTTAAATTAATTTGAAAGTATGTATGTGCAAATGAGAACTGTGAACTTTGAAACTTTGGACTGCGACATTTGTGCGGCCTGTCAAATTTTCTACCCGCTAACTGTATTTGGGTATGCTTTGTGCGAATATTAGCGATTTCAAAACATTGAACGAAATCCATCTTACAACACAACGGACAATATATATTTTAGAAACTCAGTTTACTTGAAAACGGTTTTACGTGAAATTTGGGAGGAAAAGTTGGCGTTTACCAAACGCCATCGAGCGTGGTGTTTTCATGTGTTTGAATAATGTCAGTTTTACCATTTGAAATTCTAAACTGAGATATGTTTTGAAAATGTGTATCACTGAATAGAATATTGTTATATATAAATTTCATAATCGACGTATTTTTTTGTTCTCAGAACGCGATGATGACCGCTTAATTTCAAGAGGTTATAAAATTACTCATAGGTTACTTCCGCGAAGTTGAAAGGTCGAATGTTACAGTTCTTTGATTTTATATAATAATTGTACAATATTATGGAGTGTCATTGGTAAGAAAAAAAAATGGATCCAGAATTGCATAGACCTAACATGATGAAAATGAAATTTCAAATGAAACTAACTGTTTGAAGTAAAAACAAATTCTGATAGAGAAAAAAAGTTATGGCTATATTAAAAGAAGAGTTCTATGTTATTGAGATGAGTCAAATGATAAGTCTTTGAGAACGTGAAAATGGAATCAGATCAATTAGTGAGATCAGTCGGAAATATTTTTTTTTATGTATTTTATTTCTGTTAAAGTTTTGGATATCTATATTTTAGCTGTTGTAGATAATGGACATTTACTGAGGAAATCAAACGTTTTGATCACGTCTTTAGTACAGTTTCATACCTAAAAATATTGTTAACAACAATTGTAACTAGATGTCAAGTTAAGAAAATTTTGTGATAATAATCACTTTCAATCAGTTTCGAAGGAAAAGATCACGTTTATTGAAAATTGAAAACTTTTCAATTCTTTAGTAGGTCTCAAAGTCAGTTTAACACTTTGAAGGTTGGCGAACCAAACCATTCAGCATTAAATTCCATCATGTAAAGTATAATCAATTTTCCAACAGAAAATTCCTCTGTATCGTATAGTGCTATCTATTCTGATGTATTTGCTTGTTGTGCTCCTTGCTGGTCCCAATATGTTGTGTCAACATATTCTGTAGGAGTATTTTAGTATATAAACCATAGCCAAAATGATAACATGCATTTATTTCTTTTTGTTCCTATGAAAAAAGTTCCTGTGGATGTATGCATAATTAGTGATGGATGAAACAGTTGAAAGAACAGGAAACTAATGATTTACTCAGAAAAAGTTTTGAGTGAAACGATTGATTTGTGTTTTCTCAGAAATAGTTTTGAGAGAAATGGAATCACCGATGAAAAGAACAGACGGCTCATGGAGATAATAGAAAGAATTGTGTTGGCATTGGTTGGGAAGTTTTCTCAGAATGAGTTTTGAGTTAATCAACCATATGAAGATTGCTCAGAAACGGCTTTGAGTGATAAAAAGACAAATAAACAACAGTTCAATCAAACGGAGTTTTGATTAAAATGAAAACAGCGGAGAACATTGGATGGCATTCTGTTCAGAAGTTTTCAAAATTGACTGAGAATTATGTATGGTAAGAAAACATTTTAAGAGCATAAGGCGAATTCAGTTTTTTCGTCAACTGATACTGAAAGTTATGGTTTAGAAAACCTTTAGAGTTCTTCTACTAAAATAATTAGGAAAAATCGCAAATCAAGACTATTATTGTTCACCTGATGATCTTGTCACAGCAACTTGAGCGTGAGCGGGTTATAACAGCTCTTTGGATTTCGAATCTTTTGTTAGGTTAATTATTCATTAGTTTATTTGAAATTAAATCATTTCACAGAGATTTCTCAGGACTAGCTGAATATTAGTTTTACATGAATGAGACCCTGATGAGTTTTTCGCATCTCTATGTTGGTAACTTAAATCAGTTTCAATGCGACGTTGAAAGTTTGAAGTGAATATATTGACGTCGAAGATTGTAGAATAACGTAAAAGACGGCTTAGAGTGGTTTCCATAAGATATTCTTGAAGAGACCGATTTAATGATATTTGGTATATTTTTGTCATATGAGGTCGATCTTGTCGTTAAAACGATTTCCTTGCGGTCCGAGGAAAACCAATGTTCCAGTGAGAGATAAATGCTTAGACTACATGTTCGAAACCAAACTTTCCCTGAAAATCTTCGTAAATCGACGAAAATCTAAAGGTGTAAGCCGTCAGTTAATATCAGTTTGACTAATTATTATGTTTGCTGAATATTGCAAAAGTCTGAAGAAAACAGTCACATTCGTACCAATGTTTAGTCATGAAATCTGAAGAAAAAAAATAAGAAAATGAAATGCGGTTACGGACTACATGACGTATTCAATCCAATAACTTCAACCGGGGCGAATTTATGTGTTCCTTGAAACTATTTCTAAGGCCCGGAAATGTCAATCAAACCTAAAACAAAAGATGGCTAACAGTGCAGACTTTTCTGTATGTTCACATAAAATTGATCCTCAATCTTCAGTATGACAACAACAGATCCGTTACCCTATGTTTAGGCAAAGGCTTTTATTTCGGAAAACACACTGACGTTCATGTACAACATGGTGCATTTACTAGTAATTTGACAGCAGTTTCCGTCCTCTGGAATATTGCTCATCAGTTGTGTTCAAAATATTTATATATTAAGAAAAAAATAACACTTCTCAGAAACGGCGTTGAGTAAAATAATAAAGTTTACGTTTATTCAGAATAAGTGTTGGGTGATACTAATAAACAAGTTGCTCAGAAAGAGTTTTGAATAAAAAGAAACAGGATGGAATTGGTTTTGAAAGCAAAATTGAAAGTTTACTCAGAAACAGTTTTGAGTGAAAGTTGACTGTGATCATCAGTGTCAGTTTTAGTAAAATGTATCATTGTATATTTCCATTGGTAATTTAGAAAAAAAATATTGGTAATAAATATGAAGTCAACTTTTAAATGGAATCGCTGAAGTTAACAAAGTACTGGAAAATGGAAGTTTGGATACATGGTAAGAAAAAAAAACTTTACAGAGGCGTCTTACCAAATCGGTCGTTGTGCTTAAATATAAAGGAAAGAAAGAGAGGTGAGTGAGCTGATGATTGATCGAAAGTTTCTTCATTAAAAAAGAGATATGGTGATGCATTACTCATTAGTAGTTGGTTTTCAAATAAAGATGATTCTCATTACCATTGTAAGTGTTTGGAAGTATCAGTTTAATCCTTCGAGAATTTAAGGTGGTTTCTAATTTGTTTCGAGACTCGAGATTTAACGATATGAAACTGAAAGATCAAAAAGATTAAAATCATGAAATGTATGCCATATCATGAATGAAAAGATCCTAATGCATGATATAATAATACATTCGAACTAAATCACAATGAAAATAATAAATTATTTAAAGAAAAAGGGAGATGTGGTGATATCATAAACTTGAGGCACACTGTAAGTTGAACCTCCTATCACTATACCTCTACGCCTCCGCAACAAGCTATCTCGTCTAGCACAGCTGAGCTGCTTACGAGCGCTGATACGGCATTCGTGTGTAGGCCACCAAACGTACTACTTCGACTCGTTATCACAGATAGAACACACAAAAAAGCTGATTTTTTCGTTTGCCCCAATTCTAGATATAGCAGCTCATTGATAAATTTTAACACAATAATGCTCCTAGCATCAAAAGACAAAAAGATAGCCATGCACAGTTTTGGAGAAAAAGATGCGTTTTGTTGTGACAAAAAAGTGTTTAGAACACATCAAACTTGTAGAGCTTCTATAAAAAAAGTTATGAGAAAAAAACCGTTTTTAAACACGCCCTTCTTTTTTAATCTTGTAAAAATCATAGAGCGATACCGTTCCATTGCACGACTCAGGTATGTTCAGCAAAGTTTCTTCAAAAGGTACAACCTATAGCTTTCTAGAACATTTCTATACTGTATCTAAAGCATGGATCACTACAAATCTGGACGCATTAAAAAGTGTCTATCTCGGAGCTATGTAAACGAAATAAAAATGTTTTGTGCTCAAATTGTAGGGTTTTTACTGCCCTTTTAAGGAAAAATAATAAAAAAACTATTCCGATGTTGTTTTGATGAAATTTCATACTTTTCGTCGAGAACCACTCATCTAATTTAGGACATCCTATTCACTGACCTCAGCGGCCATTCACTGCCCCCAGCGGCCATTTTGTTCCACAATCTCTTCATCTCTGTTGCATCCCGAGTCGTCCTACCATTCTTCTTCATCTTCTGATTCTTCGAAAGGGCGGAATTTAGGGCAGTTGGGTGGGTTGACGTCCATTTCGACAAAATCCACCAGTTGACCCGATACCACTGTAGTACCTCTTCGCTGTAGTGACAGCTAGCTAAATCTAGCAAAAACTTTACTGGTTCTTTGTGAGATCTAACAAAAGGAAAAAAACATTTTTCAGGCACTTCTCCTTGTACATTTCGGAGTCCATGGTCTTGTTTTTCACAAAAAACCGGGGTTTTTCGGCCGCAGCTCCAAATATCTTGCCAGATCAAACACTTTTCTGCAAAGTTATTGGCAAAAACGAATTTGAACTTGACGGGGACATCCTCCGACTTTGTAAAATTTTTGGTCAGGAAGCCTCCTCAAATCAGATTTCGCGATTTTTGAACCAGACCACATCGGGGTTTTGGACGTGGGTGTCCAAAATTCATTTTCGTCTCGCGGCTTCTTTCACGCGTAACTTTTTTGGAACAAAACGAATCGTAATGAAATTTTCAGCACTAATAGAGGGAACATTTCCGAACAAAGTACTGTCAAAAAATTCCAGATCCGATAACTAGGAGATTGATTGATTGATTGATTTATTTATAGAGGCTTTAAATAATTAGTTCATTCGCCTCTTATAACTAGGAGAACTATGGTATAATAAACATATATAATACACCGAAAGAAATTAGTATCTCAAATTTCCACAGTATTGACACGTCCAATAATTCACCTTTTAAATAGAAAGCGCTTGTTATATGAAGTAACATTGTGGAACAAATTATTTGTCTAAAACGCACCGATTTTGTGTTATTAATTTTCTCTCGCTAAATGTTTGATCTGGACCACTGTGCATTGGTTTATAAGTTTAAAAGCTATAAAAAATTAAATTTAGATAAGTTCTCGAGTTGTGCAAAAAATAAATCCTTATATCTCCAAAGAAATGAAAGAGTGGCCTTAAATAGTCATACAATCAATTCTCTTACTACATGTTTTCCTATTCCTAGTTTGGTTCCATTTTTTCCTTTTTTATAGGAATTTAACCCATTAAGGTCATTCGTCCTCGAGGAATTTGGTTCCATCTGCTCGAAGAGTTTTCAATTTTATGCAATACAAATTGTATGGGATCCCACTCATCCCTTCTAATTTTCTCAATTGGCAGAACGGAAAGGTCTTAAATAATCCTAGAAATATTTCTCGTATTCATATACCCTCCCATGCTAAATTTGGTTCCATTTGCTTGGATGGTTTTCGAGTACCAAATGTGAAAAATTTTGAAGTTATGAAACATTTCTCGTATTCCTTATGAAATTATGAAAATATGAAACATTTCTCGTACCCTTATTCCCTCCCATGCTAAATTTGTTTCCATCTGGTCGATTTATCCTCCTATTATTCAAAAAATAGTATGAAAGCCTCCCATTACCCTTCTCATTTGACCATTGGAAGAAGAGAGGGGTCTCCAATAATCATACAAAATTTTATCGTTCTATCGTATAAACCCTCCAACGCAAAATTTGCTCGCTTTGCTCGATCAACTCCCTTTTAAAACCTTTGAAAACCTTTCAAATACTAGAAAACTCCTTAAAATGCAGTTATCTATTCAAATATTTCGTAGAAGCATTATTATTCACTTTTGCACAGTAAATTTTTAGGAATAATCTTTTTTGTTTGTTTGTTTGTTTGTTTGTTTGTTTGTTTGTTTGTTTGTTTGTTTGTTTGTTTGTTTGTTTATTTCATTTAACGACCGTTTAGCAAGAAATGATCTATTTTTGTTGAGAAAGACAAGTGGTACTATTTTTATTTTCATGACTTTATTTGAGAGGTTTTAAGCTGCAGGCTGTTTCGCATCTGTAGTACTATTCTTATTTTGCACCCTTTTCATATTTTTGGTCCTCAACGCCAATTGCTACGTCAAAAAAAAGTAAACTTATGCTTGATTTAACCGTTAAACAATTCAAAACAAATTGTAGAAAAAATTTTTGGTAAATAATCAATCGTTCATATTTCAACAAGCGAAACACATAGTGGTACGATTTTTATTTAGCTCACTGTATATAGAGTAAGGTTGCCTGATTGGCCGGATATTGTATGAAAATTGTATAAATTGTATAAAATCCGGTCCAGCCTGGATGTCATTGACAACAGCCCGGATTTTGTCCGGATTTTTTTATTCACAAATACATCCAATACAAATTTTTTTGAGAAATTAAAAAAAAACACAAAAGGGTTTTAAATACGAATTCAAATCTGGTATTGAATGTTGATGAAATTTTTTTTTCAAGTGTATTTTCTTGATTACTGTTGAGTAATTATTGGGTGTTGACCAAATAAGCTCGGATATTGCTCGGATTTTTGGTTGTCAATTTTGAAATCTTATGCCCAGATTTCACCAGATTAACCGAAAAATAGCCCGAAGAGCGGGTGCTCCACTGTTTAATTTTTTTAATAACTTTAAAAACATATCAACTGCTTGCAAATGCATGGAACTCACGTTTTTAAATGGTATGCTGTACAGTAGTTTTTCGATTTTGTCACGCTCAAATTTTTTTCACCGTTATAATGGCGAAAGTGCATAAATAATATTTTTGTTTTGTTTCCAATCATGAGTTATTGTTTTTAATAAGTGATGACATGTAAAGTTTTCATCAGATTTGATCATTCAATGCATTTAGAGAAGTTAACCTTACAAGAAGACAAAAAATTGACTTTACTTTATAATGTTCTCAAGAAAAACATTATCACAATTTTTCCTCAAAGCCAAAGCATGAAAAATATGGATTTGAAAATGTTCATCCCAGCAAGATGCGTTTATTTTCAAAATGATTTAATTTAGAGTTAGCTTTCGTATTTAACGGTGGTGTAACGGACCCAGTTTTTTGACAAAGTTTTAAAGCCAAATCCAAAACACATTTTGTACTTTTTTCAAAAAAATTTGACCTACAATGAAGGTGCGTCCTATTTAACGTTTAATTGGTGTGTTAATTTAATATGTTTATATTTTTATCATCACAGTTTTGATCAAAAGAAAGGAATAAATTTATAAAACAATATGTTTGGACTTGCACATCTCAGAACTTTAAAAGCGTGTTTTTCTCGAAATTAGAACTTTAAAACAATTATGCCTATTTGGCTCAAAACGGTTCCCATATTCTTTTATGATAATCATTTCATTTCCATATTGTTAAAAATATCCAGGCACAAGAACAATTAATCACCAATATTCCCACGTATTTGTGAAATTGAGATAATTAATTGGGTAAACTGAAACGTTTTCCGAATTCGAGTGCTGATTTCAGACACTTAAATATTCAATCCAGTAGAGGAATTAACAATTCAATGACATTTTTACATTATTAAAAACTCATATACCATACCAGAAACCAAAACAATAAGATGTAAAAACGCGTTTCGTTTATTTTTCTTGATTTTAAGAGACTGGAAATAGGTTTGGTATGATGTTTAAAACTTTAAAAAAGAGTGATAAAATCGACTTAAGAATCGTAATAAAATCGAACGAGAATATGGCGAGTATTCAAAAAATCGAATAGTTAGAAAATCGAAAAATAACTGTATTTGTTTGTTAGTGTTATGCGAAGCACCCCCCCCCCCTCAGTCCCTACCACCATATTGAAGTGGGTGGGTTCATTATATGCAATAAATATTCTTTATTTATTACTCGATGAAAATTACCTTGGGTGTTTTCTAGCAAATTTTGTTTCATAGTTTCTTTATTTTGTAAGGAGACCCCATTTTATTCGATGGGAGGGGCTGAATTTATTTTCACAAAATTTGATGGGAAAAACTTGTCAATTGATTGATTAAAAATGAATTTTATCGTACTTTCCGATTATTATGTATGGGAGCCCTTCCTCCCTTAGATGGGAGGAAATCAAAAATTCACTGGAACAATTAATTACTCAAAAAACTACTTAATGCCAAATTTCACATCAAAAAGTCTAGTAGTTTCTGAGTTCTTGAAGAACAGAGATACAAAATCTATCTATTATTCTAGCGATTTTAGAGATTTTTACTAATCTTCAAACAACAATTAAACGCTAAACGCTTTAAACGAAAACATACCTTCAGGTTTTGGATGTAAAGACTGTAATATAAACATTCAAATGAAATCAACGATAGAAATTTTCAATTTGCTCCATTTGGAGTTATCGTAGCTCAAAAAGAATCATTTTTTAACACAAATTGCCTTATAACTTCAAAACAAAAACAAATTTTGGTAATCCGTTTTCTGCAAAAGATGATGATTATCTGAGATCTTGTCAAACAAATATTTTTGATAAAATCTTACCCTGAAAAGATATAAAGAAAAAAGAACTGTGTATTTGTAGAACCACCCTAATCCTATGAAAATGAATTGCCATAAAACTTTTATTTCAACAAATAGATGTTTGATGTCTTCGACAAAGTTTCATGAATTATTAGGAAGAATTTAGGTCTCTATCTTGTTACAGTTAGAAAATAATGTTCATATCTCAGAAACATTATGAACCACCTTAAAATTATTACATTCAAAATTACCACCTTCAGTTGTTGTTGTCAAAGATATCAAATGCATCAAACTTAAAGGAAAGACGCAGATATTAGTTTCCTGCATAATTTCATTTCTGGACCACTGTGCATTGGAACCACTTGGACGTTTAAACGGTCGCCATTCATTTGTTTTTTGTTAAATAATGACGACATTATTTAAAGGCAGTGTCAACAATCTGCCAGATGAGGAATTCTGAAAGTTCTGTTGTTCCTAGTCCGACCAAGAATCAGTCTCACTACCCTCATGCAAGGAAATTTGACCGAGCAGAACAACAACTGATATCTAATTATATTCCCGAATTCGAGGATTGAAAGTTTTGGCCAAAGTAAATTATAAACATGACTAGTTTCTCATTCCCTTTTTATAGCAGCACTATCCCAATGCCTAACTTTCTAATAGCAGTCCGTGAAGCGTAATCCCGATAAAACCATACTAATTAAAGTGGGAAACCCGCAGCATCAATTTCCCAAGCACACAACTCCTTGACGTCGTCGCCGTTAAACTTCGTGACCACGTACGCACGCACCAACTTAGACAATCCACACCGGCCTGAATGCATTTCACATTAAGCTCTACTCTGGTCCAGAAATACTTACTCAATTATAAGCAGACAACCAACAAAACCGCTTTCCATAACTTGTGGCAAAACCGCAACGGCGAACCAAGGCCAGCAGCAGCAGCAGCAAGGCTTCGGTTGGAGGTGTCCTCGAAGTCGCTACCCAAGACTCTGGACGCAGATTTAATTAACATTTCAATTAACGGGAAAGCTTTCTTATTAACTATATTCAGAAAGCATTTTTTAAACATTAATATGTTCAATATGGTGATTGGTAAATTTGTAAACAAACAATTACACAACTAAAAACCCGCTACAGGCCACATCAAAAGTAATAAATCACAAAACCCCAAATTACTACAAATTTTCCGAAGCAGCATCTTTTGCCGGAAACAATATGCGCACTTAACCTTCATACGCTGCTCCTGAATTGCAGTAATGGACGCTGCTCATTATCATAGAAATTAAATAATGGCAAAAGAATGAAAAATTATTGCCATCGAACCATGATTGCCTTACTGACGATGGTCTATATATGTATGTATATATGCGTACAATTTTTTCTTCTCGGCATTGCTTTTATTCATCAATGAATCTTTCACACCCAGTCCGGAAAATAGAAGAACAAAAGCACCGACCGAGAAAATGGCGATGAAACCGACATAATGGTGGGGTTAAAATGGACTTGATCATGAACACCATGCTGCCCATTGTGCTGTCGTCGTGAATAACATGGCACGTTTTTATTTTTAACCAATAACATTCGATTAAATTTTAACCCTTGACAAGAGCCTTTGTTAAAGAATTTTGCGTTAACCACACTTTTCCCTCACAAAATTCAACACAAAAGTGTATGTGCCATTACTTACATTAGAGGAAGTAAAGTCTCCCATACGAAAAAAGTCAAGTATTTCTAAAACTACTTCATCCGTGCTGTAGCAATAGTCACGTCCAAGTGCACTGTGGGGAAAGAATATCACAGCCAGATCAAAACCATCGCATCAAGAAGAATAATGGAAAGCCATTTTCCTGTCAACCGAAGCGAGAAAACTGTGTCTCGGTGCGCTTTCCTTTTGGGCATAAAGAGCAGAGGAGTTGTCGTCGTTCGTCGAGTTTTCCCTCCCCGCTGAGTACTACACTATATCACTTTTGATGATCTGCCCTCTGTATGTTTCAGGAGTCCTATCTCCAAGCACAAAGTTGCTGCAACTGTTGGGTGACCACCGGAGTGTAGTTTTAAAATTCCACTCAGCTTTTGTTGCATCAGGAAGTCTATATGGATATGTAGGTATGGGTGCCCGGTCAAGATTGACATGCATTAAAAAGATGTGTTTTTCTACGGTTTCTCTTTGCTGTTTCTTCAACTTCAACTACTTTTCCTGAATAACGAGTGACTTTACTTTTCGCAAAGTACAGTTTTTTGATATCATAAAACTCTTGCGTTGGAAGTGATTTTGTGTGTGTAATTTTTCAAACAAACAACCATTTAATGAGTTAAATCCTAAAACTGTGAATTCGAAAGAATACTTGCTATTACACATAGACAAATTTTTATCACTTAGGAGTGCACACTTTTTTTTTCATAAAAAAATCGTTAAATTTTAATAGAAAAATCTTATGAAAAATGAAAGGAACGTCATCGTGAAAAAAATAATGAACACGTTTAGGGGAAAGGTTTCCTCAATGGGCCTATCGGATTAAATGACAATGCACAATGCATTCATACGCTTAGAACTTTAGGCAAGAAAGAATTTTATGAATTTATTAACTAAAAAAAAAATTAAGATTTCATACAAAGTTTTGATATCTTTTGATGTAATATTTTGACTTTTTTAAATTATACGTAAAGAAACTTAAAATCTAATCTCTTATTAACATCTTAAGAGAGAATTGAAGATCTTTGAACAGATTTGATAAAAAAATTTTCTTATGGATGAACTGCCTCCATAGTATGGCAACCCTAACTTTTGTTTTATTCCATTAAATTATAATACACATTGATTTTTATAAAACTTGAGCTTTGTCGTACGGAAGTTATTATTTTCTAGCAGTTTTAATGAAATTATACGGAAATATTTCCCAAAAACAGGAATTTTGTTCAAAACATAAATAGGCGCATTTTGCCTGCACGGTTTGGGATTCGGCAATTTTGACAACAGTTATAATAAAATCGTTTTCTCGAAAACGAAAGGAAATTTTAACATAAAAATTACTCCAATGTATAGAAAGCAGATGCCTGCACACGTGTATATAGTTTTTGCAGACATATTCGATGTAATATTTGATTAAATCAGTGTTCTTCTTAATAGGCGCATATAGCCCGCTTCTCCCCTATTTATTTCAACTGTAATTTTTCATCGTATTTTAAAGAATACACCAGTTATAAGTGTGAATTTGATTATGATCATTTATATAATAAATTATAATTGATGTTTGTTTTTTGTCAACTTTTATTATA
Source organism: Uranotaenia lowii (assembly GCF_029784155.1). Classification (NCBI taxonomy): domain Eukaryota; kingdom Metazoa; phylum Arthropoda; class Insecta; order Diptera; family Culicidae; genus Uranotaenia; species Uranotaenia lowii. Next base: position 335,487,565 of record NC_073692.1, read on the forward strand.
TTAATCTATCTATCTATTATATAAAATTCTCTTGTAACGGTGTTTGTAGTACTACTCCTCCGAAATGACCCAAACGATTCGAATGAAATTATTTTTAGAATATTCTGTAGCCATGCGAATCGGTTTATATCGAATAAAAACAACACAAAGTCGCATCAGTTGTCCGTAATCATTAAATTTGTAGTTTTTTGAATGAAATAAAAGTCATGGCTTCCATTTTTTTGAGACATTTGTTTCCTTTGGGCGGTTTGTTTTTCGTCTCCAAGGTCGAGGCGTCGCGAGCAGACGTCGTTAGAAGATAGTAACCATGGCATAGCATACTGATCAGTGAGAATATTTTGGCGCGTATTTCTCAACCAAGCATATTTTCAATGCAAGTGATGGCGATATGAAGCCTTGGTGTGATTTTTTTGTTCTTGATTCCTAGCTCATTTCTACAGCACATGGTTATAAATGACGCCAGGATGTGACTCAGGTTGACATTTTGCTGATCGAATAAAACATATAATATTTGTTTTGCCAAAATCTGAAATTGAAAAGTCGGGCATCGATTTTTAGAGATTTTCTTTTCTTCGAGGGGTTTGTTTTTCGTCTCCATGGGCGAGGCGTCGCTAGCAAACGTCGTTGCAAGATAATAGTAACCATAGCATACTATACATTGATCGCTGTAAAAATTTAAAAATTAGGCGCCTATTTCTCAACCAAGCGCCTATATTTCTTATGCACGTGGGGGCGATATGCAACCTAGATGTGTTTTTTTTCTTGCTTATTTTATTTGTACACATCACATGGTAATAAATGACGCCTAGATGTGACACGGATTGAAATTTTATCGATCGAATCAAAACCATATAAACGATTTCAAATATCAAAACCATTTTTAATTCGTGTTAATTTAAGTAGTAAGTTGTTGCCAAAAAATATGAACTTGGTAAAGATAAATATGAAATAATGTTATGACACTTTGAGGACGTTTGAAAATAAGAAATTGGGAAGCTTTACATTCAATTTCGTATAATCCAATACGCCTAGAATGCTAGACACATTAACTGAACAAGAGTCTATTCTTTTCTAATTAGTTTAATTATAGAGGATTTTAACCAACTTGGCCATTCGTCCTCTCAACAAGAGTCTGTTCTTTGAAATAGATTAGATAGAATTGAAGTTTTAAAAGGCCGAATGAACTATTTGATTTTTTGCAAACGTAAATTGAAGTTATCAATAAAATAATCTACTTTTTAATAACAAAAAGTGAGGACATGCATTTTCCGGAAGAATTTCTTACTATCAACTATCAAACTAATTAAGCAAACTATCAACTTTTACAAAAAAGTATACATTATTTCTTCATCTAAAAATTGTTGGGCCCAAACATTTTTTGATGAAATAAACTTTACTTTTTTTTTTTAAATCATTCACCAAAACTGTGTACACGTTTACTGTTTGTTTACACACAATTCAAGAACAAACTTAACATGAAAAGTGAGTTTTTGATTTACATATTTTGGCTATATAGAAGAGACTTTTGTTTCACTTTTTTGTTGAAAAGTTTTTTTGTGATTGATATTCCAGGGGCAGCAGATTATTATGATGAACTTTTAATATGACCTGATAGTGTTGAAAATAATATTAATTCCTGTAATTTCTTAGGTGGAATAAGTGAAAACGCGCATTTAAGCTATGAAACATCTACAATTTAAGAATTTTTTCTTCAAAATGGCCAGAAAGGATATCCCGAGTGTTGAATCTGAAGCTGATGTTCAAAATTATTATAAAGGTCTTTGTAAATCAAGGTCTTTTGGTTGAACAGCATTCAGTGAAATTGAAGTACCAAGCATTAATTTATTCCGGAGAAAAACTTAGGATATAGCAATGAAAGTTGATAGAACAGACAAACAAGAACAAGTGTTAAATTAATTTTAAAGTCTTTTCACTGATGCATCTAAAATGACCTATGTGTTTTCACTTGGGACAATTATATACTTCGATATTTCCTTTTGTCAACATAACTAATATTTTTTTTGAAAATATTACTTTTTCCAGAGCATATGAAAGTTGAACTGTGGTGATATTCGTTAGGATTTGACCGGTGTTTCATTTTTGAAAATTAAGATTTAAAGTAAAAAAGACACATAATTTTTATTATGGTTTTGTTTACATGATAATTTCCAGGAAATAAAATGAACTCATGAAACCATCGTAGCCTGAACAGATTATTTATTTTCAATCTATTAAATTAAAAAAAAATCTTCTTTTCAATTAAATGTTATTAAATCTTAAAAATATAACGTAATCCTAAATGAAATCGCAGATCACCACCAACAATGTTCAGGAAATTTAGAAATCAGAACTGCTTGAATTAAAATCTTTAAAATAATGGGTGAATATATCTAAACATATGTTTTCCTCTTTTCAAAACCAATCGTTTCTTTGATTCATTGGGTTAAAGTTCAAAGGAATTAATTTGCATTTTTTGCTTGAATTAAAAAAAGGAATTAGCAATACACAAAATCACCAGATTTAATGCCATGACAAGTGCTGTTGGGAACACTTTAAGTTGAAATGTGTAAAGTCAATAACTTAAGTATCAGGCGAAACTTTTTGAAAAAGATTGGGTGAAAATATGGATTTTAATTCGAACTGCTTCGAAGCATGAGGATGGTGAATAATAAGCTGTTTGAAAATGGTTAGTAAAATATCTTTTCTTATGTGTTTCATTTCTACAGCTCTAAAAAATACACCATCCAAAGCTTATTGGGAGCTGAAAGCGCTGCGTCAGGCAAAATATTCGGCAAATACTCAAAAAATTGTCCCGATATTAAAAACAATATAACAAAACGAAATAAATCTACTGAATGGAATACAGCAAATGAAACATACATATTCCCAAGTAACGAAAAGTCACATAGTTACTTAATCTTGTACGTTTTAAGTTCACATTTCGCTGAGTAAAAGGTACTCGAGAGAAATAAAATCCGTTTTCCTTAAGTGCTTCATTTGGACTTCTGAACGAACATAAAAAGTCTAAACAAGTAGCATATAACATATTTGTGCGTTCTAAGTACCTTAAAAAGTTCGTATATCAACTCGGCTTATCGTGCTTCGTTACGAACTTCTTGCGAACTATTTGATTTCATGCGGAACTTCTTACGAACTTTTTGGTTCCTTGCGGAACTTCTTACGAACTTTTTGGTTCTATGCGGAACTTCTATGGAACTTCAATGCGAATTGAGTTGTGTCAAAATTTTCAAATGGTTTGTTTACATGCTCTTAAAAAATTTTTTCGAAGGCATTCTCAATTTGTGAACAAAAATGGATTATTTACAAAAAAATAAGAAAGAATGGTTTGCTTTATTACCGTCGCCGGCTATTGGAACAAAATGGAATGAGAAAAGAAAATAATATTATGAGAATATTTTACTAATTAAAAGTCAAATTTCAGCACCAGCTTTCCTTGAACCAGAGTTGTCAAACACAAACTCTTTAGTTTTGGAACATTCTTAATTGGTAACAGTTCGATCTATCATGCTCATAAGTTTTCCCAAAAAAGTTGCATTATCCCTACTTCGATGGTGAATTGGACAAAAATGGGTGGAGGAAGAAACATAAATAAAGTAAAAATTATTTGGGAAATGCATATTTATCAGCGATTGTATATTATTAGGTTAATTACATATGAATATTCACTATCAGACTACATTTCATAGTTTTTACGATTTCGCATTAGTAGAAACATAGTAATTCCGATTCTTCTTGTTTCCCTTTTCAATGAAAGTAACTCTCACAGCAACATTAACGACACATCCAGCACCTAGTACATTCAACAAACATCAAAGGCAGATTATTTCGACGGGAAGTTCATTGATGGACACTTAGGAAATGTGGGTCGATTGAGCTCATCATTATTCCAACGTTGAATGCGAGGATTTGCCGTAAAAATTGATAATTTTCTTCAAGTTTGTTTTCTTTGGTTTCAGCCAATCTAAAATGTACATGAAATGTGTTTTAATTTAGGAAAATATAAAAAACTAGAAACAAATTACAACTTCCTCATGTAGAATCTTTTTCTGCAGTTTTTTTTAAATTGGATTGTTTTGTAACAGAAATTGCAGCGGCTTGTTCACGGCCCACATATTTAGGTATATTCTTTTTCTGAACTGCAAATAAACATTATACAATGAGATACATATGTTACAAAAAAGAATTCAGTTCGTGCACTTACGTTCAAATTTAAATGTGGATACGACTTACACGGATATTATCTATTCATGGTGAGCAAAATTGAGGCAAGGATAATTTATTTCGTACGGCAGTCCTCGTTTCACAACTTCTGTTTATACTTTTTGAAGCTGATTGTTTACTATTTTTCATCGCGCCTACTTTTAAAAGGATAACCCGTAAATTATTTCAAATAGATGTTTTAAATACAATTGAATCAGAAAACAGCCATGGTTCAAAGGTAACGTGCTCAGCTTTCATTCCACAGGTTCAGGTTCAAATCTCCATGCAGGAAAAATTTTCAAGTAAGTTTAGAATTGTTGAAAATAGAAACAAATATAAATAGTAATAAAGATTAAAGCAGATCCGAATTCAAAGTAAAAAAGTAACGCTTTATTTTTGCAAGATTTTTTTTTCAAAGTTTCATTTGAAGCTGAGTAGCCTTCTACTCAGCTTTGTTTATGGAACTTGAAAGTATCAATAAGAACTTAAAATTTCAGCTGAGTAGACCGCTATAAAGCCTTCAATCAGGGCTGAGTAAGCTTCTAAGAGACCATTCTATGGAACTTTTGGTTACTTGGGATTATTAACATACAGTTATTTATTTACAGTTACAAAAATTGGATTTTAAAAGACCCGTTGAGTTTAAATTCTTTGGTTTAATTTTGATAGAATTGAGCGGGACGATTCGAGTAAAGGGAAAGAAGAGAAATGTAAAGAAAACTAGGAAAAATAGAAAATGGACGCCAAATTGAACATGGTAAGACGAAGTTTACCGGGTCTGCTAGTATATATATAAAAAGCAATTTCTGTATGTTTGTTTGTTTGTTTGTTTGTTTGTTTGTTTGTTTGTTTGTTTGTTTGTTTGTTTGTTTGTTTGTTTGTTTGTTTGTTTGTTTGTTTGTTTGTTTGTTTGATTGTTTGTCCTCTATAGACTCAGCCGTCTTAAGAGCTAGAGATCTGAAATTTAGCATGGATGCTCATTAGGACCAGGAAGGATGAAAAATGGTTTCAGATTTTCGGATGACCCCTTCTGAAGGGGGTTGTCCATACAAGACAAATATTGTTTTCGCGATATTGACGTTACTTTTTGTCGGATCGTGTTGAAAATTTGCACATGAATGTTTTGAAAAACGTGTAATTGATTTCAGGTGTCAAGGTGTGTGTAAGGGGTCAGTCAAGGGGTCGTCCATATTAACTGTTCGCTGTTTTTGCGATATTAACGTTATTATACATCGTATTCAGCTAAAAATTGATACACGGTAGTTTTGAGTAACGTGCAATCGATTTGAGGTATCAAATTCAGTTTCAGGGGCTGGCAAGAGGGGTCGTCCATATAAACTTTTCAATAGCTTAGTGATATTGACGTTTTTATAAATCGGATTGAGATGAAAATTTGCACATAGGAGTTATTAGGGACAAACAATTGATTTCACTTATCCAAATTAATAAACAGGGTCGGCCAAGGGGGTCGTCCATATTAACTCTTCACTGTTAATGAGGTATTGTCGTTATTATAAATCGGATTCAGATGAAAATTGGTACACGAGAGTTTTGAGGGACGAGCAATGGATTTCAGGTATTAAATTCAGTTTAAGGGCCGGCAAAGGGGGTCGTCCATATGACCCTTTCAATATTTTTGCAATATCGTCGTTATTTGACATCGGACTGTAATGAAAATTTGCACACGGTAGTTTTCGGGGACGGGCGATCGATTTCAGATGTCAAATGTTTTGTCAGGGGTCGACGAAAGTGGTCGTCCATATTAATTAATTTTCACTGTTTTTAGCAATATTGACGTTATTATGCAATGGATTGCTTTGAAAATTTGCACACGGGAGTTTTGAGGGAAGGGCAATCAATTCCAGGTATCAGAGAGTATATGAGAAGCCACCGAAAGGGGTTAAACTTTTTGGCAATAATAGCGTTGTTATGCAACGATTGAATCAAAATTTATACACGAGATTTTGCATCTGGAAAATTTTCGGCAATTGACATTCATACAAACTGCAGCCGAATTCCGGTACTTGAAGAAAATCACCAAAAATCACTTCTAGAAAAGAAATTCTAAAATTGTCGTTCTCTTCATAAAAATGTCTTTTCTTTTTGGCTGATTCCGAAAAAGTAAAGAGAAAGAAAAAAAAACGAATGTGAGAGAAGAAAAAAGTATAGTTCACCTATTCACCGCTAGACGTCTTTGACGTTTGTTGTTGGTGAGACTTTTCAAAACGACTTAATTTTGGCACCGTCTTTCTCCCATGTTAGTTTGTTTCTCGATATTGAGCATGGTAATTAGATTTAAATTATATTTGAAATACTGAAAACTATTTATAACAGCAATGTTCAATATTGCTAAAATACTTCAAATCTTGCTGACAATCGTGCATGCAATTAAATATGAAAAAAACATATCGTTGAGTGTTGAAGGCATAATTGGACATTTTGAAAAATGAAGCTAGAAAGTTACGTGTTTGTAAACAATCGGATGTGTTGAACGGCGACGATGTTAATAATTTTACCACAGAATTTGACGAAGTACAATTAATTAGGTTTAATCGATTATCTGAGCCAAGATATTGCAATGTTGTTAGAACTTGTAAATGTACCGGAATTGTTGTGGTTCTTTCATCCTACAATGGGATAGCGTTCAATGTTTGATCCAATAAGTTAATAAACTTCTCAGCCAAACATTTTGGCAATCGAAAGAGTTTTTCGAAATTTCAAGTTCAAGTTCAAGTTCAAAGCGAAACGGAGTTCGTATGGGATCAGCTAGTATTAATAATATAAATGACGGACTTCCCATGACCCTCTGAGAATTAAATGAAACATTGTGTGTGTATAGTCCTCACGTAGTTAAGGAACTTGGCCAGACTTATCAAGTCATTTTTTTATGGAAGTTTTAGCTCAAAAATTACAATTTCTATACATATATGTTCTTCGAAAGAGTTTCAAAAAGTCATTGATTTATAAAAAAAAAATTCACAACAAATATTTTAAAATCCTACACTGAGAAAAATGCATTTTAAAAACTAAAAAAAACCAACTCCCCAAAAAATGCAATCTCAGAATTTGATGAAACTTTTTCTATGCCGGGTACTTAAAAGGCTTATAAGTCGTCCATACATTGCAACTTGAGCATATTTAAGAGAAAAACTTATAAAAACTTTTCATGATTTTAGTTTTTCAAAATCATTTTTCTAAAACTCTCCCGTAGACCACATTTGAGAAGAAATTGTAATTCAAGAGCTAAAAATGTTTATACAATTTTGGACTGAAAAGTTTGGCCCTTTTCAAATGTTAGTCTAGATATTTTTTGCTTCACTAGGTGAGATTTTTATGCCCACAAAGTTTCATTGAGTTCTCAAAAAAATAGTATTATTACACACGGAGTACAGAATTAAAAATTGGAAACGAGCCTTAATTTGAAGAAATGTAGGGCGTATGGTTCTTTGAAAGTGTTAAATAGTGTTTCAGTTCTATGAAGAAAATTGGAATGGATGGGAAAAGCAAGAATAAAGTTGAGTGTTCAGGATCGCCCCTGATGGCAGGATCGATAGCATCAGATATTTCTTTACCGAATAAAAACGCACTCATTCCGAAACATTACAAACTTAGTGGACTGTATTTTACTTAGACCTAATTACAAAATTGGACTTTCGACAAACACTGACTTTGGTCTATCTAGGCCTCTGACTCTGGCCACTTAGGCCTCTGATTTTGTTACCGTCTCCTCTGGTGATTGGCTGGGAAAAGAGACCGAGTCAAGGATCGACGGTGGCTCGATCCTTCTGAAAAACCTCTTCGTGTCCGAGGAAAACCGATGATTTTGGCGCGCATTACCGCCGTTAATGCGCGCAGCATCGCCATGTTGCTACTGGGCCCTTTCTAGTGTTAGGGTGGTTCACTTGATCTCGTTCGTTCCAGGTATATACACGGATGCCGGAATACCTGTTGTAAATTTATTAAATTTTTATTTAATAAATTTTAAACTAGTGTTGGAGATGATTGATATATTCTTCCAGAATTAAAACATACAGTAACACGACAAACACACATTTCATAACAGCTCATACGAAGCCATGGTGTCGGGTTTGTTTCACCCTTCATTTGATATTTGCTGAACCATTAATTTAAGAATGCAGGAAGGAACATACTTTGATAAAACTGCGGTGAATCCGTGCACCCATGGTGGATTACCAACACACAAAGTTTCATTGAGTTCTGAGAGGGTAATGCCAGCTTCGTGTCGTTTTGGCGTGAAATCCTTCAAATTAATATTTTTTATAGACGCAAAATAATCTGTTCTTAGCTGCTATGTGAAAACTACATAATTTTTATCCAATTGATTTTCACGTAACTTAAACGAATAAAATGAGCAAACGTCCCTCGAAAAGAAATTATTGCTCTATTAACATCACGTACAACTTACATGAATTCTAAGTACCGTAAAACGAGGTAAGATTGATCACTTTTTCAATGTTTCTCGATTATTTTTTCTGTTAAGGGAAATGTGGCATGTTTATTATTTTTAAAATCAGTACTGGACTCCTATGTACGTAGAACATGGTTGCAGAAATTTATTAGACTACTTTAAATTTGATTTAAAATTCGAATTTCGTCTATGTTTGGAATTTGATGCTTTTGGGTAACATTAATCAGTCTCTATTTTGACGGTTTTAACGAGTTTTCTTGATCATAAAGGACCTCACAAATGCTAGTAATTGATAAACTAAGGCAGTTTGTGTGTTAAGGCCGAAGAACAATTCAAATCGAATGATGCTGCATAAATTAAGGGGCTAAATGTTTTAACATTACTTATAAAATTTGAACTACAAACAAAAAAATGAAATTTTGTCTTCATTCAATTCTCTAGGTCCTCGCACTATTCCCCTTTGATTATGTCCTTCAAACTTTACCATTTGATAGGGTTTCTAGCCTTTTGACTTAGTTATTGATGATTATGTGGCAAAATTTCATGTTGATCAAAGCTACCCCGGTGATCAATGATACCCCGTTGCCCCGTTTGTCGGTACCGTACAAACGGGGCATTATGCAACAGCGGGGTTAGATGCAACATTTGTATGCTACAGCACTGATATGATTTTTAATTTTATTTAACCTAGTCGAGTTTCCTTTAAATAAATACAAAATGATATAGACATAATTTTTCACATCTTAAGCTAGTATTTTAAGGTTTTCATTTTCATTCAAAATTTAAAAAATCCATCAATAAATGTACAAATTCTAACATTTTTTGATGCCGTAAAAAACTTTACCCAGGTTGCCGGATTGTCTTATGATATCACTCAAAAACATTTTACAGCTTAAATGATCCTATTACAACACTGTTTATGTAAAAATATTTTTGGAACAATCAATAATTTTTTTTATAATTCAGTTACCTGTCTGGGGTAAGATGCAACAAAATGCAAATCAAAGACACGCCTTGTAAATCTCGTTTCCATTTGCTCGAACATAATTGTTTTGCATCACACATTTTTAAACATTAAAATTTCATTCATCCAAACATTTATTTTTATGGTTTCAGCTGTAGAATTTTTTTATGTAGAAAAAATGTAAAAATTTGTTTCAACAGAACCAGAAATTTACTGCAACTGGTGTTTTTAGGCGTACTGCGTATTATCTGTGGGCGTGAGTTTTTAGAAGCCATTGAAGTTGAAAAGTGTTGCATATTGCCCCAGTTGATGGTACATTCAAAATGTTATGAGGATGAAAGCTACGTTAAATGTGCTTAGTATCGACATAATATTTGGATCTTTTCTACTACTTTTTTAGTTTTCACTTTTGGTAGTAAAATGAAAATAAATGAATTTAATGGCAAATAAAATTTGTTTTTACTAAAGTTTGGCAAATACTATACACTACATTTAATTGGTATTTAAAACACAATTCAGGGACCTCTTGCTAGCGATTTTCTCTGTAGAATCCTTTAGAAATTGATTTTTTTAATAATTAAAAATAAAATTCTCTGATTATGTATAATTTACCTTGCGTAATTAGTTTTCTGTTGAATCCGGACAGTCCTTCGTGAGGACTCCTACCAGAGAACGAGTATCCGTTACCAGTTCCAACGGAAGGGCACTTTTATCCACAGCGATTGCTAAAAGGTGAAAAATCAAACATCAAATAATACGGTATCGAATTTTGAAAACGACGGATGCGCCGACATCACTGTTTCGATAAAAACGAGTTCAAAGTTTGGCAGCTGCATAAGCTCTCAACAGATATATTATTTTGTTTTCCGGATTTCTTGAAAATCAAATATCCTTCAGATAACTCTTAAATATCAACATCTTGGACTTCAAAAGTTTTTTTTTACCCAGCTGGTAACTCCGTTTGTTTACATTTGGCAGATTAGCTCTTTTAAAAATTCACTACCGAATTTTAAATAAGCATTACCATAAACCAATTCCGTTAGTCAACAGATAAAACATTGTTCACAACAGCTAACAAAATCAACTAGCTGACAATTGCCTTTTCTAAGAAAAATGTACAATCCCTAGCTCCAGAAAAATACATTAAATGAATTTACTTAGACTTCACTCGAAATTTCTGCGCAAGCTACGTACAAGCAAAGGAGTTTCTACAAGACACACGTAAAATCGATGTGATACTACAAATTCTGAGTTAACGTGGAAAATCTCGAAGATTTATTGTATAAATTATTTTGCGTGTAGCTCTTCTGTTGCATTACTTGAAATGTTTGTACACGCAAAATAATCTGCACGTCATTACTACGTAAAAAACTGTATGATTTTTTCTCAAATTTATTTTCACATAGATGCTATGAAATAAATGTGTAAACGAGTCCCTTCAGAAATTGGTGCTGACCTACTATTTACATGAATATTTATTGAGCTGAAAGCGATGTGATGATAGATGCTACGTTATATGCTTTTAGACTTCTATTTGCGTCTTATTTCTTTTTAGTTTTTATTCAAATGATACGAATTAAATAATGAATATTTTTGTAAATAACATATATTTTCATTTTCTTCGAATAATATCTATCACTTCATCAATACACACTTCCGGCACTAAACGCGAAATGCAAAAATGTCCTTTCACCACTAAAAATCTCCTGTCTGACCACAAAAACAGTAAAACAGACCAGTAAAAAAGTCGGAAAACACATAACGAGCTTGAGAAAAAAAAAGGTAGAATACATTTACTTAGACTTAGCTTGCCTATTTTGAATTTCATTGAAAACTTTATTTGTCGAATCAAACAAAAAAAAAAAAAACAAATTTTGTAGAAATTTTGTGTATTCTTGCGTCCAAAACGAAATTTTTTGCGCAAGTTTCCTGAATAAGCGCAACGCGTTTCTCTTTTGTATGGGTATTTGTATTGAACAAAGAAATTTTTGCACATTAAATCATTCAGAAAATTCAAATAGGCTTAAAATGAAGTTTGTTTATAATTTTTCTTAAGCTTCATTTTGTGCAAAAACAAAGTATTTCACGAAAAAAGTTATAATCATTTTAAAATCAAAAAATTAAATTCATTGAAAAGCATTTAAAACAGCAGGCTTTCTTTCAATTTTCAATAATTTCATGAAATATTTTTGCCAAGGTTATATAAATCAACAAACTCATTGGCAAACAAAATGATGATGATCACATGGGAAAACAATTCCCTTCATTCCGATAGACATCGACACTCGACCAGTATAACTTTCATACGCCAGGTTGTCTCCTGTAGTAGAATGTTAATACATGGGCCCCGGAGAGGCGCAAGATGTGGGTTCATGTCCTACCGGGAGACAAGGCGAATTTTTTTCGCATGATTTTCAACATTAATTTTCATCTAGTCTAGTTCCTGAAATTTCGACTTACAGTTGGATTCATTTCCCTACAAAAAAGTTTCGCTGACTGAATGTTTGAGTCAAGGCCCATCTCTGGGTCACAGTTTAAAAATTTATATTTATTTTAAAAATAAATAGGGACAATTATATTATTTTTCAAATATATCACCTTGTTAAAAAAAATAATTGAGGTTAGTTCTTTTTTCGCCAGGCTCGTGGCAATTCGGCTTCTCGTTCTTCCGTGCCATAATGGCGACTTATCCAGTCAGGTCCGGCTTTTCCGGAATGATATCTGGAGGATGACGTGGAATACACCTCGAAGCTGGGCTGATCTGAAACAAAATAAAATTATTATGATGAGAACCAGCACTACTAAATAATAGCTAAGAAAACACTTACCATTCTGTTCCGATTTTTCCATATTGGCACGCAACAAAACTTCCCTTCTGAACGACAAAACAGCTTAACCTCAATAAACGGATTCGGCAAATAGTTCTTTTTTTTCGAGATGATTGTACCGTTTTGTTTAGCTCAATCCAGGTCAATTCCATCTCGCTACGAGGTAAGTTTTATCTTATTTGGATTGACCTTTTTTTCTAGGTGAATTATACTTTTTTATTGAGCTCAATTCAGGTGAACTTCACCTCGCTACGAGGTAAGATTTACCTTTTTTGGATTCACCTTTTTTCTCGGTGAATTGTACCTTTTTTTCAACCTTGATTCAGGTCAATTTTACCTCGTGTGAGGTGAGTTTCACCTCGAAGAGGTAGAAGTTACCTTTTTGGCTTTCACGAGCGTTCACCTTGCTATTTCGGTAAATTTTACCTTTTTATTATTTTCCGTGGACAGTTTGGCGGGTTCATGTCCTTTGGAACAAAATGGACAGGATTTGCCTCAAACCACTCCAGGACTACACAAATAACACACGACGTATTACAGGACACGACACTTAACGTTTTTACTAACGGAAAAAGGAGTTAAATTTACCTTTTTTGTCGACCGGTTTCGGGCTCGATGTTGCCCATCTACAGGACGATGGCCGACTGGCGTGTTATCTCAGTCGGTCTGAGTCGGACATCGTCCTGTAGATGGGCAACATCGAGCCCGAAACCGGTCGACAAAAAAGGTAAATTTAACTCCTTTTTCCGTTAGTAAAAACGTTAAGTGTCGTGTCCTGTAATACGTCGTGTGTTATTTGTGTAGCATAAGTTTTTACGTTTAGCACAACCATTAAAATGAGCACTCCAGGACTCTTTTAGAATAGTGGCATGATGCCAAATCTGGCTAAGATGGCTTGCCAAACGAGATATTTGGAGGCGAACTTCGACATTTTCTTCTTCTTAAATTTGTCGTCCACTTCGAAATTGCTATTGCCGGTGAAAAACTCCAACCCTGGAAATTGCTTAAAATCTGCGTCGATTGTTGCCGCTCACCGCGGCTTGGAAAGTTCTGTACTTGTATGTATGTATGTAGTCCAGCTCTCTTTTTTTGCATTCGTTGAGACGTTGAGATTTGCTTTAATCTTCTGCTTCACCTTAGTTTTTTAAATTTTCCTATAGGTTTGAAATTTTCTAAAATATCTTTGATTTCGTTCAATGAGATCAAATTTGAGGAAAAAAAAAGCAGTGTAAAGAACTCCCATCCCCTTCACTTTTTTCAAAATTAACGTTTTTTTTACTAGATATTTAAGTTCTTTTTATTGATCGTTTGTTGAAAAAATGTAAAACCAACATCGCCCCCTCCCCTCCCAGAGCGAGCTCTTGGACCACGCTTGATCGTAAATTGTACAGAACTTTTGCGTTTTTCAGAATAAGTGAGTTCAGTTTAAATCTTTTGCTACATTAATGCGACAACGAATTGCATTTCAGCTTTAAAATGGACGACCCCAAACACCTGCCAGTATAATGAAGTTCAGCCAAAATGTGGTGGAAATAGAAAGCAAATGTAGGTAGTAGGTAAGTACGATACAACGTTCCGCCAATCTTGTATCACATAGTAGGTACCGTAGATTGCACAACCCGTACCAAACCATATCAGGGCGGACTCAAAACCGACGTAGTTTGCTGTTACGTGCTTAACTACACTTTTCTAGAGGATGCCAACTCAGCAAAAGGAGCCTTGCTGCATCCGGGCTGGCTGGCTGGCTGCATATAGGATGCACCAACAACATTTCTTCCTGATTACAGCCAGGAAGGCACGCCAGATTAGGGTAAATCTAATGAAGTTGTACTGCATTTCGGTAATAATTTTTTTGTGGAGGTAGCAAAATTTCTGTTAGTCAAAATGCAAAAAAAAAAACACAAGAGACATAAACTTGCGGTGACCAGATTTTTTTTTATTAAAAAATTTATGGAACCCTATCGAGGATAATCCCGACCGGAAGTAGTTTTTTCCCTCATATTCCCATGTGATGTCGAAGTGAACTCTGGGAAACACGACTTTTGGTCTCCGGACATGGGAGTGCATCTTCCTAATTACATTGATGGAGTTTGTATGTTTTCAACTGAGTGTTTAGTATTGCTCGTTAGCAAAGTTTTATCCGATTTGCCAAAGCTCACATCTGTAGGCTCTATTCAACTGCTCGTTTAGTGCCGGATGTGTTTTAAAAGTGATTCAGACAAGTGTCTGTCTAATCAGTTGAAAACTGCAGCCGACGGAAAGTTAAAGATTAGCACAAACGTCTGGGGCCAAGTTGGTGTAGGTTGATTACTGCTATTATTGCATTGGCAAATTAGGTCAGAACTGGGCTTGTTTAATTTAGCTCGTTTTGTTTTTATTTTGCGTGTTTATTATGTTTGATTATCACGCTCAAACTTACAGTTTGAGCCTCGATTAAACAAGTTTGAGGTTAAAAATTTATCCACAAGCTTCTTTTGTCAGCGAGATATCATATTAAAAAAGATCATTTTAAAATTTAATCTTTAATTTAAGGATTTCAGGATTTAAGACTCGCTATTCCAGACTCACTTCTTCGAGGAAAATTTTTAACAAAATTTTGTAAGCATTGTTAGTTTTCATCCATCATGTTACTGCTTGGAACCATTTGCATGAATCTATCAAAGCATCGAAACAACCTACAGTCACCAACGCGCCATATTTTGCCACATGGAACACACCGCATTGCAGAACAGGAGAACTTTGTCTGTACCCTCTCTGGTGGAGCTAGGTCGAATCAACGCTGCTAATTATAGAATATGTGCTGCTGCGGAAGAACATGAGCGATGACGATGACGATGGTTCGAAGTTTCCGTTCCCTGTCAAGTTTCCCCTAACTAGGACGGACCAAGCTCTATCGAGAATGACGAGCAGCGGCAGCAGCAGCACCGATATCGGTAGGAAGCTCTACTGATGGACAGATTTTCCTCCCGGGATAGATCACTGTCAATGTTCTGGTTGGTTGAGGTTCCGAGGTAGAGCTGCAGGTGTTGAGGGAAAAGGGCTGACTCGAAAGTATGAACGAGCTTTGTTAGATGATCCATCAAAACTCACGCTGGCTGCATTGAATTACGACAAGCTGGGACGTCAGCTAGTTGGTCGTATAGCAGCTACACATGAGAAAGGTAATTTTTGTCAGCAGAATATCGTTATGGAACATGCCGGGAAATTTTTGAATTTTCCGAATTCGAAGTAGACGATACAGTTCATTTAAGTTTGAAACGGCAAATGAAACATGCACATGAAAATAGAAATGAACTTAATACAGGTGGTTGATGTCCTAAATTTGCCCAAGCTCCAGAGCATTCGAAAATGAAATGCGTACTCTTAATTGCCGGAGCAATACACTTTAATATAATCCTAAAACAATACAGGATGGGTATTTCTCCGTATTCCAAGAAAGCTTGTTGCTTAACGACCCAAGCAACCAAAAGTCACATATTCACTTGAATGAAGGCATTGAAAGTTTCATATTGGCTGACAAAGAAAATCAACTGCCCAATTCCCTTTAAGGAACTTTATGTACTTATAAATGAACTTGAAAGTTGCAAAAGTGATCAATATGTACGTTGTATGTGACTTGTTTTGCCCAATTCCCAAGAGTGAACTAAATGTACTCTTCAACGAACTTGAAAGTTGCAAAAGTGATTATACGTACGTTATACGGGACTTAAGTCACATAAAGGGCACACAAGTGCTCAAGATGGGATTTGGTAAGTCACATAAAGGGCACAAAAGTGCTCAAAACGGGATTTTTTTTTCAATAAGTAATTTGGTACCCAGGCCGGGCAAGTTTTTTTCAATAAGTAATTTGGTACCCAGTGAACATTTTGGTCTGCATAGCATATTTCAGTTGTTTCTGAGATATACACACTTTTGTACAATCTGAAAAAGTTGTATAGAATATTCTATATGAGCCTGTACGTACCAAAGTGAAGGCAATATACGGACCAAATTTTGCTCACCTTGAAAATATAAAACTTTGTATTGCGTTTTCAACAATTTGATAACAATTTTGCTTTGCATAAAATCTTAGGATTGTACAACTTACAACTTTCTATTGCCTGCCCTACAATTTGATTACAATTTCCTTTTGCAGGTAGCCTGAGGTTTAAACAACTTTCTTCGCCATTTTATACAATTTATTGTTACTGTATCCCAAAGCAATTATATTTTTCCTTTATTACGATTTTACTATGAATCGCCGTGAACATTAATACAATAGAATTTAATGTTTACTGCGAAAAAAAATTGAACCATATTCAACTTTATGTGTCTCTTTTTCCTCAGTCTCGATCTCACAACGTTCCGATCCCTGTCCTTCGATGCTTCCTCGGTCCCATTTCATGTTGATACAAACAAGCAAATTTGTTCATGTACAGTTGAGAGTTCCGTTTAAAAATCAGTTGATTGTATAAAGTACCACTGACTGCATCATTTCGGACTCCAAATCTATTTATAGATGCCGCTTTTTTATATACAACTTTAACCTATCTCATGGACGATTCGATTACAATCAATAATTGTATTCAGCGCTGTGCAATCTTAGCTAGCTATTAAGTGTACTGTTAAACAATTCGACAATATGCAGATTGTTTAAATTCCATTATACGATGTTCTTACAATTACTATACGACCTTTCATGGAAATAATATGTCATCATAGATCGCAAGCATGAAAGATTGCTTAATTTTACAGTGGGATATAATATTGAGCTTTACACAATTCTACTGCAATTCAAAACAACTTTAGTGATCTTTCTATACGATTAACAAAATATTTTCGTATATAATGAACTATACAAACCATAAACGATAGAATATAACTTGGTTTAGCTACAACATGATGTTTATACAATTCCAATCTAAACTGAATGCTTATACAATTCCAATCCAAACTGAATGCATATACAATCTACAATGAACATATCTGGAATCATTTATCACCGAACCGGATTTTTTTTTAAGCGTCGCCTATGTTTTTGCAAACGTCGACTGTATGTGCCACTTTTTTCATTTTTATAATTTTTATCTAAATTAAAACTGCCTTCATTTTTGTAACAAAATTCGTCCAGGGTTTCCAATTTTTGCAATTGTTGACATAAGATGATTACGATATTACTAAGCATAGAAATTGCATTATTAACAATTATTTACCGATTAAGTTTATCTCAATAAGCAACTTTGAATGACATGTATGAATAGATTGTTTAAATTCCATTATACGATTTTCTCACAATTACTGTACGACCTTTCATGGAAATAATATGTCATTATAGATCGCAAACATGAAAGATTGCTTAATTTTACAGTGTGATATAATATTGAGCTTTACACAATTCTACTGCAATTCAAAACAACTTCATTGATCTTTCTATACGATTAACAAAATGTTATCGTTTGTGATGAACTATACAAACCATAAACGATAAAATATAACTTCGTTTAGCTACAACATGATGTTTATACAATTCCAATCTAAACTGGATGCTTATACAATCTACAATGAACACTGCTTTACGATTTCTGGTTAGCTGGGTAATTGCGTGACCATTCTGATGCGATACATGTAGGAAATGTAGGATAAAAGCAATTGAGCTATTTGTCTAGTTTGGAATCCAGTGCGTGGTAAATCATGGCGGCACACCGTACAGAACATCTTCTAATATATAAAGATGAGTTGGACTATATATGTTTGTTTGTATGCACCTTATACAAATCGACACCGCTTAACCGATCAGCCTGAAATTTTGTACAGAGATGTATTTGGACCAGGGTAAGGTTTTAGTGATAGTTCTGAGCCCCTCCCACCTAAGAAAAGCGACCCTCCCATACAACTTTCGATTTTATTCCCACAAATCAAAAGTCATGGCACCCATTTGGCAGCCGATTTTCGTTTCCTTTGGCGGGTTGTTTTCACCATCACCATGAGCAGGGCGTAAGAAACGACTATTCAGAGTTCACGTGTACTGGAAAGCAAATCAAAGCTTGCTGAGTGTTAATAATTTGAAAGGGGAAATTTTGGCGGGTGTTTTTTGTACCTTCTACTGCTGAGAGCACGTGGTACCGGTAGTACGAGAATTTTGGATGCAATAATGAGCTAACATTTCGGATTGAAAAATACAACTAACCTGTAAAGTATGAATTTTCTTGAATTGTAGTGGTTTTCAAAGTACTCCCTACCACTGCACTGCTGCAGGGCTTTGGAGTCTATAAGAATATGCAGTGTGTGAAGTATGGATGCAATGATTTATCTTCATTATGAATTTGGATTGAGGGCTGAAAACATATTAAGCTATTTCCTTAAAATCAAGCTTTTTAGAACCAACTATTTTCGTATTTTTAAAATTCCTCATAGAGAAAGATAAAATAATTAAATTCAGAGTTATAAGTTGAGAGCTGTGATTTCAACGCTTTCAAAGCCGCCGTGAAATCTAAATGGAGGACTCAAAAATTTAACGTGCATTATCAGTTAGCTTGGAAGACTTGAAGGCCACGAGCTGCGGCAAGTTTCGGAAGCCTTCTTAGAATTTTCTGGGCAAATAAAACTTGAATATAGCATACGGGGGAGCATTTGGCATATAGCGTCTGAGGAGATCATCTCCAAAAGAGATTTCATTAGACGGGGGGTGGGAAAGATAAAAATAGTTTAATCATTTGAAGATCAAAAAAATAGAAAGCCAAAACTATTAAAGCTTCCTTTAAGAAAGGGTGGGTATAAAATGTTTTTCGTGATGAAATAAAAAAGCATTTATGGGAAATTATTTTTTAATTGCTATGAATACGAACCTCATAACTATAAGTGTTTCATAAATATGAAAAAGGGAAACACAGTAAATATTCTCATTCAAAACTTGAAAAACACTAACAAAACTTTCAAAGCTTACATACATGGCACAGAATGGGTAAAATTTTCTCATAATAAATTTATAAAGCTATAAAGCTACCAAAATTTCGTAAAGTCAAACGACTAATTTTGATTTATATTTGCAAACCCGAGCAAGGCCGGGTAAATCAGCTAGTTTAATATATAAAGATGAGTTGGACTATATATGTTTGTATGCACCTTATACAAATCCACACCGCTTAACCGATCAGCCTGAAATTTGGTACAGTTATGTGTTTGAATCATGGGAAGGTTTTAGTAATAGTTTCGAGCCCCTCCCACCTGAGAAAAGAGACCCTCCCATAGAACTTTCGTTTTTTTCCCCACAAACCAAAAGTCATGGCACCCATTTTTCAGAACCAATTTTTTCCCTTTGGCGGGGTTGTTTTCACCATCACCATGGACCGGGCATTAGAAACGACCATCATTACTTTTTTTTAGCTTTGTCGAGGTTTGCACAAATGGCAATACTTAATTATCGGGTTTTGAATGAAGATTTGTAGCACGGAATAGGTAGAGCAAAGAAAAATATCTCCTTTTTTTAATTCAGTTCGAAAGTCTTGCACAATAGCAAGGAATATTGCTTTAAATTTAAACTTTACCGTTATTTGTGAGGAATTTAAAAATCATGTTTAGCTAATTTGATTTAAAGGGTTTACAAAAAATATTCCTGAATTTTAACCGGAAATTATTAGAGCAAAAGATGGAAACTATTGAAATTAAAAAATATATGAAGAACTTAAAGAAAACAATTGAAAATCAATGGGAATTGAATTTTTAAAACCGGGCTATCTTGAATGCTCAATTTATAAGCATAAGTATAAGTATGAATCTTAGTGCAAAAATATTGTTATTGGCCATACTGAGATTCTTTACTGAACTTTCATTCCAATTTCTATCTTCGATTGGATATTCTAAATGAAACTTTTCCAACTATTTTTTCTGCTTTTGATTCTTATGTACTTTTATTTTAAAAATTTTTAACAGCAATTAATTTCCCTATTGAGAATTCTCAAATTGTTTCAATACAAGGAGAGATTCAATTTAGTGATATTTTCAAGTTTTGTGATTTTTTTTTTCTAAATTTTGAGAACTCGAGATATTTGTTGAAACTTTTAAACTCATCTCAGTTTTTGAAGGATTACTGATTGTGTATTTCATCATTCTGATTTGATATTTTCAGATTTATTTTTTCGCATTAAGAATGGCTATTTGAAACTTTTTTTGTTTCTAATATTTAATGTGAAATTTAAAATTTGTATCACATTTTTGAAATTTCATCATATTATATTGAAACGATTTTTTGTTGTATTTATAAATGTGAAGTTGAAATAAAATTGATAATATAAATTAAAATGATTATTGATTACGATTTGCATTTATTATTTGTTTCTCAAATATTGATTTGTAGATATTATTTTAATTTGAGACACTGAATTGTGGTTCTGAATGAAATATGATTTCAGGGTTCGAATTATACTCTTGAAATCTTGTATTCGTATCTCCAAAGAATTTGAATTTAATTTGTCGGGTCCCCCAAGAAAAATTGTTCCAGGCCCCCCGATGCTCAGTGGTCAAAAATGTGAAAAACGTGATTGTTGGTTATAACTTTTTTTTCTACATTTTATTTTCTAGGTGTCTTCGAAGAAGTTTGGCAGTAAAATGAGCTCTACAAATGTTGTAAATATTTTTATTTATCCCCCTATAAGTGAGATAAAAAATTTAACTTCTAAACCATAAGTCTCATCTCTTTGCTGTCTTTAACAAACTTATTTTTAGTTCAAATTGATGAAACTTTGTCTTAACGTTGAGTTTCTCAAACATTCATCTTTTGAGTTACAGTGTAAAATATGAAAATAACCTTTAAAAATCAATTTTTTTTGTCATAACTTTTTTTCTGGTAATTTGAAAACCTTATTTATCTTACTTATAGGTGGAATAATAAAAAAATCATGACATTTTCTTTTAAAGCTCATTCTAGTGTAAAATTTCTTCGAAGACACATAGAGGATAAAATGTAAATCAAGAAAGTTATATGCAACGATCATGTTTTTCAATTTCAATTTTCATTTCAATTAGATCAGTTTTTTCACATTTTTGACCACTGTGCGATGATTAATCCGGCCCTGGGGTTGAGTAATTTACATGACTATTAAGGGGGGGGTAGGGTCTAACGGGTATAAAAAACACAATTTTCACGATTTTTTTCTAGAGCTATCGTTAAAACAAATGTATTCAAATTTTTTGCATTATACAAAGCATTGTTAAAAGAACATTTAGTAATTTTTTCTTAGAAAAATATTGAAAAATGAGCCGGTGACGGAGCATTTTCGAAGATGCCTTTTAGAAAACAGGATTTGCGATGGACACTGTATCTCAGCACAGAATCATCTGAAGTCAAAAAATCAGAGCAAAATATTTTTAATAGATGTTTTTCTGGACCCCAACGTTTTTATTTAACTTAAAAATATTTTTATGAAATTTTTGTGGCTGTTTAAAGTAAAAACTACGATTTTTCACTTAAAAATCCGCCATTTTTCACCTCTAAAATCTCCCCAAAGTGAAAAAAAATCAAAAAAGAAAAACGTTGGGGTCTGGTATTTTATATGTAGAAAATATGTTCCAAATTTGAAAAGAATCGGATAAGTAGTTTTCAAATGACGATGTCCACGGACTTTAAAAATGTGCTTTCGAGAAAAACGCGTTTGAAGTTTCTGCTCTTGCTTTCTTACAGTATTAGATAGGAGGAGATAAATGCCTATAACTTCTACAGTTTTGCTTAAATTGACTTGAAAATTTGACACAACATTCTTGAAATGTTTTACAATAAGAAAATGAAAAAAATAAAAAAATCGATTTTTTGAAAGTGTTAGACCCTACCCCCCCTTAAGATAAAAAGAGGTAAAAGAACTATGCTTTCATTGAAGTATCCACTTCAATGTAAGCATAGTTCTTTTAGAAATGGAACACTTTCGTTTGATGATATCTCGTTTACTAGTAACCGAACATTTGAAATTTCATCAGCATTTTGCTGCCTGTGAAAAGTACTATCAGACCTTTTTCTGCCAAAATTTAAAACTTACGCGTTTTTGAGATATTTACGATGTAAGAGAAAAAGAAAAAAAATAGCATAGTTTTCCTCAAAATTCGTCATTATCAAATTGATAGCTGACAAAACCGTTGATTATTCAAAGAATTAATGTGTGTGAGTGATGGAAAAGTATGTAAGCACTGTCAAGAATGTCCACAAAGTTCAAATCAAACATTGGAAAGAAGCACATGATCGGCAATTACGGTTTAGGGTCATCAGGCAAGTCAAGTCTCATACAAGAATTTTAAATTTTGAATTAGCGAATAACTAAGTGTATATCGCTTAAATGTCCAAAAAATATTCTCCGATAAGCTAAAAGTGATGCCTAGTTATTAGTCATTCAAACCTAACCAAAAACAACAATTTTTTGCTAGTTCCAGAGCTCTTAATGATTTTTGATGAACGACAAAACTTTCGAAAAACCCTATTTCAAACTGATTTCAGCTTCAGAATCCTATACCATGTCTGCTCGTGGCAAGTTCCCTAGCATATTGAAGAATGTAGTTGCTGGTTGTTTTGTTTAAAATCTTATGATTTGAAAAATTCTGTTCCTGTGAAAAAAAAAACAATTTTCAAAACGAAAACTTTGGTTTTCACTATTTTGAAACGCCTTTAAAGAGTAATCTTGTATGTACCCTTCGCAACCTACGATCCATACTAACCGATTATACTCAGTTCAATTTCATGATGGTTTGTCTTCGTTATTGTCGTTAGGTATCCACTAAATTCCCCTCAGTTTCTTTGAAAACAGAAGTATTGGACCGAAAAGTAGCAGAAATTGAGCCACCTAAAAAACAGTTTGGAGGAAGCATAAGTTTGAAAAACTGATCAATATCATGACTGAAAAAAGTGTGCGCTGGCCGATGGGAGGTACCTAGAATAAAGTAGGAATTTAACTTACATAAACCGTTCTATATATTTTTTTCAAATATTTTCATGTATTAGCATAAGATTACCTTTATTTACTTCATAGAAAATATTTAGATCTAACGAAAGGTTTTGGAGATACACGCATTTATAACTGTCCCATTTTTAAAAGAACTGAGCCTCATGTAACACATTTAACATTTAACAATGAAAAATCAATTGAAAAAGCTCGACACTGTGTAAAATAACATTTTTGTTTTTTTTTTCAAATTTAGGTGCAGTTTGAATACTCCAGTTGCAAAATGATATCGAGAAATCTAACACTTTATTTTTTTTCTCTTTTACAGGTAACATCATGCATTTTGTTGCTGTTGAAGCTAACTTAAACAGTAAGTCGATTTTTTTCAAATTGGCCAACACGTTAAAAAGAACAACAAAATCACTGAATTTTCAACATGATACACAACACGTGCTTCAATCAATTCAGTATACTTAATTCGCTCGATTGACTATAATTACGCAAAGTGGCTACTGCCAATGTGGTAGATAAGTTTAACCGAGCAATCGGCAAATGTGTCTGAATTCTCGGTATTTGTTTTTTTATTTGTAAATTTATTCAAAACAACTGTATACTTTTACCGCGAAACTCGGTTCTTTGTATTAAAAAAAGTGTGATAAAATTCTCGAACTCATAGATTTTTGGTTATTGTGTAAGGTTCAAATAGAAGGAAATGCTTCAAATATTGAAATGTAATTTGACTGGCAGTTGTTTTTCTCTTTATGCCATGGCCGTGACAATCTTGTCTGGCACCAATTTGTGCCGAACTCTCTTCGATTGGAAAACAGTTAACCGCAAACCAGAGCTGTCGGTTTAGTTGGTTTTCTATCCGTTCATTGTATCATGCATGTGTGACATCAATTTCCATTTGGTACCGATACCCAGTACATTATTACCGTAACTGTGAGAAAAATTGAAGTATTTCTATCCAACAATTCTCATTATTTCGAGAAAAAAGGTTAAAATAATTCTCAATTACACCCCGTTCTTAATGAAATTGGAGTTTGAAAATTTATTGAATCAAAACAAAATCCATTTCAGCTCCATCCTACGGTACGAACAGGCATCAAATAGGAAGATTTCTAGAGGGCTGCTTCAGTTTGCGTGGTTGTGTAGAAATCCGCTGATTGATGCCTGAGGCCCCAAGTGCCGGGCTGGAGCCACACGGGAGGTTATGATTTACGGTTTAACGTGTAAGCCGTCTCATCTGGAAGCGAAAGATAAGTCTTGAAAAGAAGGGAAGAGGGGACTGTTTTCCGGTCTGGGTTAATGGTGGATGGCAAAGGGGGGCTAAACAGTTTCACAATATCGGAATAATTGGAACAAGTGGTTTGGCATGTTTGTGGAGCACCGTGCCATGATGAGATGAACAATGCCTTTCCGATAGGTTAAGTTGACCTCAAAGGGTTTGGCGTTGAGTGATAAGATTTTTTTTAAATTGGAAAAGCACAGAGAACAGAGAACAGAGAACAGAGAACAGAGAACAGAGAACAGAGAACAGAGAACAGAGAACAGAGAACAGAGAACAGAGAACAGAGAACAGGGAACAGAGAACAGATAATAGAGAACAAAGAACAAAGAACAGGGAACAGAGAACAGATAATAGAGAACAAAGAACAAAGAACAGAGAACAAAGAACAGAGAACAGAGAACATAGAACAGAGAACAGAGAACAGAGAACAGAGAACAGATAAAAGAAAACAAATTAACACAGTAAACAGAGAATAGAGAACAGAGAACAGAGAACACAGAACAGAGAGAACAGGAACAGAGAACAGAGAAGAATTTCAATTGTAGTTCAGATATCAATACAATTCAAAGAGGTTGTATTTTACACGTCCGCAATCGTAAAAGATGTTGTCGTTAATTTGTCACAATTTTGTCAAAATTATGTAACAATTCAGTCACAGCTTTGTCAATTTTTGTAACCATTTTGTCACAATTTTGTGTTAATTTTGTTAAACAATTGTTCTTATTTTGTCATCTTTTATCTATAACACAATCTTGTTCCAATTTTGCCACAATAATTTAAAAATGCATAAGACTTTGAAATATAAAAGATATAAAGAACCGACTTTCTGGGGTAAATCAGTTTTCCGTAAAACGGCAATGTCTCAGATACTCCAATTTTGTATTTTTTTCGAGATTGTCATATCGTGACGTTTTTATACATTTTTAAGTCATTTGGCATCAACATTAAAGTTTCGATATTTCCGATTTCCGATTTCCTTAGCTAGGGGAGGAAGACTGAAAATCGCTGAATCTTTTTTGTATATTTTTTTTACTGTTTGGCAAAAAGTTAGGTATTTTTTAAAAGATTTTAATCGTTCAAATTAAAACTTTCGGTGAAAAATTTCGTATAGAATGTCATTACGCACGTATTTAGAGTCTTCCGAGTTGATTGCTGGAAATTCAAAAGTAAACATTGAAATCGATTAGACCAGCTAGATTATCCGATGCCAGTCTGCCAACTCTGTCGTAAAAATAATATTTTAAACAATATAAAAATCTTGTTCGTCCCATGGGACGAACCCGCAGCTCCTTTGGTGATATTCGATGCCGATTAAGTTTTGCTCAAGTCAGTTTGGGCCAATCTACAGAATGTATATGGTCAATTTCGACATGATCATTTTTACTGCCACCCTACTGCTCGTATACCTTTTGCTTTACTGAACAATTTGGTCACCCTAAGAAAAAACATTTATTGATCAACTTCTTGAAGCATTTGCCATTTGTGTTATTCATTGCCTGTTTTATGATTTTGTACAATTTTTACACAGGAAAAAACGCAGGAAAACAGTTACAAGACTTTTTATCCGAAAAACACCCATCTACAGATGAGATTTAACATTTGCTTGTCACCCCTGCTTTGCGTAAATTGCGCTTCCGGAGGGCTACTAGGTGCCGTTTCCTTCATTTATCGGAATGGCGCAGTCGTTTTGCTCGGGGGTTCGCACCATGGTGTGGATGAGGTTTTTAGCTATTAATCGGCGCACAATCCTCACTTTCATATTGCAAAGGTCTCCTCCCGGCCGTCGAAAAGAAAGTCACGTATGCTACCTGCAGCGTAACTGGTGACGGCATCGAAAGTACCCCTCTCGGAAGACGGCCTTCCCCGGGCTGGACTCTCGGAAATTAAGGGCTCGTTCCTTGACTGCTGGTTCCTCCGGATTCCTGGTGCACCTTGCTTCCTTCTTAGGGACCTGGGCTTGGGACATCTTGGCTGACTACCTCGGACCTTGGCTGATTTCTGGATGACCTTTTCGGACCTCTTTGGACCTCAGGCTGATCTCTCTGGACCTCTAACTGGCTGGAATGCTCCTGGAGTCGCTGACCGCAAGTGTTCGAAAAATCTCAAAAGAGTACCTTTCTCACGCTATCTCACATTCCTCACCAGACGTGTCTGGACCGATAACCTGTTGAATTCAATGGTTCAGTAACGAAATGTTTTGTGATTTTCAACTCTTAATCATTCTTGAAATACTAACAGTTTCTGGGTTAGCCACCCAGCATAAACTGTCAACACTCCAGGGAAACTCATAACCACAAGCTGTGTTGGCTGAGTTTAGCATGTATGATGACAACATTTATATTGTTGTCAGCGTCATCGATCATCATCAACTGTCAACCGCTATTGGCGATGGGCGCGCTCGCAATCCCGGGGTATACGATTTCTCATGCGTTAAACAGAGAATGCAATAGCCTTCACTCCAATTTCTTTCCGATTAGCTGCCATTCTTATGGAAATCTACGTAAGAGTGAAGAGCAAGCTTTATTTTTTTAACAGGCCCAAGCCCTATTGTTCTCGATTAGTGAATTTCAAAGGACTGAAGCAACTGTCAAATCACATACAAACGGACCGTACCGACTTTTTGGAACCAGAACGTCAGTTCCCCTTTGATTTCAATGGCATTTTGGTACCAAAACGTCAGTGCGGTACTGAAATGTCAGTTCGGAAATTTCCTTCTCTTTCAGCCCCTTGGTGAATTTACGAAAAGAGAACGAAACCAAAACAATCTGTTATGGATTTTTTAGTAGTCGGCAGCAATCTGGAACGAACCAATTTGGACGGACTGGCCACGGGAAAGGATAATCTGGAGGATTCGAAATCGTAAGTTTCAAGAAAATATTAACGAATTAATTGAGGATCGTTTGATTTTGGTTTTATCAATATTCAGACGAGTCTTTACATAGCTCTGGTTTCGACTCAAAAAATTTTGAGCAGAACAAACGAAGGTATGTAGGTATGTTTACTGTATATTTTGAGTCTTGCTCTAAATCACTTCTAAACCAGATGATTTGTGAGGTCGTGTAGGTCACTAATCGTGACTCGCTGCTGCATTGTAAAGGAGAATCGCCCCATAAAACACTTCCAACTGTGGGAGCATGGAACAGAAGATTATCAATTTCCCAAAGTGAAAGACCAAATTACGCTTAATCCATATTGCTCACAGGTCGATTGTATGGTATGTGGCATCGCGCTCAGCCACCGGAACCATGGCAAAGCACTGCCTTCACTGATTCACGCTTTTATCCGTAAATTTAATTTATTAGCATAGTAAATGTTAGTCCATATCTTTCGCCGCTCGCTCTAAGGCACCGGTCCCGTAGTCATCGCCCGAACCAGTCAGTAAAGCGGATATAGTGAGTGAGAGTATCCAGGCGTAATACAACACGCTTCTAATGCATCTCGTACATTTATTATTCGCAATTTGCACTGGCATCAACAGCCTCGGGATCTAAAAGTGGCGGCATCAACGGCAGCAGCAGCAACAGCAACAATGCGATTATTCCACCCCCTCTTTCACCATTCAGCAGCAGCATCAGCATCTCAGGTTGGGTAAAAAGGCAGTAAATTATGAAACGGAACCGCCATCTTGTGCCGGCTGATGACTGCCTGGCTGGACCATCCCCAATTTTCACGGAAATTATGAAGAAGGTATTCGGTTCGTTTTCGGATAAGGTAAGTCAGCGCACTTTTGCTCTTTGCTTTTCCATCCGATTAGGCCTAATTCGATTTCGTTCCTGTAGCTACGTGCGGGAGCATCCGTTGTATATTCTGCGTGCCGCGCCACGTATACAAAGATTCATGCTGCGTGCGAAATCGACGTCGAGGTCCTCCACATGCTCTCTTGAACTCTTGAACTTGGCACTCTTCAGGTGTGCTTCCTGCGTTCCCTGCCCTACGGCAACCGGTTACTTGTGTTATGTCCCTTAGAACCGTTTTGTGTTTTCAGAGGGGTTCCTGAGGCTGTAGACAGCAGGAAATGTTTGTGAAAAATCTGCTTTTCAAGCGTCATAACAGAATAATAAGTGAGTGTCTTCATTTTCATCGTTTACCGTTGAGATTTTTTTTTAAATGAGATGAGATGCCTCAGCTCTTGTTAAGGTTAACTTCGGAAGCTACAACAGACCCTCCCCTTTATTCGAGTTCATTTTGACTTTTAACTTAATAATTGAATCGTAATGAAAAGATTTGTGTAGCATCTTAATTAATTAAAATTATTTGGTTCAATATCCACCGCTTTGGGAAATATGCTTCAGTAATTTGAATACGTGATGAACATAGTTGAAAGATCTAAAATAAACTCAGACAGAACATTTAGAATCTAAAAAATAGCAACAGTAATTAGTGAGGTTTATTTCGAGAATCTCGTTTCTGTGGCTCGCAAAATTTAATTTCGTTGTCCTGCCTTCAGAAAACGTTGTTTAAATGAAATATAAGTTCCGGTCGTTCTTCATTGAGCTTTTTTGTTGTATTCGCCGCTTGATTGCTTTACTAGAGAGGGATCTGTCTTAAGCTCATTATTCCTTGGGTTGAGACCCTCCCTCACCATGAAGACCCTTTGCCTAAAGACATTTAGCATGTCTTTTGGCCTGGAAACCCTCGGCCGAAAAAGACATTTTAGACATCATTTTAGACGATGCCATAAAAAACCATACGACAAAAAATAGCTTTGAACATCCTCAATTAAGTAACCCATTGCCTAGGAAGATCGACAAGTCCAAAAAAGACCCTCGGTTTAGAACAAAACTAGAATCAGAAAGAAATTCGGCTTAGATAGACCCTTAGACTTGAAAGACTCTGGCCCTAGTAAGACCCTCGATGTAGATAGATTCTCGGCCTCGAAAGCTGCTAAGTTTAGAAGCAGCTTTGGTCTCGGAAAAAAAACTCGGGAAAGACTCTTTGCCTAGAAAGACTCTTGGCTCAGACATAAGCAAGGTCTAGGAATACTTTTTGCATTGTAAGCTCCTTGTCACTGAACGACCTTCGGTTTTAAAAGACTCGAAGCTTAAAAAGACTTTTGACCTGTAACGACCCTAAGCCTAGAAAGACCCATATCCTTATTTTTAGATATTCTCGTCATTGAAAGCCTCTTGGCTGAGAGAGACTTTCGGTTTATAAAGATTCTCGGTCCAGTTAGATCTTCGGTCTAGGAAGACCCTCGGCTTGGATATACGTTTGAGAAGACGGCCGACCTTGAAAAACCACAGAATCCTCGAAAGACTCTCAGTAATGTTAAATTGCAGCTTAGAAATATAATTAATCACATTGATACCCCGACCTAAAAAGGCATCAGGCCTAGAAAAATTCTAGCTAAGAGAGACCGCTTGCTTTGTAAACCCCCGGAAAACTTTTCAGCCTTAAAAGTATCACAACCGAGACTTGGCTCAGAAGAATTCAAAGCTCAGAGAGACCCAAACCTGAACATACAACGGCTTAGAATAACCCTCGGCCAATAAAGAACCTCGGACTAGGAAGGTTCTCTTCCTACAAAAAAATCGACATGTTAAGGCCTAGAAAGACACCTAGCCAAAAAAAAATTAGCCTTGAAGAAAAATCAGCCTTAAAACCCCTAGACCTAGAAATGCCCCAGGCTTCAAAAGACACTGGCTCTAGAAAAACCCTTGGTCTTTTAAGATCCTTGATTATATTCCTCGGCATATAAAGACATTCGGATTAGAAAAGTTCTTAGTAGATCTGTGGTTTAGAAAAACACTCAATCTTGAATGAACCTCGACATAGAAAAATGCTCGACTGAAAAAGACACCTTTACTAAAATGAATAAAAATCCCTTGGTCTAGAAAGAACTTGGTTTATGAAGAATTTCGGCTTAGAAGAATTCCAAGCCATGAGGGATCTTTGATCTAAAAAGATTCTTGGGATTCTGTAACGACATTTGGTCTTTAAAGATGCTTAGCCTAGAGAGACCGGACACCTTGGAGGGCTTTGTAGAAAACACGACCAAGAGTCCAGTCCATATACAAATACCCGCAACTTGGCCTTAACCCCAGCAATAAGATTCTGCACAACCTGTGAATCAACCGTTTTTTGCATGTAAACCCATACTTTCTTCAGTTCCTCGACTGTCTTCACTACTTTAGGTCGTTTAAAAAAGGTGCTGCCTCATAATCGCCCAAAACTTCTCGATGGGGCGGAGCTCCAAAGTGTTGGGAGGGTTGAACATATTTTGGCACGAAATTGACCTGATTGTCCGCATACCACTTAAGCACGTCATTGGAGTAGTGGCTGAGGCCAAATCCGGCCAGAAGATTGTTGGGACGTTGTGGGCCTTGAGGAGAGGAAGCAGTCGCCTCTGGATAGTGCCTCCTTCATGTACATCGTGTCCTGGGTCACGAAAGGTGCACTCCGCTTCCCGCAAGTGCAGATGGCTTGCCAAATCAGGAATTTATTTGCAAATTTGGACATCTTCTGAGTGC
Source organism: Uranotaenia lowii (assembly GCF_029784155.1). NCBI lineage: Eukaryota > Metazoa > Arthropoda > Insecta > Diptera > Culicidae > Uranotaenia > Uranotaenia lowii. The sequence continues at coordinate 335,518,666 of NC_073692.1, forward strand.
GGACATGCTCCGGAACGCTGAACTTATCCTTGGCCGTGAAAAACAGGTTGCCAGGGATCTGTTTGAAGTCGGCTTTCACATATGTTTCGTCGTCCATGATGCAGCACTTTCGTCAGCATGTTGAGGTACAACTTCCTGGCACGGGTTTTGGCGGACTTGTTCTGCTTCTCGTCACGATTAGGGGCCTTTTGTACCTTGAACGTTCGAAACCCAGCCTTAGTTTTGGCCTTCTGGACAAAACTCCGTCTTGGGTGCAGCTCTTTAGCCACATCCGGGCTTTCGGGTTTCGGTTGAGGCCCCAACTACGCGTTTGTGATATTTGGTGTTGTACGGAATACTTTTCCCTTCACTTCTGGGCATCCGTGTGTGTGTAGATATATAGTGTTCCATCTCAAGACATAACTTAACGAACATAATTCCTAAAATTCACTCGGTCCATGGCAACCGTTCTTCAATTTCTCGGGCACCCCACGTTCGCCAGATCACGCTCCACTTGGTCTAACCACCTCGCTCGTTGCGCTCCCGCTCGTCTTGTTCCTACCAGATTCGTAGCGAACACCTGTTTTGCAGGACAGTCGTCCGGTATTCTCGCAACATGTCCTGCCCAGCGTATCCGGCCAGCTTTCACCACCTTCTGGATACTGGGTTCGCCATAGAGTCGCGCGAGTTCGTGGTTCATCCTTCGCCTCCACACTCCGTTCTCCAAAAGTGGTTCTTAACACTCGTCGCTCGAAAACTCCGAGTGTACGCAGGTCCTCCTCGAGCAATATCCATGTCTCGTGCCCGTAGAGAACAACCGGTCTAATGAGCGTCATATACAGGTTACACTTCGTGCGAGGGCTAAGTCTTCACGACCCCAGTTGCTTGTGGAGTCCATAGTAAGCACGACTTCCGCTGATAATTCGCCTCCGGATCTCACGGCTGGTGTCATTGCCTGCGGTCAACAGTGAGCCGAGATAGACAAAGTCTTCGACTATCTCCAGCTCGTCGCCGTCGATCGTGACCTTGTTATTACTGGACAAGCGGGTTCGGTCGGTCTCGGATCCGCAGGCCAGCATGTACTTCGACTTGGACGTATAAACACAGAGAACAGACGTACAAGCTATTTCACGAAACTTGTGTAAAATTTCCAACGAACATTTAACCAATTTTTCCTTTTTAGCTTAGTCACCAGATGTTTCCAAATACACCAAAGAGAACTGTGAAAATTTGATTTGTAACTTTTGAACGGCGCAACAGATGACACTGTTTCAAGTCAATTTTCAACGTATTTTTGGGGCGTCAGCATTTGAAATTTTACACACTTTTTTAAAGATTTTTTGTTCGAGCTTGTACGTCTGTTCTCTGTGGTATAAATCATCAACCCAATCCTTCCTGCTTCGCGTTTCAGCTTGCGGTAGATCTACTCCACCGCCGCAGATGATCTGCCGACTATATCAATGTCATCGGCAAAGCAGATAAGTTGACTGGATCTGTTGAAAATCGTGCCCCGCATTTCGCCCACTGCTCGTCGAATAACACCTTCTAGCGTTGAACATCATGCAGGATAGACCATCACCTTGTCGAAGCCCCCTGCGCGATTCGAATGAACTCGACAATTCACCCGAAATATGCACACAGCACTGCGTTCCATTCGTCGCCTTGATCAGTCTGATCAGCTTCCCGGAAAAGCCGTTCTAGTTCATGGTTTTCCATAGCTCGTTACGGTCGATCGTGTCGTATGCGGCTTTGAAGTTGATGAATAGATGGTGCGTAGGGACTTGGTGTTCCCGGCATTTTTGGAGGAATTGCCGTAATGTGAATAGCTGGTCCGTCGTTGACCGTCCCTCCATGAAGCCGGCCTGATGATTTCCCACGAATCTGTTTGCTTGTGGCGTTGGGCGGCGGAGTAGGATTCGGGACAACACTTTGTAGGCGGCATTGAGGACAGTGATGGCTCGGTAGTTCTCACAGTCCAATTTGTCGCCCTTCTTGTAGATGGGGCGTATTACCCCCTCCTTCCACTCCTCCGGTAGCTGTTCTATGTCCCAGATCCGGACTATCAACCGGTGTAGGCAATCGTCCAACTTGCTCGGGCCCATTTCGATGAGTTCAGCTGCGATACCATCTTTCCCAGCCGACTTGTTTCTATTCAGCTGGCGAATGGCTTCCTTAACTTCACTCATCGTTGGGAGTGGCTCCTCTACGTCGTTGGCTACGCCGGCGATGTACCTTCCCCCACCGTCTTGATCTCCTGCATGTGCGCCGTTCAGGTGTTCATCGAAGTCCTGCTTCCACCTTTTGATCACCTCACGATTGTCCATCAGGATGCCCCTGTCCTTATCCCGGCACATTTCGGCTTGCGGCACGAAGCCTTTGCGGGATGCGTTAAGTTTCTGATAGAACTTTCGTGTTTCTTAGGAACGATGCAGCTGCTCCAGCCCCTCGAGCTCCTCCTCCTCCAGGTGGCGCTTTTTTTCCTGGAAATTCGAACTCGCTGCCTCTTCCGCTGTCGGTGATTTTCCACATTTCGACGGGTGCCTCTTTGCACTACTGCCGCCCGCACGGCATTCTCTTCGTCCATCACCATCCTACACTCTTCGTCGAACCAGTCGTTCCGTCGAGTTCGCTCCACATAACCGATGACGTTCTCCGCAGCACTGTTGATAGCTGTCTTGATGGTATCCCAACAGTCCACGAGAGAGGCTTCGTCAAGCTCGCCCTCTGCCGGCAGCGCTGCTTCGACCGATTGCGCGTAGTCTGCCACGACCTCAGGTTGCTTCAGTCGTGCGATATTTAACCGAGGCGGGCGCTGGTTTCGTGTGTAGTTCACTACGGAGAGTTTTGGGCGCATCTTCACCATCACCAGATAGTGATCTGACTTGATGTTGGCGCCTCGACATGATCTGACGTCGATAATGTCCGAGAAGTGCCGGCTGTCAATCAAAACGTGGTTGATCTGTGATTGCGTTTGGTACGGTGATCTCCAGGTGTACTTGTGTGGGAGGCGGTGCTGGAAAAAGGTACTACGTACGGCCATTCGTTTGGAGGCAGCAAAATCAATAAGTCTGGGGTCGTTTTCGTTGGTCAGCTGGTGCGCACTGAACCTTCCAATTGTTGGTTTAAATTCCTCCTCCTGGCCGACCTGAGCGTTGAAATCCCCGATGACGATCTTGATATCATGTTTTAGGCAACGGTCGTATTCACGCTCCAGCTGCGCGTAAAATTCGTCTTTGTCGTCACCGGTACTTCCGAGGTGAGGGCTGTGCACGTTGATGATGCTGATGTTGAAGAACCGGCCCTTGATTTTCAACCGGCACATTCGTGAGTTGATCGGCCACCACCCGATCACGCGCTTTTGCATCTTTCCCATCACTATAAAAGCTGTTCCAAGCTCGTGTGTGCTGCCGCAGCTCTGGTAGATGGCACTATGGCACGACCATTTGGGTACGTTCGTACCGTGGAGCCCTTCCAGCATACCTCCTGCAGCGCTACGATGTCGAATTTGCGGCTCTTCAATTTGTTGGAGAGCACGTGGGTACTGCCCACAAAATTTAGAGATCGGCAGTTCCATGTTCCAAGTTTCCAATCGCTAGTCCCTTTTCGTCGCGTGGGTCTTTGCCGATTTCCATCCGAAATTTGTTGTTCGTTGTTCGTTGCTTATGTTTTTTGTAGTCACTACAAAAGGGGCAGCTAACCCCACTATCTCGCAGGAGGACCGTCGTGATGTTGCTGTTTTGGGTCTCGAACACCACCAGGACGTTATTGCACTCCGCACGCCGCCTCTGACATGGAGAACAGACGCGTACGAAGCCCCCTAACTCAGTCTGCATCCACCGGGGTCAACACATTCCTAAACACAGCAGGCCAGTTGGACTGTGTACTGTCAATACACAGTCAGGCCTGACTGTGTATTGACAGTACACAGTCCAACTGGCCTGCTGTGTTTAGGAATGTGTTGATCAAAAGTCGATCACGCTTCCTATACAGAGTAGTCTGTTGTACGGCAAAGGCGTACCACCACACTTTCATGCTTTCCAATAAAAATGCCCTAGACTTACAGTTTCAACACCTATCCAAACTTTATCCTACGAAGCTCATCTGATGCTTGCCTATCCGCCTATTCTTCATGCCTTTACAAATTCTTCTACCTAGCGTTTCATCTCGCCGCACGTGTCAATGAACATATTAAATTAATAAATTTATCGGCGATTAAAACTTATCATCATTTAATGAAGAAAGTAAGTAGTTTGGTAAAGAATTACAGCTCAAATATCAAATTCCTTAGTTCTAGAAAAGCGTCTCTTAAAACACTAATTTAAAACCTTCGAAAATCTTTGTAATTCTAGAAAACTTCTTAAAATGCAGTAAACTATTCAAATAATTCGTAGAAGCATTATTATTCACTTTTACACAGTATATTTTTAGAAATAATCTTGTTTTTGTTGAAAAAACACAAGTGGTTCTATTCTTATTTCGCACCCTTTTTCCATAGTTTTGGTCCTCTACGCCAATTGCAACATCCAAAAAAAGTAAACTTATGCTTGATTTATCCGTTAAACAATTCAAAACAATTTATAGAAGAAAATTTTGGTGATTTTCAAACATTCATATTTTAACAAGCAAAACACATAGTGGTGCTATTCTTATTTCGCTCACTGTAGCACCACGGGGTGGTAGAGAATCGGAGTTGCAGACAAGAGGTGATATGACCACTACCCGAAGGTTGGGTGTATGGGGTCTCGAGTTGCACATTGTCTACCGTTCACTAGCCTTCTGGACATCCGATCGGTGGTCAGTCGTTCTTCGAACCGCTTGATCACTCGCGACACCGTGGAGTTCGCGATTCCCAAAGTATTCGCGATGGAACGATGCGAGAGATCCTTGGTCTCGTGATGAATGCGCAAGATTTTATCACGAACGAGCTGTTCTTTTGACTTAATTTCCGCGAGTTTTGATCACAGAACTTTGAAACTTGCAGGATGTGAACACTGCATTATGAACTAAATCCACCCAAATGTTAATTAAATTCTACTCTACGGTTAAAAAGTTAGAGCAATTTCATAGTGTTTTTTTTATACGGGATTTTCCTCTGGGATGATTCATCCCTAAATTTCATAGTGTGGCAATTTCATTGTGGACACCCATGGACATCAAGATCACTTATTCCTTTGTCCCTAACAGACAAACTAAAAGAGTACAGACCTACCAAAAGTCCAAAGGCCAAACGCATTTAAAATTACTACGGCCTACAGATGACGAAAAGACCTTTACGATCCAAAAAAATCATAAAACTTGAATATTTCTCAGTCCCTAAGACCAGAGCGTTTTTATTCAAAATCATTCGAATCGTAAAGTAAAACCTGTCAACGATGTGTCTTAAATAACAGTTGACAGGCGTGAGTTCAGTCAGGATAATCAAAACTCCTGGAGTAGTTAGGAAATGAAGTTTATTCGGGGTAGAAATACGGTTAGAGGTTTCAGGCAAACATCAGAGTGCAGGGAGTCACGTGGGTATATAAAAGTTGACTCATTTTAGATGACCAATGTAAATAAAATCTTTTATTTCTGATTTCAAATAAACTTAAGATCTCTTCCGTTACGACCTACGGACCTTTCCTATCTAAATCTAAAATGATTCTAAGGGTCCAGCGCCGATTGACCGGCGCATAGGGCTGAGATAAAAGATCTCCACTGCTGGCGATCCGGAGCCAGCGTCTTTACTTGCTGCCAGCCAAGGTTCTCGTCAACTGTGCGGATTTCAGCGGCTAGACTTCGACGCCACGAGCTTTTGGGCCTGCCTCTTCTTCGATGCCCATCTGGATTCCAGTCAAGCGCCTCTCTGCAAATCTCGTTTTCATCTCTTCGCAGCGTGTGCCCAATCCATCTCCACTTGCGTTCCCGAATCTCGATTTCTAGCGCCTTTTGATGACACCGGCGATGAAGTTCAACGTTTGAGATCCAGTTGCCAGGCCACTAAGCGCGGATGATGTTCCGCAGGCAGCGATTCACAAAAACTTGCAGTTTTCGCGTCGTTACCGCATATGTGCACCAAGATTCACACCCGTACAGCAATACGGATTTGACGTTTGAGTTGAAGATTCGGATCTTAGTTCGTAGAGAGATCTGGCGTGACCGCCAGATGTTTCGGAGACTCGCAAACGCAAATCGGGCTTTTCTGATCCGGGGTTCGATGTCCTTCTTGGTACCACCATCAGGCGTAATCTGGCTACCAAGATACTGGAAGCACTCCACTGTCTCAACCTGTTGTCTAGCTACCACGAAATTGGAACGATTTTCTGTATTGATCTCCATCGACTTGGTCTTTCCGACATTGATTTTGAGACCTGTTCCCTATCTAAGAACTATTAAAACCTAGATTGCCGAAAGTTGACATACTTAACGACTGTTTAAAGATCTTCCAATAGTTCATAGATACATGTTCCCGAAGAACTTTTATGCTTTTATGGCCCAAAGATTCTAAAAACTCCTAATGCCTCACGCACTCAAATTTGAGAACTAACAATAAAAAATATTTTTAAATTATAATTTTTGGCTTTTTACGGTCTGAAATTTCAATTAAAAAACTATTTGAAATACCCGACGTTTCGAAAATTTTTTGCGGTCTTTCTCAAGCGAACTGGAAGTATATTTTAATATAAATAATCTTGAGCATTGCTAGTGAACTATTCCAAAATGTATTAACTCACTTTTCTGTCTGCTGTTATTTTCAATATCGTTTGAAAAGTCCGCAAAGTTGTTTCGAACGGCGAAAAACAAACAGAAGTTTTCAATTGTTGAAATCGTACCTATATTATTATTTAGGCTTATATTATATTATATCTATATACAGGCCTATATTATTTGCAAATCAATATCAAATCTTGGATGCATTTGATCAAAAATTTCTCATAAGAAGGCGTAAAATAACCGTTTCTGCATCGTACAAGGCCGGGAACAAATATTTTCAACTCATTTACCTAGCATTTGATGGGTATGGAGAAAAGATTCACACAGAGCAGCACTTCATCTCGTAACAGCTCGACTTCTGATGCAAGAAGGCAGGATGACAAAAAAAAAGACTCGCTTTCTCTCTCTGTTTCAGGAAAAGCCAGACACATGTGCCGGGGATGTTGAAAAGTCTTTATCAGTCCGGATACAGCATGACATTTGCTTACAACAGTCGGTAACATAATATCCATTCCGTGTCGGTTCGTTTGCTAGCCCGTTTGTTGGGTTTGGGTTTGGGTTTTTCAGTTTCAGGCCGGATGGTTGTTTTAGAGAGTGGAAGCAAAGGAAACGGGGGGTTTCCGAAGGAGTAGAATCCATTTCGTGCATGCCGGAAATAGGCTCTCTTGTCCGACCGCTTATTCTGGCAGTGGGAGGATGGGTTGGAGAAAGGAGCAGGATTTTTTGCTTTACAAATGTAGCCAAGTGCAACCCCATTATTCGAGTGGTTCCCATGTTAGTGGAGTGCTCTACGGGTAACGAGATTTACTCATTCGTTTTGTAACATTAGAATGAACCAAAAATATATGAAATTGAAGGTTTTGTTTTTTTTTAATATTTAATCCAAATCCATATAAATAAACCTAATGTTGAGTTTTGATCTGTGATCTCTCCATGAAGTATTATAAAAAATCAGCAGTGCTTCTTGAGTGTTTATTTTAAGAATTTGAACTCTCCCCATCTTACATACATTGATGTATACGTATTTATTTATTTATTTATTTATTTATAATGTTTATTCTTGTAACGTAAGATGACAATCTTTTAATTTGTTACAATCTGGCATAAATATTTCATTTCAATTTCTTCTTCTTAATAACTAATGATTAATCGTTCCGTCTGTTTGTTCTAGTATCATTTATCTAACTATGTCGTTTTACTCCATGAATTCTTCAAGCAACCTCTTCTTAAACTCCGATTTATTATTTATGATTTTTAAATCGATGGGAAGATTATTCCAATTGACAGTGCCTCTGACAAAGAATGTTCGACCATAGTAAGACGAACTATGTGAAGGGATCAAGATATTGCCAGTTCGCGAGTTTCTTAGTGGCGTGAGCAAAGTTTTTAAATAATTTGGTGAACCAGTTTTTAAGATTCTATGCATTACTACACAAGAGCGATACTTATAAAAATTTTCAAATGAACTACCGATGAGAAGTTTTTGTAGATGTGATACTCGAGAGAATCGCGATAATTTGAAAACATATCGTACACAGGAATTGAGGGCTATGCGTAATCTGTTTACAGATCGTTCAGAAGCATTAGAATACAGAAAATCACCATAAATAAATAAAGGAAAAACGTAAGTCTTGAACAGTTTAAGTTTAGTATTAACGTCCAGGTGATTTGTTGTTAAATTTAGCCTCTTTATCGAACCATAAATTTTGCTGCATTGAGCATTTATTTGTCGGTTCCAGGAGAGATCCCGATCAAAAATTATACCGAGGTTTTCAGCATAGTCGACGAACTGAATTACCGAATTGTTGAGAACTAATTGTGGTAAATTCGAGAAGGGTAACTGTCTTCCAAAGAACAGAGCCTTTGTTTTGGATGGATTTATGGGTAGGAGGTTAGAACCAGACCATTCATTAATTTTTGCAAGATCTTCATTTATTTTGTTAAGAAATTCATTGAGATCTATATTATTTTTCTGGCAAAGATATATTTGAACATCATCTGCAAAAAGGTGAATTGAGCAGTGTTTAAGGACTGTTGGAAGGTCATTAATGAAAAGAGAGAAAAACAAGGGCCCAAGAATTGACCCTTGAGGAACCCCGGAGCCAATGGAAGTAAATTCAGAAAGGCAACCGTTAGAAAAAACTGCTTGAGAACGTCCTTGAAGGTACGACTGAACCATTTTTACGGCTGAACCAGAGAAGTTATATTTGGCAATCAGTTTATTAATTAATTGATTGTGTGAAACACGATCAAAAGCTTTAGCGAAATCAATCATCAATAATGTAGCAATTCCTTTTTTATCCAAAGTTAGCGCGATATCATTATGCACCTTCATGAGAGCAGTTTCTGTGCTGTGAGAAGATCGAAATCCGGATTGAAATTCAAATAGCATATTATTATGATTTAGGTATTCGGTGATTTGATGTTTTGTTAATTTTTCAAATATTTTTGAAGTAGCACTCAATATACTGATTGGTCTTAGGTTAGATAATTCATGGGATTTAGCCTTTTTTGGAATTGGGATAACTTTGGACTTTTTCCATTGAATAGGAAACTTAGAAGTTTTCACAATTGAATCAAAAATATGTTTCAAGGCTGGTAAAATGTAAGGTAGTAAAATCTTTATAAGTTTAATTGGAATATCATCCATTCCAACCGCATTTGATTTAATTGAATTTATCGCGTTTATGATTTCATAATCTTCAAAATATTTAAATTTAAAACCATACCTGTCATTCGGATAATGTAACAGTTGCGAAGTAGTGTTGGTAAAATTGGAGGTAAAATAGTTGTTGATCTCAGTTGCGGAAAAGTTAGCTACAGCAGCATTAGATTGAGATTTGGTCATTCCAAACTTCTTTAAATTATTCCAGAAAATCTTCGGTGGCAGATCCACGTATGTTTGTAAAAGTGAACAGAATTGTTCCCCTCCGAACCCAGTATGGTGGCTCCAGAGAGGAAAGTTTTTTTTGTTCCCTCAACCATTTCTCCGGTGGTTTCAATTTGTTTGTTCTCACTTTTACCGGTTCGGTGGTGTCCTGGATTTATGTTAGCGACTAACTAATGCTGTTCAAGCACCTCCGTAGTAGCTATCTCTACCCTTGCCAGAGACATGATTGCACTGAACGAACGTTACAAGGTTTGGTGAAAGTTTGGTAGCACCAAACAGTTCATTTATGCATACGGACAGAACACTCACACAAACACACAAGTAGCTCACATAAACAAACTCACAACCAATCGCCATATTGCAGTGTCGATCAGCTGTCATTTGTTGGTGTTTTGTTTGTTTTTCCACTCAAAGTCATAGCGGCCCGAGTGTTGAGCTGGAAAACGGTAATACCTTTGTTTATAGCTGCGACGTACCAAACGACACTATGAGACATGGATGAGGATGATGGCTGTGGAAGTTTTTAGTTTAGTTTCTTTTTCGTCTGATAACTCTATGTCTCTCTGTGTTGCTCTTGGTATGAAACATGCATCCTATGCTGTCATGGTCGAGGAAAGGAAATCCGAAAGATGTTCAACATACTATCATAGAGATAATACTATGGTGAATTGAGTTTCCATCATCTATGGATGTTGTATGTAAGCAGACCTAAACATAATTTATTTGAATAAATTATCCTTTAAGATTGTATGATAAACAAAGACGACCTCCTGAACAAACTTGAATCTATGAGGTTCGAAATTATTGGCTTCGCGGATGACGTAGTTATTAAAGTTCAATAAAACATGAGAATGTGTTGTCTAAAAGAATGCCATCTGCAACTAACTATACATTATTCTGGTGCAAGGAATTTGGACTTAACATAAACCCTTTCCAAACTACTGTAATAATTTTTTGAGACAAAAATTGCACTGAAATCTTTAACAGTAGACGGGGAATTGCTAAACTTCAAATTATAAGTGAAATATTTAGGAATAATACTAGACTCAAAAATATCGTGGAACCCAGAGATAGAGATAGGGTTTATACCACAACCCTTATTTAATTTTGAATTTAATATAATGTAATAAAGTTATCATTTAATGATAAAAATAGTGTAGATGACATAGTTTCTCATATTGTAATACTTTTTTAAAATGTTTTATTCTTATAGAAATTTAAAAATTCGAGCAATAAAGGGTGATACGGTCAAAATTTGGTCAAGGGAAAACACGTGTAAATCGGTGAAATCGTTTATTTAAAAAATCAAATTAATTTTTTTTTTCAAATTTAATTAGTATAAAATTGAGGAAAAATATTCAGTTAGGCGTCCGCTTTTCCAAATCCGAATTGCTGGGCCTTACGCTTAACCCCTGCCATCAGATTTTGTACAGCCACCTTGCCCACCTTCTTCGCCGCAGAAAGCCAGTTTGCCTTGAACTGCTGCTCGTTCTTAGCAGTTTTTTGGTCTTCTTTAGGTTCCGCTTGACAATAGCCCAGTATTTCTTAATTGGGCGGATCTCTGGCGTGGTGGGAGGGTTCTTGTTCTTGGAAACCACCTGCACGTTGTTGGCGGCGTACCACTCCATGGTTTTTTTACCGTAATGGCAAGATGCCAAATCCGGCCAAAACAGTACGGAACAACCGTGTTTCTTCAGGAAAGCAGCAGACGTTTATTCAAACACTCTTTCACGTAAATTTCTTGGTTGACAGTCCCGGAAGCTATGAAAATGCTGCTTTTCAAGCCACATGTACAGATGGCTTGCCAAACCAGATATTTCTTCGCGAACTTTGACAGTTTCATGTGCTTGAATATATCTGCTACCTTTCCCCTTCCTTTTGCCGTATAAAACTCCTGTCCCGGAAGCTGCTTGTAGTCGGCTTTGACGTAGGTTTCGTCGTCCATTACCACGCAGTCAAACTTCGTCAACATCGTCGTGTACAGCCTCCGGGATCGCGCTTTGGCCGTCGTATTTTGTTTATCATCACGATTTAGAGTCTCTACCTTCTTGTAAGTCGATAGTCCGGCTCCTTTTTCGGCTCGATGCACGGTTGTAGAAGATACACCCAGCTTATTTGCGGCATCTCGGGGAGAGAGGTTAGGGTTTTGCTTGAAACTACCGGCAACTCTCTTTGTCGTCTCAGCGGCTACCGGTTTTTGATTTCCCCCCGATCCAGATTTCCTGGTTGTCGACAAACGTTCCCCAAACACTTTAATTACATTTATAACGGTTGATTTGGCAACTTTTAGTGATTTTGCCAGCTTTGCGTGCGAGTAGCTCGGATTCTCGCGATGCGCGAGCAAAATGTTGATACGCTGCTCTTCTTCCTTGGACGGCATTTTGACAACTGAAGAGTGAATTCCAAAATCAAAATAGGAGCAACATTCTACACACACACACACACACACCTTCAAAATGAGGGCTGTTCAGGTTTTTTAAATGCAAAATTGAAAGAAATACGTCAAGTTGATATTGACCAAATTTTTACCGTATCAGCCTTTGGATTTACAAAGTTTTACATTTTCCGATGTCGTAAAAACATAAACCAATTTGACGGATTGGCGTGGTGATATCTACCATAAATTTTATATCGCTTTTTATATCCATACCAACACTGTTGGTGTTGGTGTAAGAATATTTTTCGGAAAATCAATTTTTTTTTATATTTTTATTTTTTAGCCCAGACTGGTAACTGAAATGTAAAATTACCAGTCTTGGTTTAAATGCATAAAACTGCAAATCAATGACTCACCTTTTAAATCCCGCTCCATATGCTGGAACATGTTTTTTGTGCATCTCGCGTTTGTTAATTTCAAAAATCAGCTAGTAGAATTTTTTGTAGTATTTTTTTTAAATGTACATATATGTTACCATTTTTACTGCTCTCTCCATTCATTACGAAGATCAAAGCTTTTTCAATCGAACCATCTCGCCGTTTGCTGCTTTGTTGCTATGCAACAAGATTAAAGTCTAAAAGTATATTCAATAGTTACTCTGGTCGGTATTTTGGACTACAATAGTTGTATTTTGGACAACCCTCGGGACCTTTTATGGACCAGTCTTGAACTAAATAAGATATTTTTTCGATTTTTGCTACAGTTTCGTCAGCACGCCAATAATTCAGTTAGTCTTATTATTTTTACTTTCGTAGTCAAGTTTTGTTCACGTTGATGTTTTCGTTAACCAATTTTCCTCAACTTTTCGTCAGCCTCTTTTTACACTTTTTTTTGGGGTTTTAATACTACAAACAACCATCTGTTATCAGTTTGTACAACTAGGGCTTGTGATATAGCTCAGTTGGCAAGTCTGTTGTCTCCTGAGCCGATGTCCGCGAGTTCGAGCCCAAGAGTAAACATCGAACACAGTTGTACCGGATACTTAGAAGCCGTTAGAAGCGTTTTTCGGTGATTCTGAGCTTAATTTGGAATAACAACATTGTTCTGGCATCCCTGACGTCGCTGCATCTGAACAGACCTAACGGCCACGCTACGAACTGTCAAACCAGAAAACGGTTAGAAGTGAAAAATTTGCGACGAACCAAGAAAGACAAGTGACGCTCTGCGTATATTTTATAAATTAACGATAGTTTTAGTTGTTAAAGTTGTTCGTGCCATTCGTGAGTACCTTTTTAAATTGTTGTGAACCTTTGACTAAATCTAACTTTTTGTAATATTTAGCGCACATCGGTAAAAACCCGATCTAAGGCTGATACCACGCACAGTCGAGCATTCCTTTCAAAAGGGCCGATATAGGCCAGAAATCTATGCTCTTTATTTGTATAACTTGGCATCAAAAAACGGATACTCCTCTTGTACTAAAGGAGACAAATCTTTGAGCTGCTCCTGCTCCTGCTCCTGCTCCAACTAGAGCTGCTGCGAGAACCTTTAGTGAATTATATTCCAACATCCTCAAAGATTTTCGAAAACCCTAAAGATTTCGAGATGGTCGATTCGGAAGAGGAAATTGATTGCCAAGATGGATTCGACTGTGGTGGATGCAACAGACCTAATTCGGTGGAACGGAGAATGGTGTCGTGCGATAATTGTTTAGGCTGGTGGCATCTGAGTTGTGCGAATCAATCTCCCGGCGTAAAGGATCGCCCATGGAGATGCACTAAATGCACACCACCTTCTGCAGACCCGTCAGAGTCCGTAAACACCGCCGATTTCAGCACACCCATCGTGCGATCAAAGGCTCCTCACTCCAGTTCAACGAGAATAGGAAGGGCCGAAGTTGAGAACGAAGCTAGGAAGAAATGTGCGGAATCCAACAAAGATTCGTCCGTGAGAAGTGCCGGCAAGTCTGTGAGATCTACTACATCCAGCGCCCGCATCCGGACCGAACTTGAGTTGGCCAGATTGGTAGCAGAAAAAGAAATTAAAAGTCGTCGGATGAGAGAGGAAATGCGTTTCCTGGAAGAGGAGAGAGCCTTGCGAGAAAAGGAACGGGCTATCCGGTTAGAGGAGCTTGCTTCTGAGGAATCCTTCTTAAAGAAGAAGCACCAGCTGGAAGAGAAATTAGTCGAAGAGTCGGGATCGGAAAATGTTTCCGAATCAGCGCCAAGTGGAAGTCAAAAGGCTGAGGAATGGTTGCGCAATCAGCTGGAGGAAAATAATAACGATCCGGAAGAGGTGTTTCCTCGGATAGTCGAACCGGGTAATCCGAATTCAGTTCATTCCGAACCTAGAAGTCACTCGGCACGAATCCGTGTGCCAATTATGAACCTGATTCCTGAAGTACCACCTCCAAAGCAACCCATGAATCCTTTCCCACAACCGGTAGCGTTTGCCAACCTGAATATTGGTCCGTCTGCAGAACAAGTGTTGGCTCGACAAGTCTGGCCCAGAAAACTACCTGTGTTTGCCGGAGAGCCTGAGGAGTGGCCAACATTTTTCCATAGTTACGAAACGTCCAATGCTGCCTGCGGTTTCTCAGACGTTGAGAATCTTGTCCGTCTTAGAGAAAGCCTGCGAGGGGCGGCTCGAGAAGCAGTGAGAACAAAATTGACATTTCCTGACAGCGTGCCGAAGATAATGGAAACACTGAAACGTTTTTATGGACGGCCCGAAATTCTTGTAAGGAACATGCTGGCTAAAGTGCGCAAACTCGAATCGCCAAAATCTGAGCGTCTAGATAGCCTTATTAAGTTTGCCACAGCTGTACAGCACCTTTGTGACCAGCTAGAGGCTGCAGGTCTACGAGCTCATTTATCGAATCCCGATTTGCTCAGCGAATTGGTTGAGAAGCTCCCTGCTCATCATCAGCTTGCTTGGGTGAGATATAAACGCTCCTTCCCCGAGCCTACGCTGAAGGAATTTGGCCAGTATATGGAGGAATTGGCCGAGGACGCCTGTGAGGTTACTACGCTTGTACCGCCGAAACCTGAGGCAGCGAAGTATGCAAAACCGTCGCAGAAGAAAGAGGGACATTTCCATGCTCACATTAACAGTAATGCAAACCAGGAAGAATATAGACAACGTAAGCCATGTCCAATCTGTGGTGGCATAGATCACCGGGTTCGGAACTGCTCGAAGTTCCAAGAACTAAATCTCGATTCAAGAAAGCGTGCAGTACGCCAGTGGAATTTGTGCGAAATGTGCCTGAATGAGCACGGTAATTGGAAGTGTAAATCAAGAATCCGATGTAACATCGAAGGCTGTAGAGTTCAGCACCATCCGTTGCTCCATGTTCCGGCGCAAGCCAAAAAGGGAGAAGCAACAGTCGTTAAATCTGTTTGTAATTCCCACAACGAATTCAGAAAAGCGTTTTTCTTTCGAATAGTTCCACTTACCCTGCACAACGGAAATCGCACTGTCGATACCTTCGGATTTTTCGATGAAGGGTCATCACTGTCCATAATGGAATCATCATTAGCACGCCGCCTAGGAATAGAGGGAAAAAGGCATCCGCTGGAACTACAGTGGACTTCCGGTGTAACCCGGAACGAAGATTCATCCAAGCTCATAAAATGCAAGATCTCGAAGTTGGGAGATCCGAAACAACATTCTTTTACCGCACACACGGTTTCGAAACTTGAGCTACCGAAGCAAACCCTCTGCTACGACGAATTAGCTAATCGTTATGAACTTCTGAAAGATATTCCAATCAGTTCATTTAACGATGCCCAGCCTGAAGTGCTTATTGGGTTAGATAACATTGACATTTTAACCCCAATCGAAAGTCGGCAAGGTCAACCTGGCGAACCTGTTGCCGTGAGATCATTGCTCGGATGGGCCATCTATGGGCCTAACGAGGCAGGAGATAGAAATGACAAGAACTCGGTCCGAGTTAACTTCCATCGCTGCGACGCAGATCAAGAACTTAACGACCTCATCCGACAACATTTCGTTCTGGAGGAACCCCAGAACCCGTTTGCGCCGATTCTTGAATCTGCCGAAGACAAGCGATGTAAAACGATCCTAGAGGAAACCACGGTGTTCCGTGACGGTGCATACGAAATTGGATTGCTGTGGAAAGCAGATGTAGTGTGCTTCCCAGACAACCGGTACATGGCTGAGAGACGTCTGAAATGCCTAGAGAGCAAGCTGTCAAAAGACCCCGAACTCCAGGCTAACGTGCACCAACAAATACGAGATTATTTGACAAAAGGTTATGCCCATAAGGCAACCGAAGAAGAGTTGGCAGAAACTAGTGCTGAACGCGTCTGGTACCTCCCCTTGAATGTGGTGTCGCACCCGAAGAAACCGAACAAAAGACGGCTGGTGTGGGACGCGGCTGCCTCAGTGGGTGGAGTTTCCCTCAACAATCAACTATTAAAAGGCCCGGATTTACTGGTCCCCCTGCATTCAGTTATATGCAAGTTCCGAGAGTGGCGCATCGGTTTTGGTGGCGACGTAAAAGAAATGTTCCACCAAATCCGAATAAGAGCAGCAGACAAAAACTACCAACGATTCCTGTTTCGATTCGACGCAACACAACCGCCCGACGTTTATATTATGGACGTCGCGACGTTCGGAGCGACGTGCTCGCCCTGTTCGGCGATTTACGTGTTGCACAAAATAGCGGACGAGTGTCGGGAGGATTTCCCGAAAGCTACTACAGCTATCAAGGAGAAAACGTATATGGACGATTATTTCGATAGTGCCCCCACTTCTGAGGAAGCAGCTGATCGAGCGATTCAGGTGAAAGGAGCCCTTGCTCGGGCCGGATTCACCATGAGAAATTGGGTTAGCAACGATGAATCGGTGCTACAGGCAGTCGGAGAGTTTTCGGAACAGAAATCGCTCTCACTTATCAGTGACATAGGAGGCGATAACATCGAGAGGGTCCTTGGACTGGAGTGGAACCCACGGCAGGATTGTTTCCAATTTCCTACCAGCCTACGTGGTGAGCTGGCGCCGTATGTTTGCGGCGAACGACGACCGACTAAGAGAATGGCTCTTCGATGTATTATGAGTCTTTTCGACCCATTGGGTCTTCTGTCCCCGTATACAATCCACGGGAAGATGCTGTTCCAAGATCTTTGGAGATGCGGCATACAATGGGATGACGACATTCCGGATGAAGCTTTCGAGAAATGGGTCCGATGGACAAAGCTTCTCCAAGAAATCAACAACCTTCAGATCCCCAGGTGCTACTGTGGTGGAGATCATGCTGGAGGGTACGAAACATTGCAGCTACATGTGTTCACCGATGCCAGTGAATTGGGCTACGGATGCGCGGCGTATTTCCGTGTCATCGAGGATGGAAAAGTGAAATGCTGCTTGGTGATGGCGAAGGCTAAGGTGGCTTCCCTCAAGGTGCAATCGATTCCCAGAAGAGAACTTCAAGCCGCTGTGTTGGGCGCTAGGATGATGATAAACGTTTGTTCTAGCCACACGGTGGAAATCAAGGAGAAATTTCTTTGGACGGACTCTACCACTGTCTTGTCCTGGATTAGATCTGACCACCGAAAATTCAAGCAATATGTAGCCGTTCGCATCGGAGAAATTCTGACCTTAACAGATTCGGATCAGTGGCGATGGGTGCCTTCGAAAGAGAACATCGCTGACTGTTTGACCAAGTGGAATAAAGATACGGATCCAAAACCGGATGGTCGTTGGTTTAATGGCCCATTATTCCTGTACGAACCTGCTGATAGATGGCCACAACAGAAATCACCGAATGAAAGCACCAACGAAGAGTTGAGAACCCACTATCTTTTCCACCACATTGATATTCCCATTCAGCTAATTGACGTTGCTAGAATCTCTAAATGGACCATATTGGTACGCATACTGGCTACGGCTATGCGATTCATTTCGAATTGTCGTCGACGAAAGAAAGCATTGCCCATCGAGACGGTACCTTCCGTAGAGAATGTGAAGCGATACGTAATTCAAACCATCCCGAATATCGAAACACCGTTGAAGCAATCCGAATACCAATCAGCCGAGAATATCCTTTGGCGATTGGCTCAAAGTGAGCACTACCCTGATGAGGTGAAGGTGCTGATATCAAATCGTGAAAGAGCCCTAGAGGATTTAATCAAGATTGAGAAAACTAGTTGCCTGTATCAACTCTCCCCGTTTGCTGACGAATTTGGTGTTATTAGAGTGGAAGGAAGAACCGTGAATGCGCAGTACGCGTCCTTCGATTCCCGATTTCCAGTAATATTGCCCCGAGAGCATTTAGTTACCCAAAGGCTTTTGGAGCATTATCACCGAATTTTTGGACACGCAAACAGAGAGACAATTGTCAACGAAGTCCGTCAGCGTTTTCAGATCGCGAATCTGAGGTCCGCTGTTAACGAAGTATCGAGAAGCTGCCAGGTATGTAAGATTAAAAAATGTAAACCACATTCACCAAGAATGGCGCCATTGCCAGAGCAAAGATTGACACCGTATACCAGACCCTTTGCGTATACCGGTGTGGATTATCTCGGGCCGTTGGAGGTAACCGTTGGCAGGCGGAAGGAAAAGCGATATGTAGCGGTCTTCACATGCTTGGTAGTCCGTGCCGTTCACCTGGAGCTGGCGTACAGCTTAACGACGGATTCCTGCATAATGGCGATCAGGAGATTTGTGCGAAGAAGAGGTCCCCCACGCCAAATATTGTCCGACAACGGGACGAACTTTGTCGGTGCCGATCGCGAGCTTAAACGACAGATCAAGAGAATCAACATCGACTGTTCCGACACATTCACCAACGCCCGAACAAGCTGGTTATTCAATCCGCCCTCCGCTCCCCACATGGGTGGAGTATGGGAGCGGATGGTGCGAAGCGTGAAAGAATCGATGAGAGCTCTCGACGACGGAAGGAAACTCAACGACGAGATTCTGCTGACGGTGTTGGCGGAAGCAGAAGCTTTTATAAACTCTCGTCCACTGACGTACATGCCTCAAAGTTCGGCCGACTACGAAGCGTTGACACCCAACCACTTTTTGGGTAACTCCACGGGAGATCAGGACCCTATGCGTGATCCAATCAGTCTCAGCCAAGCACTGCAAAGCAGTTACCTTCGTTCGCAGTATTTAGCTGATGCTACATGGGACAGATGGCTGAAGGAATACTTTCCTAATATGAACAAGCGGTCCAAGTGGTTCGAAGATGTGGTGTCGGTTAAACTTGGAGACCTGGTGTATATTGCGGAAGGCAGTCGGCGTACCTGGATCCGAGGAAGGATCGTGGAGCTAACCCCGAACAAGGATGGAAGGATCAGACGTGTTGCAGTACAAACGGCATCTGGACGACTCGAGAGACCGGTGGCGAAGCTGGCCGTTATGGAGATAGGTAACGGTGAATCCGAGCAAGGTGATACGGAGGCCGTTCCGGATTCACGGGGTGGAGAATGTTCTGGCATCCCTGACGTCGCTGCATCTGAACAGACCTAACGGCCACGCTAAGAACTGTCAAACCAGAAAACGGTTAGAAGTGAAAATTTACGACGAACCAAGAAAGACAATTAGTGACGCTCTGCGTATATTTTATAAATTAACGATAGTTTTAGTTGTTAAAGTTGTTTGTGCCATTCCGCACATCGGTAAAAACCCGATCTAAGGCTGATACCACGCACAGTCGAGCATTCCTTTCAAAAGGGCCGATATAGGCCAGAAATCTATGCTCTTTATTTGTATAACTTGGCATCAAAAAACGGATACTCCTCTTGTACTAAAGGAGACAAATCTTTGAGCTGCTCCTGCTCCTGCTCCTGCTCCAACTAGAGCTGCTGCGAGAACCTTTAGTGAATTATATTCCAACAAACATTAAAATGCATTTTCTGGCATTTAGAAGCGGTGTTTTGACGGTTTTTAGCTTAATTTTGAATCACAACTTTAAAATGCATTAGAAGCGTTTTTTCGGCTTTCTGAGCTTAATTTGGGATCACAACTTCAAAATTGCATCTCTTAGAAGTGATTTTTGGCGATTCACAATTTTAAAACGCATTTTCTGGCCTTTAATAGTTTTTTGGCGATTCTTAGCTTAACTTGAGATCAAACCTTTAAAATGTATTTTCTGGCCTTTAGAAGCGATTTTAAAATGCATTTTCTGATCATAAGAAGCGTTTTTTGGTGATTCTGAGCTTAATTTGTGATCACAACCTTGAAATGCGTTTTCTGGTTTTTAGAAGTGTTTTTGACAATTCTGAGCTTGATTCTGGATCACAACTTTAAAATGCATTTTCTGGCCCTCAGAAGTTTGTCTTTTGGCAGTTCTGAGTTTAATTTTGGATCTTTAAAACGCATTTTCTGGTCTTAAGAAGCGTTTTTCGGCATTCTGAGCATAATTTGAGATCTCGACTATAAAATGCATTTCCTGGCCTTTAGAAGCGTTTTTTTTTGCGATTCTATGCTTAATTTGGGGTCACAACATGAAAATGCATTTTATGTCTTTTAGAAGCGTTTTTTGACGATTTTAAGCTTAATTTGGAATTACAACTTTAAAATGCATTTTCTGACCTTTAGAAGCGTTTTATCGGCATTCTGAGCTTCAGGTATCAGAATGGGGGTAGGCTTAATAACGGCACGTTATCCAAACATACGGGAAAATTGTGCCTAGCCTTTTTTTATCCAAGATTTCATCATTTACCTGAGAAACCTGAAAAACCTATAAAAGGAAGAAATAAATTCAATCTATTTAAGATGGCATAAAGCCTTTCCACTAGCAATGATTAGCATTAAAGCTCTTTTCTACATTCGGTAAGAATGATAGAATGTTTTTTAAGTTTAATTTCTTAAACTCAGATTCGCTTATAGCGTAAGATCCCAGAGTAGAAAAACGTAGTCTGGCAAATGAGGGACAGTTACATATAAGATGGAAGAGATCTTCCACATCTGATTCACAACTACCACATACTGGAGATTTAGCACGGTGAATGTTGTGCATGTGATAGTTGAGTTTACAATGACCGGAGAGTGCTATGATCAAGATGCTGCAATGAGATTTATTTAAAGTTAATAAGTAACTCGATATGATTGGAGATGGTTTTCTAAAAATAATTTAGTTTGGCGACACGTGTCCAACTCTTCCCAGTATCGTTTATGCTGGTTAGAGGACCAAGTTTGAATTTGGTTTCTGAACCAACATGGTGATATTGGGACAGCCGGCTCTGGTCCGTAAAATTCCTTTTCCGATCCAGCTCTAGCGAGTTCGTCGGCGCATTCGTTTCCAAAAATTCCCTTATGTCCGGGTACCCATAGAAGGTTTAATCCATTGCCTTCAGCAAGTTCTTCGATTGCTTTCCGGCATGCGATTACTAGTTTTGATCTAGAACTGGAAGCACTGAGTGATTTGATAGCTGCTTGGCTATCTGAACGGAAATAAATTGTTCTGAACATAATCTTCTTTTGAAGTGCAATTTGCACTCCATACATAATAGCATATAGCTCAGCCTGAAAAACTGTACAATATTTTCCTAGAGGTTGAGCATGTTCTATGTTCAACTCGTGACAGAAAATTCCTGCACCTGCACGGACGTTTGATAATAAATCGTCAGTATAGAACACAATATGAGAGGACATTTGGTCCTCTACGAAACCTGATAACCATTCTTGAGGAGAAGGAAATTTGACTTTAAACCCCATGTAGGGAATACTACTCGAGAGTGTTAAATCGTTTGGCGCTAAATTAAACTTGTTTAATCTAACTAATTCAGGCCACACGTTTGTATGACTCGATGATCTTTCGATATTTCCTGACAGCCAGAGACCAACTGCCTGTAGACGAAAAGCACATGAGAAGGCTTCCTGTTTTAGGAACAAGTGTAGAGGTTTGATAGAAAACAGAGCCTCTAGTGCTGCAGTAGGAGTTGTAGTGAACGATCCGGACATCCCCAAAAGACACATTCTTTGAAGGTGATTTAGTTTAGTCCGAACTGTTGCAACTTCTCCTTTCTGCCACCACACTAGACACCCATAGGCCAGAATTGGTCTTACTATTGTGGATTAAATCCAGTGAATATGTTTGGGTTTGAGTTTTGGATCTTTAAAACGCATTTTCTGGTCTTAAGAAGCGTTTTTCGGCATTCTGAGCATAATTTGAGATCTCAACTATAAAATGCATTTCCTGGCCTTTAGAAGAGTTTTTTTTGGCGATTCCAAGCTTTATTTGGGGTCACAACATGAAAATGCAGTGTCTGTCTTTTAGAAGCGTTTTTTGACGATTTTAAGCTTAATTTGGAATTACAACTTTAAAATGCATTTTCTGACCTTTAGAAACGTTTTATCGGCATTCTGAGCTTAATTTGAGATCAAAACTTTAAAATGCATTTTCTGCTCTTTAGAAGCGTTTTTTGACGATTCTTAGCTTAATTTGGGATCACAACCTTAAAATGCATTTTCTGGCCTTCAGAAGCGTTTTTTGGTTATTCTGAGCTTAATTTGGGTTCAAAACTTAAAAATGTATTTTCTGGCCTTTAGAAGCGTTTTTCTGCGATTCTTAGTATAATTTGAGATCACAACCTTTAAATGCATTTTCTGGCTTTTAGAAGCGTTTTTTTTTTGACGATTTTGAGCTTAGTTTGCGACCAAAATTTTAAAATGCATTTTCTGGTCTTGAGAAGCGTTTTTGGCGATTCTGAGCTTCATTTGGGATCACAACTTTTAAATGCATTTTCTGGCCTTTAGAAGCGTTTTCAAAATACAGTTTTTGGTCTTAAGAAGCGTTTTTTTGTGATTCTGAGCTTAATTTGGGGTCACAACTTTTTTTTTTGGCGATTTAGAGCTTAATTTGGCATCACAACTTTGAAACTAATTTTTTGGCCTTTTGAAGCGTTTTAAAATGCATTTTCTGGCCTTTAAAAGCATTTTTTCGACATTCTGAGCTTTATTTGAGATCACTACTTTAAAATGCATTTTCTGGCCCTTAGAAGCGTTTTTTTCGGCATTCTGAGCTTAATTTGGGATCAAAACTTAAAAATGCGTTTTCTGGTTTTATGAATCGTATTTTTGGCTATTCTAAGCTTAATTTGGGATCAAAACTTTAAAATGCATTTTCTGGCATTAAGAAATGTTTTTTGGCGATTCTAAGCTAAATTTGGTTTCACAACTTTCTTATGCGTTTTCTGGCTTTAGAAGCATTTTTTGGGGATTTTGAGCTTAATTTGGGATCAAAACATTCAAATGCATTTTCTGGCCTCTTGATGCTCTTATTGGCGATTCCAAGCTTTATTTGGGATCAAAACTTTAAAATGCATTTTCTGGCCTTTTGAAGCTCTTTTTGGCGATTTTTAGCTTAATTTGGGATCACAACTTTAAAATGCATTTTCTGGCCTTTGAAAGCGTTTTCAAAATGCATTTTTTGGCCTTGAGAAACGTTTTATGGTGATTCTGAGCTTAATTTTCGACCAAAACTGGATAATGCGTTTTCTGGCCTTTAGAGGCTTTCAATGGCGATTCTGAGCTTAATTTGGGATCACAACTTTAAAATGCGTTTTCTGGCTTTAAGAATCGTGTTTTGGCGATTCTGAGCTTAATTTGGGATCAGAACTTCAAAATGCATTTTTTGGCCTTTAGAAGCGTTTTTTCAGCCTTTCGAGCCTTTTTTGAGATCACATCTTTAAAATGCATTTTCTGACAAAAAAATTTGATCATTGCTGTGAACATGTTTGCAGATTTTTTCCTAGAATTACTTTCTACTGTGGTCTCATTAAAAGACTTAATAGCCTTCTACCAAGCTTAAACGAACGCACACATACAGGATCTCAGTGAAACTTCATGTTGCTTTGAAGAGATCTTTTTACTTAACTCTAAGGCGTACATCTTTTAACGATATTATGGCTAGCATCTTACAAATGCTAAAACCACAAGACAACAGAAAGAGTACTGTATGTTCCGTGATCGGGATTCGATCTCATGGACTCTGGCTTAGAAGACTGGAACGCTATCCTCTAGGCCACGACCGATGGCTTGGACTATAAAACTTGAAAGTTTCGGTAAGAGCTTAAATCTTGAGCTGAGTAAAAGGCTATAGATGCCTAATTCATGGCTGAGTAAGCTTTCAGGTGACCGTCTAATGGAACTTTCGATTAATTGAGCATGCGGTAAAAGTTCAGGATTTCCTCAAGAGTATAGGGGTAAAACGCTATCTATTAATTCGGTTATGATTTATTTAGTCGTTTGCTTGCACCAATAATGAAAAGCCCTTTTCGAATGGTACAGGTATATAAAATTCTGATTCTGATTTTAATATTTTCCAAAACAAGTAGAACAAAAAAACTACACAGAAATTTTTTTTTGACTATTACTTGTCACTGAAAATTGCAACCTTTAAAATAAATCACCTGTAATTAACGAAACCTGTAATTTCAAATTGTTTTCCTTTAAAGTTAACGAAGATTCATTTATTATTACAGCAAATGTCCTGTAAAAAAGTTGTACACTAAAAATTAAATGTCACGACCTGGAAAATTACGGTAAATGTCCTGCTCTTTTTTTGTTATAGAGCATTTGTGTAATTTTACAGGAAATAATTTCTGCTGTGTAAAGAAAATAAACCGAATTAATCGTTTTTTTCAAGGCTAGGGGATCGATCCGAGAAATCGAAAATTTGAGTTGAAAAAATTGATCTTGCAAAGATCGATCCAAGATTGGCTGATCCTAAGTAGAGTTCCAATAAAATTTACACGGCACAAAGCTAAAAAGAAACTTTATTTTTTACCAAGTCTAGGTTACATTATTAGATGACAACTGCGTATCCAATATTTATTCCAAATTTACACTCCGTACTTATCCTCAGCAGAATAAAAATGACGTTTTTCAGTGGTTTAGCAAGAGTTTACTACATCTATGTTATAATTTAAACCAAACTTTTAAGAAGTTGTGTCCCATTCCTTGTCTTGATAGTTTTGAAAGATTCAACTGAAAATGACAATAATCCTTGCCACATTCATCAGTCCCTACGCCAAACTTTCATTTTATTTGGCGTTGACACCCTGTTCAAGTTTCTCCATGATAGCCATTAGACATTTATCGTGATCTTCTTTTCACCAATCCTGAATGCCACATCTCACCAGATATGTCGTAACAAACTCTAGCTCAGTAGGCATCTAGTTTACTTGGCACTCACCCTCTGGAGCCACTTTTAGTTTTTTCTTGAGGATTTTATCGACCAAAGGTAAATTTAACGAGCATCCTTGGTGGTCACAAAGACAGATACAAATTACTGTGGTCAAACTATGAATCATTTCCATAAATTCCCGTATTGTTTTGCTTTTATCACATTAAATTTTTTTATTTTTATTTTTCGGGAAGAATGCCAGCTTGCTGTAAACTATTTTGAAAAATCATTGCCAGATTTGACCTGAAGCCATTTGAATTACCAATCCAGTTCTACAAGTGTATCTATGGTGTCAATTTTATTTTCGGTAGAAATTCCTTTCCTTTCTCTCTTTTAAAAACAATACTTTTATTTTCAGTTTATGCTCGTGCTTTCTTTGATTTCCCATGTTTCTCTAAAGTACTCCAATACTTTTGATTGTTATTTTTAATTATTTGTGAATTTTTAGTAGAGAAAACTAATCAAGTTGTCATCATTTTAAGGCCCAAATGAGGGTGCGTGCTAAATACAATGGATTTTAGTTTAAAGCACATTTCATACTTTTTCTAAAAATGTTGTTCAAAACTGCAGGTGAATTTAAATAAGCTTACTAATAAAATGACCCTCTCAAATGTCTGATCAACTTCTTGAAAACGCCACATTCGTGGCTATACTTTATGGGAAATTTAAATTTCCACCTGTAAGAAGGAATCACATTCCATGTGGAATGGGATAAATGGCGTACACATATTCAGAACAGAAATGATTGAAATTCTTTGCCCCCGGGGTTTTGCTACCGTACAAAGTTTGTCCACGATCCACACATCTGGAAAATGAGCACACGATAAGGTGTTTCAAACTTCTCGGGTTTTGGTATTGTCGTGAAAGATTTTTTTGCGTATTTTTAGAAAAAAAAGATTTTATTTAAAATTTAAAATTGTGCCTAAGTGGATGTTTCCAAGAAAATTTTCCTCCCTCGAAATAATTAATATGTTTCCAGGGTTGCTCTACAGAAAATATGAATGGTAGGTTGGATAAATAATTCTCAACTCGGCTTGAAACAATGAACAATGAAACTTCCGGAAGAACGTGCTCCCACATGCTTGCTTGCTACACACCGGTTCGATAAGGAATGTTTCAATTGCTTTTTCCATTTTGTGTTTGAAATTTCTGTCATTTTGATTTTCATCAATCACTAGTCAATTTGTAAAAGTTGTGCGAATGTGTACGGATGTATGTAGGAATGTGAATATAAGTGTGTGTGTGGGGGATACTAAAAACAACCACATATCGAGCTTGACTATTTCTTCCAGCTTATATCGCACATACGTCCACACGACATGGGATTGTTATTTTTCAATTTAAGCCAAATTGAGGTTGACTGTAGTTTCAGGCGACGACGACGATGATGAAGAGGATGCTCTAATAGTAGAAAAGAGGGGAACAAAATGGAGCAGAACGGTTGGGAGGCAGATTAAAATCCTGCACATTCTCTGATCAAAACGAACTTGTGCTGTGGTAAAAATATTAAGAAGAGTATGTATGAAGTATTCATTTGCTAGCGGTTTTTCATTTCCGATGTATGCGGGTGTTTCGTTTCATTTTCTGATATTCCGATTATTTGAGACCGTTTTTTTCGGTTTATTTTTGTTAAAATTTAAAAAAGCAAAAGAACATAACTTGTAGACACACAAAACCTTGTATGAATCCTGTGTTAGTCTTATTATCATTTTTCAATAAAAAGTAGTTTCGTTTTTTTATTTTTCAAATTCATTAAGGATATTCTTACGAGTTCATACTAGATAGAATAAACCCTATCTCAGACCAGGCTGATGCTTTATTAAATTTCAATAATACCCAGCCCCAGAATTAATAAAAACAAGTATACTGTGTGTCATAAAAAATAACGAGCGCTATATGTCCAACGGTCGTAAATAATGAATGTTTCCACATTAAAGCACGTCGAATGTAACCTCAAAATCGTATCACGCTCTTTCCACGAACACCAAACCAGACCATGCCATTCGTTTAAGCCCAACAGTAATTAACTTGTGTTGAAATGGCAAAATCCCTTTTTAATAAAGCACATTTTGGTGTGGGCTTTTTTCCGGCGCTTTCTGACTTGCCCCAACCTGCTGCAATTCTGCTGGAGCAGGAGAGCCACCCCCGTCCCAAGTTTTATGGTGGAAGCTCGGCAAATTTTGCTTTCAAGCCGCTAACGATGCTGCCGCCGCTACTGACGAAGAAGGACCAAGCTGTCAAGATCTGCTAATGTTTGAACTGCCGTGCGGAATTAGGTATCCGTTGATTATATTAAAAAAGCAATAAAAATAATTGAAATGAACGATTGAGATTCAACAAAACATCTATGAATTATGGCCGTAGTAACAGGGGGGGAGGGGGGGAGGGGGGCTTTTCTTGGAAAAACCTTCCCGTGAAGTATTATTCTGAGATTTTACAAATTCATTTGAATGAAAAACTGTATTTTTGTTTTAAAAAAAATTATTATTATTGAAAAAATTTTTGCTAATAAGGAAACATGGTATCTTCATATAAAAAATCTTCAGAAAATTCCATACTTTATTGGTGGCTTAGTTAATAATTTATTTTTGCAGTTTTCAAGAGCCAAATCTCTACTTAAAATCTTAATTTATGTAGAAGTGAGTTTGCTAGAATCAGAGTTGAACCGCGAAGTTTTCATCTTTTTACTTTAACTTTTAAAAATTTGATTTATTTTTATCAATGATTGAAATTTTTGAATTCGCTAAAGAGTTTTTTAGATTTAGCAAATTGGATTTATGTATGGAATAATTTTTTTTAAAGAAAAAAACTTACTCTATGCTCAAATGAAATAATCTAAATCTACCAGGCAAATTCAAAGATTCTAATCAGCGATGAAACTTAGTGCTCTATTTTGTCCATTATACAATTTTAGCTTACCATTGTTAAGATTTTAGAGTTATTATTTAACATTAAAAGCTTAAAAATGAGAACTTATAACAATAGGGAAAAGCATTTTTGGTGGGTTTCAATAACTGTTTATGGAAGATCTTGCGTCTTGAATTCCAATATTTTTTCTGAATTTTTTCTATCAGCTCTGGTTTTAGTTATATGGCGTGTAGAAACTTTGAAATTGACCAATTTTTAGTGAAATCGATATCATTGATAACTGAAGAACCGACAAACCCACATAAAAACAACCTGATTTTGATTCTATTCTTGATACTCCAAATTCAGAGACACATTGCTTTAAAAATATTAAATACCTCAATTTTTAGAAATTTAAAAAGACAACATTACAACAATTTCTGACACTACTTAAAAGAGTAATTGGTAATTTTATATAAAGGATTTAAACTCATTTAAGAACTTTGTTAAAGACTGCAAAACGATTAGACTCATACAATTTCCTCAAAAAGTCGTCTAAATTCCAGTATTTTACAGAATTAGGAAAAATAAATGTTGAAAACGTCGGTTTCAGTGCTGGAATAGAATTATTTTTATTCAGTTTCATCTGTGGGGTCATAACAATACAACTATATTAATTAGCGAAATCTAATTGTCACTTTCCACTTCTCATATTCCCTAACCGAAAAAGTACTCATTTCTCAGTGAATGAAATGATACTTCTACTCAGAATATCTGGCTACACTGATGTGATACCACGAACCCAATTTGAGTAGACTCATTACTTGAAGGCAGTAGGGTTATAACCGCCTTACTCAGATTTACTCAAAATGCAGCTTATTTTACAAAAACCGACCGAACAACTCCAGGATCAAAATGCTAAGACCCGCAGGTTTTCTTTTTGGTTTTCAAGAAAACTCCATTTTCCATCCTCCATAGAAAAGCCACCATTGGTAACTCATGATGACTGTCAGAATAACGAGGAGTTATTCCGTAGTCCTTATGGGTGGAATTTCCATTTTACCGAAACTTCACATTTCAGCATACAAAGATCCACTCCCAACAAGACTGACATGATACATGTTCAAATTATGCATTGGAGATACTACGAATATTACCACTTTTCCTACTACGGGCCGTTGCATCGCTTAACCGTGTGATGATGTTAACATTTGTACCGCATTTATGATCATCGCCATAATTGATCCATTGCTCTCGATTGCGAATTGGACACATAGCTTGCGGAGAACCAAAACAGATCATGTTTTGGTTGTGCGAGATGAAGCGGCGGAATTCTTCTGTTGGAGGATCGGATTTCGGCGGATCCGAATCCGTAAGTATTAGAAATAAAGGGTGATACGGTCAAAATTTAGTCAATATTAACTTGACGTATTTCTTTCAATTTTGCATTTAAAAACCTGAACACCCCTCATTTTGAAAGTGTGTGTGTGTACACAGCAAAAAAAAATGTAACGATGGACGATGTAATTTCTGGGGATTACAGATTTATGTTGCAATAATACATCTAAATGATGTACACAACTCGAATACGTCGTGAAGTGTAATATCACAACCTTCTATGTGATATCGCATCAAGTAGTCAATGTTTTCCTTTGTTGACGTTCAAATTTGATTTCATTTCAAAAATTAAGAAACGGATTACGGACCTCAGCTGTATTTGTTTGGCTTGTAAGTACTACCAAAATTAATCAAAAATATAGGCAAACCCACGGCTTGAAAAATAATTTCATTATTTTTCATTTTTTAGGAAATTTGGCCCATATGGATCAGCGGTACGAAACATATTCTTTGTCTCCAAACAGCCGGGTACATCAAGACAATGTAAAATTAGGTACCTTTTGCGACTCAAGTTATGTGCAGGTATTTGATGTAATATCACACTACTTTTTTGCTGTGTAGAATGTTGCTCCCATGTAGATTTTGGAATTCACTCTTCAGTTGTCAAAATGCCGTCCAAGGAAGAAGAGCAGCATATCAAAATTTTGCTCGCGCATCGCGAAAATCCAAGCTACTCGCACGCAAAGCTGGCAAAGTCGCTAGCAGTTGCCAAAACAACCGTTACAAATGTAATTAAAGTGTTTGGGGAACGTTTGTCGACAGCCAGGAAGTCTGGATCGAAGGGAAATCGAAAACCGGAAGCCGCTGAGACGACAAAGAGAGTTGCCGGTAGATTCAAGCGAAACCCTACCCCGAGATGCCGCAAATAAGCTGGGTGTATCGTCTACAACCGTGCATCGAGCCAAAAAACGAGCCGGACTATCGACTTACAAGAAGGTAGTGACTCCAAATCGATGATAAACAAAATACGACGGCCAAAGCGCGATCCCGGAGGCTGTACACGACGATGCTGACGAAGTTTGACTGCGCGGTAATGGACGACGAAACCTACGTCAAAGCCGACTACAAGCAGCTTCCGGGACAGGAGTTTTATACGGCAAAAGGAAGGGGAAAGGTAGCAGATATTTTCAAGCACATGAAACTGTCAAAGTTCGCGAAGAAATATCTGGTTTGGCAAGCCATCTGTACCTGTGGCTTGAAAAGCAGCATTATCATAGCTTCCGGGACTGTCAACCAAGAAATTTACGTGAAAGAGTGTTTGAATAAAAGTCTACTGCCTTTCCTGAAGAAACACGGTTGTTCCGAACTGTTTTGGCCGGATTTGGCATCTTGCCATTACGGTAAAAAGGCCATGGAGTGGTACGCCGCCAACAACGTGCAGGTGGTTCCCAAGGACAAGAACCCTCCCAACACGCCAGAGCTCCGCCCAATTGAGAAATACTGGGCTTTTCTCAAGCGGAACCTAAAGAAGATAAAAAAAACTGCTAAGGACGAGCAGCAATTCAAGGCAAACTGGCTTTCTGCGGCGAAGAAGGTGGAAAAGGTGGCTGTACAAAATCTGATGGGTTAAGCGTAAGGCCCAGAAATAAGGAATTGGAAAAGCGGAAGCCTAACTGAATATTTTTCCTGAATTTTATACTAATTAAACTTGAAAAAGAAATTTAATTTGATTTTTTAAATAAATTTTCACCGATTTACACGCGTTTTCCCTTGACCAAATTTTGACCGTATCACCCTTTTTGTATTTTTTAAGTTTTTATAGGTTCTCTTCATTTTGATCAGTGATTAGGTTCTATGATTTGGTCATTAATCAGAAGAATATTTGCTAAACAGTAAATCAATAATGTTTTTGATGCTGTTTAAAAAGGATAAAAAATTACACAGACATTCATATTGGTAGTGCGTCAAAATATTATAAAGATGCATAGAAGCATGCATTGTTGAGAAAACTTAACCCAAAGATTCTACCAAATATCAATTTAGCTCGTGATCCGGGAAGTTATTTGCTTAGAAGTCAAATTTGAAGAAAAAAGTGGTTCTTCTTTTTGAAATCATTCTAGAAAAATGAAAAAAGGCAACCCAATTTGTAATATTTTGTAGTACAGAAATGAGGGAATTTGTCCTACATAAATTTAGGGTGGAGTTATGTGAAGTTTTTTTTCCAATCTCTAGTTGAAAAATCTATCATGTTTTGGAACAAGATTCGATAAAAAAAATATTCAACTTCATCTCAAAACAAAATAAATTTTTGCAATATAAATTCTCCAAAACGGGAAAAATATTACTATTAATTTCATGGTTTTATGTAGCCTGAAAATGCCGGAACAAGGTGTAATTTTTGGATAGATAATTTTGAGCGCTTCAAAAATCGACTTTCACCCAGCTTTTCTGGTTGTTGGGCAACTGTGCGACACTGCAGAAGCGGCTATCTTGGTCAAGACGTAAGTGAAGTGGAATCCAGTGGAGTCAATTCGGAGGCTGGCTAAGGAAATGGATATCTCGAATTTTTCTATGCAACTATTGGCCAAAGATGACTTAAAAGCATCATCAAAGGCAAGAGCAAAGCTCCATTTGATAACAGGACAATGGATGCGGTGTCCAATTCAAGTATGGATCGGTAAATATATTTTGCTGATGAAAGCCAAGGATGTTCCAGGGAATGTGAAATTCAAGTTTACTACCAAGCATCCCATTGGAGTCATGGTACTTGAAGCTGTTGCCTCGAATGGATTGAAGATGCCTCCTGTTTTCATAAAAGCTGGAGTAAAAGTTATACTGAAGTCTACATAGACATTTTGAAGAAACAGATGCTTCCGGATATTTGGGCAAACTTTATTAAACCCGAGAGTGTTGTTTTCCTACAGAGTTCATGCCATACCTCGGAACAGACCCAAACCTGGCTAGAGGAGAGGAGTTTTGATCGAAGGATCTTTGGCCTCCGAGCAATCCGGATTTGAATTTTAAGACAATTGGATATGGGGTCAGTTCAAGCGAAGACCTGTGGATCCTCTCGCCCAAGTGACTTTAATATCAGAGGCTTATATTGTGAAGGTATGCTCTCGATTCAGATCTCGCCTGGAGAAAGTAGTTGAGAATGAAAGTGTACACATCGTGTGATTGTTTCTGAAGATGTCAATCTCCATGTCTGAATGAATAAAAAGGTTCATAAACCATCATAAACATCAAGAAAATTATTTGCACCATGATGCAGTGTTTTGCATTTTTTATGTGTCATACTGTAAATTTATAAAATCTTCTTAAGGTCTTCCTGCACTATTTGGTTAAAATTGTAATCCATTGATTTGTTATAAATATTATAGTTGGTGAATTTCAAATATTTCCAATCGAGTCTCGTTAGGAAAATTTGAATTCCAATATCGGCTTTTCAGCAGTATTCCCTCTATAACCAATCAACTTTCGAAAATATTTGCGTTTTGCTTATCCAGTGGTTTCCTCAAGCAAGAAAAAAGTTACACTCTAACCCAATTCCCTCGCATCCCCAATAGGTCGGATAACTTTCAAACAGGGAGAAACTCAGACACGGAAGCAATCAAATTTAAACTAAACAGCCTAACACCATTAAATTAAGGAAGCAAATGGAATTCGGCGAGAGCTGGAAAGCACTCGCATCGTTTTTCGGAGCAACCGAAACTTTTGGCTGCCTGGCTGTTAAAAATTCAAAACCTTTTTCATCGGAATGCTGATAGTGTTTTCGTATTTTTAGCTTCCATTTTGGTGCGGTTTTTTTGCCCTAACCAATCGTGTGAGCAAGTTTATTCGAATTTTCAAACGATCCGCGGCGGGATTCCTTGCAGCGGAAACCTATAATTTGTTTTAGTTCATAGAATGCCTTTCAGCAAATAAAAAGAAAATGCTCTGAATATGTTTTTTATTAAATCAAAGCGTAAAAATGTTAAACTTTAAATTACTTTTTTCAATTATTGAATCTGATGTTTTTATGCAGCTGAATTTCAGTAAGCTTCAAACTTCGATCCAAAGTGATTTCATCTATAGTGAATCCATGATGACCAAATATTAGCTTATTCGCAGTATTTCCCGATCCAAATTGCCATGGGAAACGTGTGTGTTTACTTTGCATGTATTAAACATAAAAAATCACCCAAAGCCCCCGAAGGCAAATCATTTTCGGGAAATTTTCCGAACTGGAAAACGGGTTCATGGAAATGGCGTCACTTCAACCGTGTTAAAAAATCTATATCCTAGAAAATGGAGAAAAAAAATTGAAGAACAAGTCCATAAACATGAAAGCAAAAACCCAAAATCCCTATCCAACTGATGACTTTCCCGTCATGGAAGAGATGAAAATCACATCTTTTTCACTGGCTCAAGAAGAAAGGTGATTTGGTCGTTTCATAGTGAATGAAGTTGTGAAAAATTGGGTAAATTAGTTCGAATTATTGCTAACGCCTATTGCACAGTTGGAGCTCAAATTTCGTTGATTCAATGATGATCGGTTTGAAGACTTATCCCAAAAATTTCTCAAAAGCAACGTTGCCTCGCCAAATACTTGTTCATTTTTCAAACGTTTTTTCAATGAGATATTTTGCAAACAACCAAAAATTTCCCACAATCCCCACGTGCTGCTGTTAATGTAGAACGTAGCGCGCAAATAAGCAGAACCGGGGCTGAGATAGGAAAGCAAGCGGAAGGTGCAAGTGATCCATCAGCGGATATGAAATAAATTATATTTTTATCCTTTACGATGGCGTTTCCGCTATTTTTTATACGCTCAGCCATCATCGACTCTCTAGAGAGAAAAAAAGGAAGGACAGGCTGGAGGGAATCATCTTAGTCGATGGTTTTATCGATAGCGGTCCCAGAGTGAAGAGGATTCACCCTCCGGAGATCTTCGAGGGGTCGTTCAGTCTGGTATCTGGTACGACAATATCACCATGCTGTCCTATTTCCGGAAGTACCGCCATCGTTATAAGCCAAAGAGAGGAAGGGAGCAATTTTTATTAAATGCCAAGTTATCACCAGGAGCAGCAAAAGCGGTCATCGCAACAGCTTCTTTGGCGGTTGGTTGTTTGGCGACGAGAGATGGATTAGCCTGAGGTTGATGGTTTGGTTATAGAGATAGGCCAGTATTGAGTCACGCGTCGTGCTGTCATTTTTGGGATTTTTGAACGAAACGAGGTTGTCAGTTGGTTCTGTTAAAGTCTGTGGCGGATTGACGTTGGGTTTGTCCAAATTATGCCAACAATGTTTGTTCATTAGATCTGGGTAAATCAACACAAATTGAACTATTTCGAATAAAAATGCTACGAAAGTATGATCACCTGGGTCAAGGCCGGATTAAAGGGGGGGCAAAAGGGGCAATTGCCCCGGGCCCCCCGGCTTATGGGGGCCCCCCGAGGGAAAAAAAAAGTATTAACATTACTTTAATCATACTACTTCAAATCCATGAAAAGAAATCAAAACTAGAAAATCGGGATGAAAACTTGAAATATAAAACTAAAGGACCCACGTGAAAAATTATCTAAATTAGTTTTTGTCTTAAAAAGTTAAGGGGTGGGCTCCCTAGAAAAAGCAGTGAAGGAACTCTCCCACATTTTGCGAGCTGAGAATATCAAAATCTTCTGGACAAAACCGATTTCGAAAAAAAATAAGAATATATGAGGGAGGCAAAACACCTTAAATTTTCATTTTTTTAATCGAAACATATCAGTTACGATATTCTTTACAGAACAGGTAAAACAAAAAAAAAAACATCTCCTCATTTTTATTACGTTCAAACGTCTAGCACAAAAATAATGTTTGTTGTTACGTTAAGTTTCCAAGTTATGGTTTTCTGCACTTAAATAGCAGCTAATTTTGCCGTATGATAAATATTTCAGAATTTCACCCGGGCAGTATCCGGGTTAATATCGCGTGTTATAATAACTTTCCACCTCTCAATCATTATTATTGAAATTTTCATTGGTTTATAAGTTCTTAACCCTTTTCTCTCCCTATTTTTGAAAGTAAAATTTCCATACCAATTTCTGTCTTGGACTTGAAATTTGTACTGGAACATTTTCAACTGATTAAACCAAAATTTTATCATCTACTAAAGTGAATATCCTCAATTCAGCAGATCATTTTCCAAATGATCATTCTCAAATTATCATAAATACGATTGAGTGATCTTCTTAATATGAATATTTTTATGAACTTTTTCCAGATTCAATTCATTGGGGTTTTCAAGTCTTGTGTTGTTTCTTCAGTTACTGAAGTTCAGTTTCATAATTTTTCTGATTTTTGAAAATTCAGGATCTTTGTCAAGAGTAAGGCTGCAAGAATTTTTTCAGCAGGTACCCGGGCCTAACAAATCCAGGCTATTTTAGCTAAAAATCCAGGCATATGATACCAAAATGTAGAATCCGGGCAAAATTGAACAAATCCCAGGAAATACTCAACACAAATCGATAAAAAACTTGATTTTTTTTATCAGCAATTTCTAAATCGTATTTTAAGCTTTAAAAAGAAAAAAAAACTTTGCATTATTTATTTTATAAAACTTGCTCAACACAACAAATTATGATTTTCTCTGTTTGTTTTGGCGAATAATGTGAATAAATCCTGGCAAAATCCGGGTTTTTTTTCAATGAAATCCGGACAATCGCCCCGGACCGGACTTTTGTCAAATTTTGTGTTAAATATCGGGCAAACCCGGATAAAGCCGGGCAATCTGGAAACCTTAGCTTAGAGTACTAAACTCATTCAGATTCCGTATCTGATTTTTTTCAATGATAATTGATTCTGTGTTTTAAACATTTTATCTTTATTCTCAATTTTTTTTTACCGATCATTTTTGCACTAATACCCCTTTGGCTTTGAGGGCATCGAATGAAACCTTCGTCACATTTAGAATAACAATTGGATAAAAAAAATTTATCTGATGAGAATCATATTCAAAAACATCTCATGAAAAGATTTTTTTGTGTTTCAAAGACATAATATTGAAATTCACATTTGGTGCAATTTCTACTTTTGCTCTGATTGTAACTTTGTAACTCTTTTTTTTTAATTTAACTCATATTTTGTTTCTTAAAACTTGATTTCAAATTTAAGATTTGGGACACTGAATTTTGGATCTGAATATAACGTGATTTAAAGTTTTGAATTCTTAAAATCATACATCTCTATGAAATATGGATTTAGTAATTTTGTTTATTTTTTTTAAATTTTGTTTTCTATGTTTCAAATCTTCAAAATACTTCCTAATTGTCACAAGGTAAATATTTCTCAAATTAGCACAAACCAAACAATCAATGACTATATGAAAATCAATTAAAATATCTATCCGGTCATTTTTTTTTAAATTGGAGAATTTTAGTTGGTGATAAGGGTTTAAAAAAAAAGAATTAAATATAGCATTTTGCAGCCTCAATTAGAGTTTTTATATCTAAGAAATTTCTAAACTCTTCCGCAATGTTTGCACGTGATTGATTAACAATTTTTATTTGAAGATACTAGAAACTATTTTCTACGCAGACAACATGGCTATTTGAATATAGTATACTGAACTCATCTCCAGTTTTTTAACACGTATGAAAGCTTTTGTATTTTCTGGGTAGCATTTGAAAAAAAAAATCGAATTATAGGGGCCCCCCGAGAAAAATTGCCCCGGGCCCCCCTATGGCTTAATCCGGCCCTGACCTGGGTAGAAAATAACATTCAAAATATATTTGTGGTTCAAACCAACGAAAATATAATAATTTTTTTATCAGATCAAACGTTGCTTTAAAACTTTCAATTAGAAATGACACACAGTAAATCATCGATAAATTTTATTAACTGCTTTTAACACTAGGTACGAGCAAAAGGCTTGAATTTAAATTGAAATTTTAAGGGTTGCATTTTTGCAAGCATAAAAATAGGCGCGTGCCAGGTCAACCAGGGTTGATTTTTCCGTGCCGTGAGCACTTGGCATCTATCGTTTTTTTTTGGTTCCGTAATCACAGACAAAGAGATGATACGCTCTATTTATGTTCCGGATGATTCTTTTAAGAAATTTATTTAATTTACTTTAAATACCCGAACAAAATATTTTTACAAGAGCTTAAAA
The DNA here is from genome assembly GCF_029784155.1 of Uranotaenia lowii. Lineage (NCBI taxonomy): Eukaryota > Metazoa > Arthropoda > Insecta > Diptera > Culicidae > Uranotaenia > Uranotaenia lowii. The sequence continues at coordinate 335,556,077 of NC_073692.1, forward strand.
GTTAAGAGGAACAATTTTTTTTTTATCTATTTGTATACTGATCCTTCTTCAGAAGTTATGATGGGTGCTGACGGATGCTAAGGAGGAATGCGATTTTTTTCCACATTGGAGTAGATTTTTATCGATTTTTTTTATAGATTTTAAATTTATCGCACAACTCGAATCAAGTATGGATGATTTATGCTAGTAGTCCTAGAACCACTAGAGGGAGATCAAGTGTTAGATGTTCCGATGCAAATTATTATAGATTTTAAAGAAAATACAAAAGTAAAATAAAAATAAAATCAAATTTCGTCATCATTGGAAAACACATTTTACAGTTCAAAATTCAACGAACTTGTAGCATTTGCCAAGAAAATTACTGTTTGAAACAATTTTTTTATCGGTAACCCCCGTAAAGATGACTATGGTGAGCAGATGTGAATTTTTATAATCAGAAAACATGTTTTGCAGCGCAAAAACCACAGTAAAAACAAGTGAAATCTGAGCTGTTGTCGGTTACGGAGAGTCAAGTTAGCAACTTTTTATTTTTACGAAAATAAAAGTTTACTCAATTTAGAAGTACGATACCTTTTTCCTTTTCATAGCAATCGTAAAAAATGTCAAAAAACGAAATGTTCTTATAAATTTGACCAAAATGGCAACAAATGGGGCTTACTCGTTCATTTAACTAGTACGCTGCATTAACACGTTCGTCGCCACGCTCATTTTGATAGTTTTACTAGCCGGGCCCAAAGAAATTTTCAGAGAGAGCAAATAAAGAGGGAGAACTCCTATATTTGAAACGTGTGGCGAAGCTGAGCGGTAAACTCAAGTAAGAGAGCGTCACACGCTTTTTGATGTGACGGGGCCCCCCAGGAAATACACCCGTCACCCGAATATGGGTGCCGTGGCGACGAACGTGTTAAGGATTAAGCTTTTAATTGTATGATGAAAATGCGACTTTTTCGCAAAAAAAAATGATAGGGCTCTCCTGTCTTTTATGTTATTTTGTATTAAAAATTTTCAATTTTTGGATTTTTTTTCCTTTGGTAAAAAAACGAATCTGAAATAATTCCACAAATAATAGACAATTATTTGAACCACACAACGCTGCCTTTGTTCATTTTATGTTTGCCCCAACCTGAAATATGTTAGATTAAAAAAAATAATCTTTTTGATAGAAAAAGCCTTTAAATTATCGAATTTCAGAATAGAAATAATTATTGTCAGGCGCGGTCCTAGAGCTCGCTCTTGGGAGTGGGATAATTTTACTAACTTTAAAAACCAACCAATAAAAAGATCTTCAATATCTCGATTCCCTAGATAAAGTTAATTTTGAAACAGTGATTGGTGAGGGTTTAAAGATGCCGGATACTCCCCTTTTCTCCAATTTGATTTGATTGCACTAAATTTAAGGTATTTCGAAAAAATTCAAAGTTAAAAAAAATGACTCGTTAGCTTATTTTATAAGCAATTTCTTCTACCCAAAGCGCTCTAGCTTTGATCTTTCCACCTTTAATTCCTTTCATTTCTGTCTAAACATTCTACCTTGAATTTCATAACTCGCCGAAATGCCAAAAATTGAATCAGAATATATCCCAGCGGCGATTAAAATAAAATAAGATAACACGAGCTTATTAAGGAATATCTCGTTATAAATGTCATTTAACAAATGAAAATGATACCCTTGTTGTTGAATAGAAGAAAATTTCAGCGAACTTTTCAATTATCTTTTTTTTGCTTTTTCATATCAGTGCAAGGTAACTACAATGAAATTTTAATGACTCTCAATTTGCAACGATCGAAAAACAAATATTTGAGATAAGTAACTTAGAACTTTGAGGGAATAGCGTTCTGTCTTTATCAATCAGAAACTCATTTCTCATTGTGAATTTTGGCCCAAGACTTTTATTTCTAAATCTTTATTTAATTCTGAATTAAAATAATAAAATATAATTATTTAAGAACATTATTTAATATGAATTGAATGAAATTAAATTCTTATCATCGGTTGAGAATATTAAAAAAAATTGCAACAAAGAGGGTATGAATAATATTGTGTTTAATTCCTTGAAGGGCACAATATTCACAGTTTTTTAAAACGATGTTCTAGAAAAAATTAAAAAATAAATAAAGTATCAATTTGTGATAGCATAAGACAACAAAAATTGCATTGGTGCCAAAAATTCAAGAGCTGATTTGAGAGTGTTGATAAATTTGTGCATTTTTTTTAAATAACTGTAAAATGTAACAAAGATTTGAAAATAATGGTTTTGATTAAATGATCAACTTTGTCGATGACTGTGGATAATTTTGACTTCTGAAAAAGTAACATACATAAGTTGTAACTTTGAGTTTTTACAGATCTGAATCTTAGAAACTTTGAAAAAAAAAAACGAGTTGCAACTTCTACAAAGATGTTAAATACATTAAAAATTTTAATAGATATAAAAAGATTTAAAAAGCATTTTTGGGATGTCCAAATTAGAAAACTTTTATCATTTCCAATTGAATTTTTTATAAATTGTCAAGTATCATTTTTTTCTAATTAAAGAGTTGTTTCTCTCAAATATGAAATTCTAGGCAAAATATTGATCCTTCATGAAACAAAGGATAATAAGTTAGATTTAAAATCAGTTGTTAGTTTTCATGTTGGACTATTACTTCACTCAGCTGCAATTCAGTAAATATTGCTAAATTTTAAATTATACGAGCCAAAGCACCAAAACTAGAGGTGATAGACAAAATCTGACGAAATATTCGAATGCATTACGCCAAAATCTTTTGAAACAGTTATTTGAACATATGCACCAATAATGCTGTTTACTTACTTTTCATTAATGTAGAGTGTTAATACATTGCAATTGCAATAATCAGCTTCGTTTTTCTCAAATCTGCTACTGGATAAAAACTTTCAATTTAAATTATCAACCTGGATCTGAAAACAATATTGTCGATATGATTTGTGTGGATCTTGATAATCAACCGAGTTCGGAGACAAAATTAAAATATGATTTTTTATATTAAGTCTAATGGCAATGATATTAGAATTTATCACATTTATCATATGAATATCATAATATGATTCATTTTCGAGTTTCATAACTAATTTCTCAGTGGTAACTGCTAATAAACTGAAAATCATAATTATGATACTAAAATCAAAATTCTATTCTTTTTTTTTTAATTCATTTATTCATTTATTCGATTTTATTCTGAAATCAAAGATTTGTTGCAATATTGGACTTATGATTTTCATCGATCTTGAAAATATTTAAAACTACAAAAAACCTAAAAGGCAACTTACGATAAAAATTTGCATCAATATTTTTTTTTTAAATTGTTTGATTTGATTGGCCAAAAATATATGTAAAGTACACCAGAACAATTGTCCACATATGCAAATGAAGCTCTTATCATCCATCAAAAATTTTCCAAAATAAACATTGTTCCGACGCAGTCACACGAGCAGCGAGAAACGATACGACAAATTACAAAATATGAAGATGATTACGAATGTCAAGTGAACTAGTTTTAAGGGAACAAATACTATGTAAATATTTAACACAAACATGAACTTCACCCTACACTTTTTCATTCAACACAAAACATAAACACATTAAATGAAATTCCAACACTGCACACTCACGACATAGAATAAGAGTGAGAATATTTGACAGAAAAGTGATACGTGAATTGAAACCTTAGATGTGTAAGTGACAAAGATACTTAAGATTAGATTGGCTTTTTAGAATTTTTATCTGGAGTTTTTCAATATTTTGAGTACCTTAATTAAATCGTTTATAAACATTTGCGTCTTTGAAATTTCGGGATTTAAACTTTTTATAACAAAAAGTTCTTTTTCTTGTTAAAAAGGATAAGATCGATCTTCAAGCTTCGATTTTTTAGATAGATTGACCCTACGACCGTTCTTCTAAAACAATCTTGGAGATTGATCTTTTCCTGAAAATCAAACAATCCTAGTTAGGACCCATTCCATTTTTTCATCCAGCATATCTGCAGTTCAAATTTTTCATTATTTACAAAAAATAACGTTGTTTTAAAAGTAATTTTTCAACATCACTTTTAATCAGAACTTATTTCGTCATATTGTTTATTGCGAACGTACGAATCGGAAATGTTAAATTTACAGAACAAAAAATTTAGAAAGGGGCGTGTTGTGTCGTCGCGGCTTCAATCACTCACATATCAATTCATATTTTTATTCGAGAAATCAACTTTTAATTTCAAAATTAAATACTTTGATATTTCTTCCGAATATTTTGATTTTTTTTTTAAATTTTGAATGATATTTGCATTACATTTTAAACAGGATTTACTGAAAAAGTGGGCTTAAGAAAGAAATAAAAATACAAGGAGGAAAAAAATTTAATTGTTGGTTAAAAACTTTAAACTAAATTTTCAATTGAATTTGTCTAGTTAGATTCATTGTCTTTATTATGCGTTCTGTCAAAATCGGGACTTGTAATTATTAGTGTATCAAGAGATTCAGAATTGAAATTTTATCAAAGGTATTACCAAGAAAAAATTGAAAATTGATTCCCGTTGTTTCAAAGTTTTAATTTTTTTTATTTACATCTGCGAAGACAACTGGATAATGATTGAAATTTTTTTTTATGCCTCTTTATGTTATACCTACATGTCCGTTTTCAATTTGTTACTGAACAATCAAAAATTGAATTCAAATACCTAAAACCCGCTTATTGACGGGGTTTACTGCTATCGGCATTAAACCCAAGCCAATACTCATTTTAACTTATTTTTCGGGCAGAATGATCCACAATATGTAAATCTAACAATCCATTCTTATAGCAATGGTTTCACTGTTTGACAAGCAGTTGTCAAAAGCTTAATCTAAGAAATCTTAAGCATGAGAAAACTGGAAATGGACTTATTTTTTGAATTTTTTTTATCTTGGTCGCGTCCGAAATTTTAAGATCTTAAATAGCTATTGACAGTTCTGCCTTAAGCTTCCCACCATTCTGGTTTTTCCCTTTTTTAAAAAAAAAAATGATCCTATATTAGGTAGAAAAGAAGAAATCTCGCGTGAGCTTTCAATAAGTTGCAACAAACATCTTAAGAATTTACAGAAAACTGCTACAAAAGTTACCAAAACAACTTTAAAATTTGTATTTCACATATCGAATATGTTGTCCAGGCTACAAATATTCTAAATGGAAAGAAGTTGCGACTAGTTTATGTCAGTTTTTGTATTTTTCGTAATAAAATTCTTTGTTTACATTTTGTTTCATACGACGTAATGAAAGAAATATGAAATACTTCTAAAGGCGGGGTTTGGCAAAACGACAAAAGAATGACAAATAAATTAATTTAATGGTTGCAGCAACTTAAAAAGTACTGTAGTTAAGTCATTTAGACCAAAAATTAAAAACTGTTTCCTAAACGATAAAGTTATTCGTTGAAATAGAGTGATATGTAATCTTCAGACTAAACTTCTGTGACTTTTTTAGCGAAAAAATGGGTTCAACATCAAATAATAGTTGCAACGTGTAATAGAAAAATAAAAAGGTGTAGAAGACCTATGTTTCTGAAGCGCGTATTGAAAAATTGATCACCCCAATGGAAATTTTGACTGTACTTTATTTGGGAACTATTCCCGCCGAGAGGAAAATTTTGAAAATTTCAAGCCAGAAAGCAGTTTTTGTACATTTCCAGAACAAATGGCGCTGAATTGCTATACAAACTTCAGCTTCTTTGATCGATTTTCTAGAGTTAAACAAAAGTGCTGAGACTATGCAAGGTGTTTGGAATTGGGATAATATATGTACCTGCATCCAAATAATTGATAGCTCAACCATTTCACTGGTTCTGTGAAACGAATTATTTAGTTCATCCTCAAAGTCTGTATTCGGGCGTAATATAACTTACAATGTAACTGAAATTTCTACCGTGCACTAAATTGAAAAATTCAACACCAAGATCTGAGATGAATAAACTTCTTAGTTTAAAGTCCCTGAAATTTAATAATCAATTACTCAATTGATTCAAATAGACTTTAAATTTCTTTTTTATTGTGCTCAAAATATAATTAACCAGATGATTGATTTATAAATTTGAAGCAGCATTTTATATTCATAAGTATAAAACCGTCAAAGCGTTCTGTAAAAGAAGATTTAACTTAAATTGAAAAACACTGGTTGATATAGTGAGAGACAGAGTATGAAATTCTATTACTACATTAGATTTTGTAGAATTAACTTGTCTACACTTGTGATGTGGACTCAAATGAATGAAATTCCTAACAAACCCAACTAACTGACCTTATTCACATTCTTGCGTTTGACATTGACCTTACAATGCAACAAAGTATCTTGTCGTGTCAAAACTTGCTTATGTATCGATTTTCTAAATAATCAAAATTGTGTTTGAGTTGTGACGTGTTTTGCATGGGTTTTGTATGGGCTCCCATGTTTTTAAAAAGATAGGTATTATTCGGTACGAAAAACCATTTGATATTTTTAAACTTTTTCTGTATTTTAACTGTTAACAGTTGAAAATTGTACGAGTTGCTTCATATTCCATAATTACTTTCTGTGCTCAAAAATTCACGTAGATTATTTTTCTAGTATATTGGTTTAATCGTTTTCAATTGATGATCAACGTAGAAAACTTCTTCATCTGTATAAAAAAACAAAAATGTCAAAGCTATGGACATGTTATCAATAGATTTTTCTGCCGTATCTTGTCATTCTGGCGAAAATTTTTGTTGTTTTGAATTTCTTTGAAATCAACAGCAATACATTAAAAGGTCCTGGTTTATTTTTAACCATACGACACGGGAATTTATAGAATTGACTCATTCCCACTTTTTCCAGCCTTCATGTTTCCGCAGCTGCTTTTGTTTGAAATGACAAAGTTTTCTTTTTTTGTGTTTTTGTGTTTGCATGTCCCCAAGCGTTTCACTAAAATGTACTCTCGCACTCGAGTGTTGAAGTTGTCGGTGAACAGGCCCCGAAAGCGTGACATAATTTAATCAGGTATTTTTTCTTCGTTTTCCCTTATCGTTACAGGTACGTGCGATGTCTGAAAAAAGGTGAGAGTTTGCCGTTTCTTGCCTCCTTCGAACGAGATAATCTTAACTGGCAAGGAACAAGATGTTTGGAGTAATTTTTGTTTAAATGTGTAATAAAATTGGATCAAAATTAACTAGACGCAGAATTTAAAATATTTCAGGAATTGTGTATAAACAATTCCTGATAGTTTTGCAGCCATTCCATCTGTTATTTACAATGAAAACAGTAAATATGCAAAATCAGTTACATGTCATGAATGTTTAATAAATTTATGACCTTTTTACAACCAAAAAAAAAAAATCTCAACCAGTCAGTAATAGCCATCGGTTTCAAATGCTAATTAAATGATAAATGCAAAAAACCATTCACCAACCTCATCAATTTTCCATCCTCGGAGTGCCTGTGCATCTGCCGGCAAAGTGATAATATTTTGTTTCTGTTTTGTGAATAATGCCATTGTGAGCTGGTGAAATAGCTGGGTCCTCCCACCCAGTGAATGAGCGGTGGAGAATTATTTTCCGCACAGCATTCAACGAGCTTCTTGCTTGCCAGGTCAGAGAAACGACCATGCCATGAATAACGGGGGATGAATGACGTTGTTTGTTTCCCGGACTTTGTCGCGCAACTGTTTCGTGAATTTTGCTACCTAGTGGGAGTGGCTGGCTGTGTTTAAAAACAGGGTAGTTCTTTTTAAGCAAAAATAACTGAACCATGTCTTTTGTTAAACAAGCGGGAACTAAAAATGCGATACCACGTCTTGTTAATAGAATATGTCCTTAGGTTCTATGAACACCACATACATTCAGTGATAAAAGTTAGTAACCAAGAACAATTTTCACTATAATTTTGCTCATGTATCTACCTTATAAAATGGATGTTTTATGAAATAAACCGTACTGACTGAAACTATTTGAGTTCCTTAATCCTCATCCGTTCCAGAAATTTTTACCCATTACAGTCTCTGGAGTGTCAATTTAACACTCCTGACTTAAGCCAATATATCACTCTTGTTTTGTACAGAATTTATATTTTGGAAACCTCGTGGTGTAACAAAAATATATGTCTTAGGCAATATTCAGCTACAACACTTCAGTTTTACGTTATTCAAAGACTAAGAAAAAAAAATCCGAAAAACATGCTTCGGAAGAAAGTCTTTAGAAGCTTAGAAGCTTTACGTTGCTCATAAGAATATATTTTGTTGACATTTTTTGAGATCATGACCACAAAAAATGCAAAAATTTGTCTAGAAACCATACATTTCAATCAATAAATCGTCAAAATTGTTTAAGTCACACTAGATAAATTTGTTAAAGAGGATTGAAAAAATTGCGTATTAGGCATCTTAAAATTTTCAAAATAAAAAACAGAATTTTTGGCGAATTTTTAAAGGTAGTTGTTTTTCAAACTTTTTGTCATTTGGTAATTTCTCAGACTTTCTTGCAGTGAAATTCAAGTGGGCACTGAATTTCGAGTATATCCACGCAAGATCTACGCTATAAATTTATGTAGACCAGCTAATTGAATACCGATTCTAGTGTTGTAATTACACAAACGATGCGATACTTTGCAAAAATCCATAAAAAAGTAATGATTCAAAATTAAAGATTTCAAGAATTCATTGAGGGTCCTCGAAGAAATTTTTTTATTGAGATTAATTTATTGAGCCGCTAAACTTCCCATAGTGTAATACCCAAGTGACAATTTTAGTTATAAGCCAACCTTCACAGCTAGCTTAAGACTATTTCCTAAAGCTACTTTATAAACCACAGCGCATATTATGCTTTAACATAACTAGTTTAAAGCTTACATATGGATTAGTTGGCCCTGATTTGACAACGTCTTTGAAGCTAATTGTAAAAGCTATAATAAAACATCTAACAGAAAAGTTTTATTCGACCTTATAGACATAGCTTTAAGAAACCCTCCACAGCTCTTTTAAAACTACGTTTATTGTAGGAGCTTTCTTTTCGGTGTTTTTTTTTCTCTTGTTAGCACTTACTCTCCCAAGCATATGGTGATTGGTGAACATTGCATTTAAATAGTTTTAAAAAAATTTTCATTTATTTATGTCTTAGCATGAAACTTCCTGCAACCTAAGAATTCTGGTAAAATATATACGAATAGCATCAAAACATCAGCGCGCCTCAAAGAAAATCAAGGTTGTGAGCTTTTTTAAGCCATTTTTAATTAAAATGTAATAATTTAAGGAGCATACTAATTTGCTCAAATGATTTTTTTTTTGCTTTGACATTTATTACCAAATAATACCTCAAAAATTGACAAATTTGTCAAAAATGTCTAGTTTTAGGCGTTATAATATTATTTTCAGCAAGATGGCTTCAGTAATTTCGATTGACTTTCGTAATCAACATGTCGTTTAGTAATTTAATATTGAAAATCTTAAAGCAGTTGTAAAACAGTGTTAGGATTGTTTTTTGGAATTAGAAAGATATTGTCAAATACATATTCAATAAACAGCTTTTTGAGAGCTTTAAGAGAGTTTGAACAACAGCTTCGTTTGACGTTGCTTTAAATGGATTACACGTTCATGATGAATTTATCCATTTTGATTAAGAGAAATTTGTCGCTATAAATGAGAACATATTTACTTGTTGCTTGGCAAAAGGCATTCATGCAACGATTTGTTTTGTTTTCTTTTGACTATGAAGATGGTCAATTATCTTAAATTACAAGTAGGTATTGTTTTCAAAAAACCTCAGACTGTTATGCAATAGATCATTCTCTGTCATCAAAAGCCTGACATATAAACATTTTTATCATCAAAACTCATGGACAGATTATAAAATGTACTTTAGGCTTCCAAAAACCCTTTCATGATTATTGTTATAAAACTTGTTCAAACTATTTCGCTGTGGAGGCATGAATAAAAAAAATTCGACACAATTTGTTTTTTTTTGTTCGATTTGCCAAATGAAGTGAGTAAATCCGGACTTTTTTCAATGAAATCCGAGCCACCGGGCCAGGCCGAACTGTTCCTAAACTTTATTTTAAACATCCAAGCAAACCCGGATAAAACCAGGCAATCTGGCAGCCTTAGACTAACCTCTTCATTCTGAATATATAATCTGAAACTTGTTGAGGAAGCTCAATTTCTCCGTCTTTGCTGGGGAGAAGCCGGTGGCTGCAGTCTTCTAGAGATTTTCAAGGGCGGTTTATCCGGAAAGAATTTTATTAATTCTGGATTGAATGACGTAAGTATAGATTAACTTCGCAGTGAGAGACAGAGATTGATAAATTGAACAAGTACTTTATTCGGCGATGAATGAAGCTTTTTCTGAGAACTATGTGTTGGACTAAACTCCATTCGCACGGGATTCATTACAACTTTAGTCTATGGATACTGTCGTCATATGGACTACAAATACTCATTTTCACATAACTGAAAGAGCGTACTTAGAATAACAAATAAATATTATTCAATCAAGAACAAATTAATTGTAATTTATTTATTCTTATCGAATTACAAAAACGTTTTTTTCGAAGTTAGTGTTTTCATTAGAACCCTAAGAGTTCAGCGATTAGTGATAAAGAACGATTTCCGATTCTTTTTTAATTTTAATGTGGACACAAAAAAAGTTGTTTTTATTTTTCAGATGAATTTAGCTGTGTTAATTTATATCATTTCTAGAACCCGTCAAAGCCATCACTCAAATCCATTCAAAACAGGTAATGCTATCTCAAAAATTGGTAAAAAAGTTTGAGCGTTTATATCTACGTTCTTCTCGATTGTCAAATCATCTGTCACTTAGTTTTATCATGCCTAGATCCACTGTTCCAATAAAACAGTTTTTCAACTAGTCTTGAACGCTAGTTTTAAAAGAGCATTGAGTGTTTTTTTTAAAGAGATACCAAAGCCTTTATAAAAACAGGAAAGTATGTGTTTTATTGAAGCTATAGTAATACTGTTTACAAAACTCTTATGGTAGTGTTTTTTTCAAGTTTTAGCAAAACTTTCAGGCCTCTTTTGAAACATATGATAAATGAAGCATTTCCTATTTCTAAATATTAAAATGAGTGTTTGTGTGTCTGTCTGTTCCCTATAGACTCGGAAACTACTGAACCGATCATCGTGAAACTTGGTATCTGAGAGTTTTTGGGGCCAGAGATTGTTTCTGTAAAAGTTACAAACCTCTCCGACTTAAGAAAGGGGGGCTCCCATACAAAATTCACCTAAAATATGGCGCAATCTGATTAATTTACAAGTGACTTTTATCAAATTTAATTGAATGATTCATTATGTTAGCTAACAGGTTTTGTTATATTTGTAATTGTATTAAAAAATACTTTTGCTGGAAGAGGGGGGGGGGAAGTCTTTACAAATTCATTGTAACAGGCCCATGCGAACGCCCGTCCATGGGGGGGGGGGGGGTTTAGAATTCAAATTTAGCTAAAAATAATAGAAATACCAAAAAAAAGCAATATAAAAAAGAAAAGGAATTTCTTACACCGTTTTTCAGTCATTCACACAAACTTAAAAAGAATTGGACTGATAAAAAAACAAAATTTTCCAATCATATCACAATGAAAGTTTAAAATGTTCAGTAAGTCATTGATATATTTTTTTTTCAAATGATGTTCTTTATTTTGAGCTAGAAATTTGGTTCAAAAGATTTTCTAAGCTAATTCAAAATAAACGTTTCCAAAACTCTTAAAAGCACTTAGCCTAAAAGAAATCTGAATTCCAAAATAAATGTCCAATCGGGTAAAAACTAACCATGATTAGTTGTAAGGATAATGATAATAATTATTAATTTTTATTCATCTAAATTAAAATTCTTTTCTTCATTTTCAACTGAAAGGTTGATTGAAAAATTCCGCTGTAGTATTTTGAATTTGAACAAAAAATATTTAATCGAAAAAATCCTAAATAATAATTTCATGTTAAATTATACTTACAAGGAAAATGGGGAAATGGGTAGTTTCGTAAATGATCAATGAAAACTGATGAAAATTGCAAAATAAGGAGTTCCAAGTTACAACAAATATTGAAAGAATAAAGCAAAAACAAAGTTAGTTAGCATTCCGCATTGAAATTAAGTTTAAAGTTGCTTCTTCAAACTATTTTTCAAACTTTTTAAAATTAATTTAAGAATCATGATCGATTCATAAAAAACGATTTTATCTAAAAAAAATAATGAAAAGTTTTTAAATTTTCAATCACATGTTTTAAAGTTTAAAATTGCAAGCTCTAAGTATTTTGTTACTTTCGATTGAAATATTGGGTCCTGGAAAGAACAGATGGTTGAACTATGTTTTTCTTATTAAAAATTAAAATTTAGTTTCTCAAATACTTTTTACTTATTTTTAAAAGTCATTTCTATAACAAAAGCTGATAGAAACATTGAATATTCAGATTCAGGTTTCCCAAATTAGTCGAAATTACCTTCTAAATTCATTGCATTGTAAATTATGTGTTGTGTTGAGCATTTATTTAGAAAAAAAATGGTCGAAATTGATTTCTTGAAGAATATTTCATATCTGCATAACATTTGTAATGAAATAAATGATTTTTATTAACACTAAACGTACCGGAGGCGGTCAAATGACGGTTTTTGAACTTTAAAGGATTATTACGCCTTATATAATTGTTTTTTCGCAAATTTAACGACAGGACTATTTTTGTTTTTGAAATGCAAGTATTTTTGCGTTTTTAAATTTTTTTTAAGTGTTACGGTTTTCGAATAACGTATGTGGTATACCTATTCATACCGCGAGCGGTCAAATGACGGCAAACACCGTTTTCGCTAAAACTCCCTTGTTTCTCAACCGGTTTCTACCAAATTTAAAGTTTTGAAAAGCTTATAACTCGACTCAAATATGTTTCTCAGACAATTTTCAGCTACAATCAATAACTTTAAAGTTATTTACAGTACAAGAAAAAAATTACGAAAAAACATGCTTCAGGAAAAAGGTTGTGAATCAGTTATTAAGTGCTCGAAAAAAATTTCACTTAATGCCTGAGAAAGATGAAGTTAGAAGCTATATGTTGCACATATGGAAAAAAATTTTGAAAATTTTCTAAGATCATGGCTACAAAAAATGTAAAAAAGTTGTGTAAAACCCGTACTTTTCAATCAATCAACCGCCAAAGCTGTTCCTGTTACAGTAGAAAATTTTGAAAAAGTGAATTGAAAAGTAGACGTAATTTGTCACATTTTGGCATCTTTAGATTTTTTGAAATACGAGGTACATAATTTATGACGAATTTTCAAAGGTAGCTGTTTTTCGAACTTTTTATCAATTTAGATTTTCTAAGACAATTCCTACACCTAAGCTCAGCTTTGCACTGGATTTTGAGTACGTTAACGTAAGGTTTAGGCAATAAAACTATATGCAAAAGAAAGCTTATTTCATACCGGTTCTAGTGGTGTAACTGCATTGGCGGTGCAATGCTTGGCAAAAATATGATAAATAAAACAGTGAACTAGTTTCTGAATTTTGGGAAGTCAGCACAAATTCTTGCTTGGCAGACGGGCGCAGTGGGTGGTAATATCTCACAGCTATTTTGCACACGAAGACGGGTGAAAGGAAACGAAAAAACAAACGAGCATTCGCTCAAATTTTCTGGTTTTACTTTCAGAAATATATTTATTATATTTTTGTCAAGCATCGCACCGCCAATGTAGTTACATCACTAGAACCGGTATGAAATTTTCTTTCTTTTGCATATAATTTTTTTGCCTAAACTTTACGATAACATACTCAAAATCCAGTGCAAAGCTGAATTTAGGTGTAGGAATTGTATCAAAAGGAGTTCCGAGTAGGCCTTGTTCGGGTGCGGACGCGTTTTTCTGTCAGCTCGTTGCTCTGCCGTTTTTATTTTATTTTTTTATTGTATTACTTATGGTTTAAGAAACTAATGGATTTCAGTGAAGTGAGTGATAGTTGCGTTCTTACTGATTAACAATTTTTTAGCTTCTGCTTTAGTGCGAATATCACGACGCGAATAGGTCTCGGTGGGTCATTCGTCGCGTTCGGTTCGTTCAGTTGAAGTGCAATTATGGAGTACCTAATTTTTAAAGTTTGTTTGAAAAAGTATCAATTGTTGATAATGAATTGTTCAGTATTTTCATGAAAATTATAGGGGAACGAATATTATGGCATGGTTCAATCTGAAAGAAAATACTTGGAGAAGCAATTGGTGGAAAATCAGAACCATCCAGACGCCATACTCAATCAGTGGAAATAAATATCAAAAGTGTTTTGTGGCTTGCCAAAGGATAAGTGTCAAACGAATGCTGAATACCGGAAGACGCATACGCATTGAAACCGTTATTGTTCGAGAATGAATACCGGCCATCACCGGTGAAGAAATTTGCACCTTGGGGTTGATGCATGTTTATGTGCACAATGTTCTAAATGCTAGACGTTTGCTGATGCCAGTTGGAGCATGTTTGGTTGGATGATGACGGTGCGGAAGAAGCTTTCATTGGCGAGAGTAAAAAGAAGGCAGAGCCCCGGTGAGGAAATTCCATTTATTCACTTACTTTTCCTTACTTATCATTATTTCTCTACCTGAACGTCACCAACACTATTCATATGCTATGGTTGCGGAAGATTGACAGCCAGCTTGCTTAGATGCAGAAGAGTTCTTTTTTTATGTTTATGACCGAGCAACGTGTCTGACGACGTGCATGTGAAGTTATTCTAATTTTTGCTTAATCCCTTGTTTATTCGACACAACACAATTTTATCATCAATAACAAAAAATATACTGAAACAATTTTTCCTTTTTATATATCTTCTTCATCTCATCTTTTATCCGGTTTACTCATGTTCCTATACTAACGGAATATATCAACGTATGTCAACATCAGTTAAATCAGCTTCATTGAAAGTGTGTTGAATTCGTTACATATTACACTTTAAATAATAATAAATTTTTTTTACCTCTGCAAATGTGATAAATTTGTCCTTCACTACACACAAATCATACTTCATTTAAATCTTAAAATTTAACCGAACAAACACCAGGGTGGCCAGTGAACCGGGAAACACGGGAATTGAAAAACACCAAAAAACTGGGAAATAACCGAGAATTTGACGCCAAAACCATGAAAAACGTTATGCGGTGGAAATAACTTTTTCTCTTTAAATCCTACGTATAGAAAATTAAGATTAAACTTCAAGAGTAAGTTTTTATTTAAAATTTGACCTGAATTGATGTAGATAAATTTGATTAAAAATTCAGGCTCCGTATGACATTTCAAATTTCCATTTTTAATACAGATTTGATTCAGAACTCAAAATAGTAATCAAATTCATATGAGGCAAAGAGTTGAATTGCACTGATGAGTTTCCAAAAACGATCTTATTCAGTTATCACAACCTATATAAGAAATTAAAAATTGAAATGAACATAAAGGAGATTCACTTCATCCATATAAAAAAATAATATTTAAAATACCTCTTTATAAATATTCTTCAAAGTATGATAAAATTATCTTTACTCTAAAGGGTCGTTTTTGGAAACACAAGTGTATCAGGAACAAGAATTAGGAAAACTAGTTAGTTTAAAGAAAATTTAAATACGATTTCTACTTCATTATTAAATTTTTGTCACTGCCTCAAAGATAGAAATTAGGTGTTTCCTTAGGAAAAATCTAGGAGCATAGGAGGTGTAGGAAAACTCGATCGCACCATTTACCAAAATGGATCCTGATCTAAAACCTTTCCTCTACTAACACAACCCTTTCCTTGGATATTTAAGTATAGATTCGCAGACGTATAGACGGTTTCTATAGTTGGAGATATTGACTTACCTTTGTTACTGAGTTTTTCAAAATTAATATTTGGAATATAAAGGGACAAAAGGTTGCTAATTGATCCTATGAAGTATCCTACTAACAATCCTTCCTTCATTCCTCATTGACTACTAGGACGTGGCCGGCGCCGGTATTGATCATTTTCAAAGGGAGAGCATGAGTTTTGTGCATTGTGAATGAACTGCTAATCCCAAGCACCATTCTTTTGGCCCTTGCACAAAACTGATGGCCTCGATCAATCACGGAGTAGCAACCATTGGCGAGGTAGAACTTGTTCTGCTTAGCCACGCCAGCGATCATGGAATTTTAAGTGCATAAGTTGAGCAAAGTCTAATCAAATATGCTATCTGAAGTTTTAAATGAATGACCATATCTAAGCACTTCAAGTTCAATGATTTAAGGTGGATATGAGTAGTCAACTAAGCTAAGCTAAGCTAAGCTAAGGAATTGTATCAAAAATCCGAATTGATGAAATATTTGAAAAACAGCTACCTTTGAAAATTCGTCATAAATTATGTATTTCGTATTTTTAAAAATCTAAAGATTCCAAAATGTGACAAATTTTGTCAACTTTCCAATTTATTTTTCAAAATTTTTCTACTGTAACAGGAACAGCCTTGGCGGTTGATTGATTGAAAAGTACGGGTTTTACACAACTTTTTTACATTTTTTGTGGCCATGATCTTAGAAAATTTTTAAAAAAAATTTCCATATGTACAACATATAGCTTCTAACTTCAGCTTTCTCAGGCACTAAGTGAAATTTTTTTCGAGCACTTAATAACTGATCTACAACCTTTGTCCTGAAGCATGTTTTTTCATAAAATTTTTCTTGTACTGTAAATAACTTTAAAGTTATTGATTGTAGCTGAAAATTGTCTGAGAAACATATTTGAGTCGAGTTATAAGCTTTTCAAAACTTTAAATTTGGTAGAAATCGGTTGAGAAACAAGGGAGTTTTAGCGAAAACGGTGTTTGCCGTCATTTGACCGCTCGCGGTATGAATAGGTATATACAAAGTGTCGGTATGTTTAGTGTTAAATAAAAAAAAATGGTTCGTTTCAAACTTTGTCCTTATTTAGTTACACTTCTCAATAAAAAACCAATTCTGAAGACGAGGTAGGGTTTTTGTATGTCAAGTTTTGAGTTCCTTTACAGAAGATTAATTGAATTGCAATTTAGAACCAAAGTTAGTTTAAATTCGTAAACGTCGAATAATTCCATAGATCTAAATGTCTCTAGCCAAGGGTGATTTAAGATGAAATTCTGCCGGAGGCGAGAAAAATTTCAGTCTTGCTTGTTAATTTTCCGTTATTACGGTGAAAATTTAACTTGGAAATAATTTTCATGGGGGGAGGGAGGGTTAAACCCCTAAAACCCCTCCCGCTCGCACGGCCTTGCATCGTAAAATGTAACAGAACTCGAACAATTTTCTAACGATTATGATCAAATTTTGCACAAAATGAAGTTTTTGATGTTATGAAATTATTTAAAGTATTATCTTATCGTTTTTGCAAAGGGAGGCTCCTATTCTATACATAAAAAATGAATGTCTGTCTGTCTGTCTGTTCCCTATAGACTCAGAAACTACTGCACCGATCAACGTGAAATTTGGCAAATGAGGGTTTTTGGGGCCAGAGATGGTTTCTATAATAGTTTCAGAGCCCACCAACTTGGTAGACGGGGGGCTCCCATACAAAAGTAATATAATATATGGCACAGTTTGATTAATATACAAGTGATTTTCATAAAAATTTTCACACGAACATATTTTAACACAATTAAATGATTCATTATGTTCATTTATAGGTTTTGTTATTTTTGAATGAGTTATTGTATTAATAAATTTCTTTTTTTTTGTTTCGTTTTTTTGAAACGGCTCAATCCTGTAGGTTTAAGGAGCCACGGGCATTTTTTTAATGTTTACATTTCTTTGATTAAACTAGGGTTAGTAACAGATAAAGGGATAGATTACAGAATAAGATCGATAGATTTAAAGAATGAGTAGAGTTCGTAAAAGTAAGTCAAGTCCAACGCAGCTAACACGTCTCTTATGGGTACATAAGGTTGCCTTCCTAGGGCCCGGAGGGAATCTACTAATTGCGCTCTAGCGACTAAGTGGACCTCGCACGACCAAACAACATGTTCAATGTCCTGGTAACCATGACCACAGGTATAGAGATTGGTGCTAGACAGATTTACACGATACAGTAACGCGTTTAAGGAACAGTCATTGGGCATGAGTCGGGAGAATGTTTTAATAAAATCCCGACTCAAGTTCAAACCCTTGAACCATGGTTTAAGCTTCACCTTTGGGACAATCGAATGGAGCCACCGACCCAACTCATCTGCATCCCATTTGCGCTGCCAGTTGGCGAGAGTATTTCTACGAACTAAATAGAAAAATTCATTGAAGGAGATTTGGCGCTGATATATATCACCTTCAAGGGCACCTACCTTTGCGAGAGAGTCAGCCTTCTCATTGCCCAATATTGAGCAATGTGAAGGGACCCAAACAAAGGTGATATAAAAACAGCGATAAGATAAAGCACTTAGTGTTTCTCGTATCTTCTCGAGGAAGTACGGTGAGTACTTTACGTGCCTCATTGAACGGATAGCTTCAACAGAGCTAAGGCTATCCGTTACAATATAAAAGTGATCAGCAGCTTGTGAGGCCATGTTGTCCAGAGCCCAGTAGATAGCTGCTAACTCTGCTATAAATACTGAGCATGGAGATTGAAGACTGTAAAAAGCGCTAGATGTTTCATTGAATACTCAAAATCCTGTTGACTCATTCAAAAGAGAACCATCAGTAAAGTACATTCGATCAGCACTGACGTGCCCATATTTAGCATGGAAAATCCTAGGAACAATAAGCGGACGATGTTGATCTGGAA
The DNA here is from genome assembly GCF_029784155.1 of Uranotaenia lowii. NCBI lineage: Eukaryota > Metazoa > Arthropoda > Insecta > Diptera > Culicidae > Uranotaenia > Uranotaenia lowii. Next base: position 335,574,796 of record NC_073692.1, read on the forward strand.
TTCCTCGGCTTTCGTGCTGCATGGACAAGTCAAATTGGACAGAGGAGTTGTCGTAGCTAGGGTGAAGAACACGAATGGAATATGATGAAGAATTAACCGGCATAGACTTGAATTCATGATATATGGTCATATATCTTGCTTGAAAGTTTTGCTCAAGTAGCCTTTCGAAATTTGCAATCACCAATGGGTTCATGACCTCGCACCTGATGAGGAACCGAAGAGATAAAGAGAAAAACCGATCTTTGAGAGGGAGTATGCCTGCCAAAACCTCGAGACTCATGGTGTGAGTTGAAAGCATACAACCCATCTCTATTCGGAGACAACGATATTGAATACGTTCGAGTTTGATGATGTGTGTTTCAGCAGCTGATTGGAAACAGAAGCTACCGTATTCCATCACTGAGAGAATAGTTGTTCGATACAACTTGATCAGGTCTTCCGGATGGGATCCCCACCAGGTGCCAGTAATTGAACGGAGAAAATTAATTCTTTTCTGGCATTTTCTTTTCAGATACTCAATGTGGGCTCTCCAGGTACACTTGGAATCAAACCAAACCCCAAGATACTTAAAACACCTCGATTGAGTGATCGTTCTGCCTAGGAGTTGGAGTTTTGGTTGCGCTGGTCTGTGTTTTTTAGAGAAAACCACCAGTTCTGTTTTCTCAGGAGAGAACTCGATCCCAAGCCCCAAAGCCCAGGATGACAATCTGTTCAAAGTATCTTGTAAAGGTTTGTGCAGATGCGACTCTGTAGATCCTATTACAGATACAACGTCATCATCTGCAAGTTGTCTTAAAGTGCAGCCTTCAGAGAGACAACTGTCGATGAATAAATTTCTTTGTTGGAAAAAATGGGGGGGGGGAGGTCCCCTAAAAATTCATTGTACAATGTTATAGAACTTGAACGGTTTTTAAAATAATATGATCAAATTTAACACAAAATTAAGCTTTCGGTGTCATGAAATTATCTGGAGCATTATTTTATCGTTTTTGTAAAGCGGGGTTCCTAAACAAAATAAATAGAATTAAGGCATATTCGAACTGTTTTGAAATTCTTCTACTTTTAAACATTGTTCTTTTTTTTTTCATTTAATGAGATATTTTATTTTTTATTGTAATAAGGATTTTTTTAAAAGGTCCCATATACAACCAACTTTAGGCATTACACTTATCGAAACATTTCTGAGTGATATTCATCCAAACCGATAAAGAACGAATTAGGACATAGTAAGATGATTTGTTTGTTTGAAAAACCTCTCCAATTCCGCATTCCAAACAATTCACTTGCAGAATTTCTCCTTTATTTAAATTTTGACAATCGACGTAGGAGGGTATTTCGGTACGAAAAATAATTCTTTGTAAATTTGAGATTTATCCCTCCTTCTATAGAAAAGAGGCTCCCAAAGATTTGTATGCATAACTTGAGAACTAAATAAACCAAATTGGAAATGGGTTGGAAATCATTTGAAAACGAGAAAAGATTCTATGATAGTTTGTCCACCCTCTTCATTCTTTCATAAGAGAAATGGAAAGAGGAGGGAGGCTCTCATACAACTTTTAACATAACTCGAGGCCTAATCAAGTGAATGAAACAGAATTTGGCATCGGATATATTTGAGTACGAGAAATACTTATATGATGATTTAGATTACTTATATGAAAGTTATTAGTATGGAAGCTTTATTGGATGCAAGAAATGTTTCAAAGATTGTTTGAGATTCTTTCTTTGTTATAATGGGAAGATGAGAACGGAGGAGGGTAGTTCCAATATTTTGGATTAAGGGGGGGGGGGGTAGGGTCTAACGGGTATATAAAAACACCATTTTTTTCTAGAGCTATCGTTCAAACAAATGTATTCAAATTTTTTGCATTATACAAAGCATTGTTAAAAGAACATTTAGTAATTTTTTCGTAGAAAAATATTGAAAAATGAGCCGGTGACGGAGCAGTTTCGAGGATGCCTTTTTGAAAACAGGATTTGCGGTGGACACTGTATCTCAGCACAGAATCATCTGAGCTCAAAAAATCTGAGAAAAATATTTTTAATAGATGTTTTTCTGGGCTTCAACGTTTTTATTTAACTTAAAAAAAATTTTATGAAATTTTTGTGGCTGTTTGAAGTCAAAACTACGATTTTTCATGAAGAAATCCGCCATTTTTCACCTGTAAAATCTCCCCAAAGTAAAAAAAAACAAAAAAGAAAAACGTTGGGGTCTGGTATTTTATATGTAGAAAATATGTTCCAAATTTGAAAAGAATCGGATAAGTAGTTTTCAAATGACGATGTCTACGGACTTTAAAAAAGTGCTTTCGAGAAAAACGCATTTGAAGTTTCTGCTCTTGCTTTTTTGCAGTATTAGATAGGAGGAAATAAAGCATATAATACAGTTTTGCTCCAATGGACTTGAAAATTTGACACAAGATTCTTTAAATGTTTTACAATAAGAAAATAAAAAAATAAAAAAATCGATTTTTTGAAAGTGTTAGACCCTAACCCCCCCCCCCCCCATGTGGTTTATGTAAAGGTGGGGACAAGACTACCGTTGCACGAGTGTGAGATTCAGTTTTTTCAATGTTTTGATTGCTACGTCACAAACGTTCACGAGCGTCTCGACGTTAGGGGTCGAGGGTATCGAGTGGGAGTGATAATTAAAGTACTTGTGTTAAAAATTCAATCAGATTATCCTTCCTTGCAAAAGTGATTAAGTAATTTCCAAATGATTCCAAATACTAACACATCTCGTACTGTTTGTACAAATTTAGTAGTTCAATTATGTTTTTTTTTAATAAATTCGAGGAACTGGCACTAAACTTAATTTAAAAAAACTTTATCTTTAAACTGAACCTGAATACTGCGTGTGAAATCTTGATTTTGAGTATCAAATCGGATATGGGAAGCGTGAAATGTACAATTTAAAATTTGAAATCTCAATCAAAAAGGTGATCTTACTATTTGCATTTTTCATTGGCATTTTCGGATTTTTTTAAACAAAAGTTTATGAAAATGATAAAATAATTTTTGTTTGTGTTCCAAAAAATTAAAAATGACCAAGGATTTCTATTTTTCGACTTATTTCGAACGGATTCTCCTATAGTCCTCCAACATATTCTACTCCGTCAGCTTCTTCTAGGTACTTTTGACGCACCAAAAAGCAGTCGTTGTTGCTGGTTCCGATTTCAGAAAAGTTGTTTTCCGGACAAAATTTTGGGAGCAAACGAATCCTTTTGCAGCGGAATCCGTCAAACTACTTCGAGAATCCGAAAAATAAAATGGACAAATTTAGCATAATTTTAGTTATGTTTTTCTTATGTGAGCAATTTTTATACAAAATCACGCCTGAATCCTGTATAAAAATCTACTTTTTAAACAAAGTTTCATTCGCTCTGCATATAGGTATACTTTATCTTAGTACTACTGCTAGTAAGTGTCGGAATTATGTTTTTTCAAAGATTTTCGACCACAGAAGTTTTCTACAAATTTGGTTTTCCAAATTAAGAGGTATTTTCACACTTTTTCACTAACAATGAGTATATATTTGCATGGATTATCAATTATGCATTATGGATTTGGATCAAGCAAAAGGTCACGCAGATTATTCCAGTTAAAATAAGGTTGCCAGATTTTTTTCAGCACGTATCCGGGCCGGACAAATCGGGCAATTTTTACATAAAAGCCTGGCAAAATCCAGGCATTCCATTTCAAATTGATGACCAAAAATCCGGGCAAATTTTATCATAATTCAGAAATTCCTCAACAAAAATCAAGAAAAAAAAATGAAAAAAATTGTTTTTTCATCAAAACCCATCGATAGATTTCGAACCGTATTTTAGGCTTCCAAAAACGTTCCTTAATTATTTTGTAAAACTTGCTCAAAAAAATTCGTTTTGGAGGTGTTTGTTGTTTTTTTGTCTGATTTCCTAAATAAAGTGAATAATCCCGGACAAAATCCGGGCATTTTTCAATGAAATCCGGGCAACCGGGCCGAGTCGGACTGTTCTTAAATTTAGTATTAAATATCCGGGTAAACCCGGATAAAACCGGTCAATATGGCAACCTTAAGTTAAAACCAATGCACAATGGGGAAAAGTGTAAAAACCGTGAAGAAGTTCAATATTTTCCCTCAGTGAACCAAATTTAGTAAAATATATTTGATGAAAATGTCCGGAAATTGGGCATAGTTTCAGATGCAGCACATGATCCGTATATGTATTTTGTAAACAATCCAGAAAATTTTTTTTTGGTAGAAATCAAATGAAGGCTGTTTGTAGCTATCTCACGCTTTGGAAAATAGAGCTATTGCTGACTTATCCTCGATTCCTCTATATGTTTTCAATGATAATGAAAGAAGTTAGTTCGGACTTTAAATTTTTTTTAACAAAAATGAACGTACCTATCTTGTGAGATTTTTTTTCCTGGAAATCAAATAAAGGTGAGCACGCATATGAAAATAAAGCTATGGCTGTTTTATCCCTGATTCCCCTACGCTTTTTAATTAATTGAGAAAAAAAAAGTTCGTGCTTAGAAATAAAGAACCAAATGCGACATATTTTATGTGTTTTTTTAGTGAAATCGAACGAAAGTTATTTGAGCCACCGCACGCATCGAAAAATGGAGTTATGACTGTTTTACCCTCAATTTCACATCCTTTTTAAATGAATTGAGAACTATCTGGTATGATTTCTTCCGATGAATCCAGTGAACTGCCACCCCTAGATTTCTCTGTCTATCATGTTCAGTGTATATTCAATCGGAATAACATTACCCTGGAATGAAAAAAAAAAACGAACAAAGCTTTTCAGACTGTTCATGCTCATATTATTTTCTTACAAACATCAAATTTGTAAGAACCATTCAACTCGACGTGCTGTGGCACCGGATAAGCAAAGTGCCCTATCCAATCCTGATCCGCTTCCCTCAAAGGTTCATTTAGAGACTGTTGCATAGCTCCGGTTCACAAATTACGAGCTCAGAAAGCACACAATCGGTAACCGACCGAGTGGATTGAAATTGGGAAAAGGGGGCGGTCCTTCTGGTGATTTTTTCTCCTTTGCCCAAAATGAGCTCCTCTAGTTTACGACTAACGTTGAGGGTGTTTTAAATTTTAAACAACTCGTTTTCTTCCTTCAACCTACAAGAGACGTGATGCAATGTGAAAGCAAGCTAAAGCTAGGCCACACAGAAAAACCGCCAAGCAGTGGGGTAGGACTTTTCGAGAGCACAGGAATTTTTTCCATTTTTACATGCCCGGGAAAACGTGATGAATTTGGAAATATTTCCCTCCCTCGGATTTTCACATTCCGAGTCGTTCAAGCGAGCAATTTTATTTTGCTACAGGAAATGGCAAATAGCTTTTTTGAAGCTTTGTATGAAAATAAACATTCTGATCAAATTATTGTTTCAATGAGCATTCTGCTTTTAACTCTTAAGACCTAAAATGTTCTATTGCTTTGGTTTTTTTTAAATTGACTAGTACGCCTTTATTTCAAACCCATAAAAACCCCATGAAAGGAGAATATTTTCATTCATGGTATTGATTCGGAAGCACAACATCTAATCCATGCCCAACCGAAGCAAAACCTCACCAATTAAAGTTCGATTTCCAAGTCGAATCAGCATTAATGATGCTCGGGTGGTAACTCAATCAATGCAAGGTTTCAATGCTGCTATCTTGTTTCTACACTACACTGAGAAGAAAGTTATCTAGTTGTCATGATAAAAATAAATGCTGAATTTTAATATAAAGGATCGGAAAATTGAGTGCATTTGAAAAAAAATCTTTACAAATTGAAAAAAATACCTTGCGGTTGATGAAGCTATGAAATCAAATAAGTGATAAGAATTTCATGGAATCCAGAAAAGTTCTGATCCCAAAATTTCTCTCAGTGTACAATTCAACTTCTCTTGTTCGTGTTTCCTGGCAATAGAACATAAATCCAAGCCATCGATAGGAAAAAACGAAACCCGTTTATATAGTATAGATGAAGATGAAGTTCCTTATCTGCGCCGCACCATCCCGATAGTATTCTAATTGAACAACTCTCTAACGGCAGCAGTATGATTCCCACCAACCTATACCTATACCTAACCTAACTCGAGCAAAGTTCCAGCAGTTCCTATTGAGCCGCAGCATCGAATCGAATGCTTCCAGTCGGTGCCGCGCCAGGAAGAAGTAGCTGGTGTGCGGTAAAGGATGTGATATGCGATATTTTCCATGTTTCCGATGCCGAGTGAATGATAATTACGTGCCTTGTAGCACACACGCATCATCGGGAGAATTGGTCTGGGTATCCACCAGCTCCCACCTCCAACGAACTTGTTTGCGTACTTTTATTATAGTTATGGCGGAGTAGCTCGGGTCAAGGGACCCAGGTTCATTGCTTGGAGTCAAAGAACTAAACGAGTTTTTTTATTGTTGAAAACGCAGGTTTCAGTGGTGGAATAGAGTTATCTTTATTCATGTTTCGTCAGTATAGTCATTTCATAACTACGCAATTCATTAGCGATTGCTATTGTCGCATTCTCAACTTATCATATTCCCTAACCGGGAAAGTACTCATTTCTCAATGATACTTTGATACTCTTACACAGAATATCTGGCAACACTGTTGTGTTACCACAAACCCAATTTGAGTATTCTCGCCTAACCGTGTCATGTTGTAAACATTTGTACCGCGTTCATCATCATCACCTGTCATCAGCAATCATTGATCTATTGTTCTCGATTGCAAATTGAACATAGCAAGAGGAACCAAAACAAACAATGTTTTGGTTCTGCTCGTGTCAGCAGAAGTCTGCTGCTGTTCCGGACGTCGGAGGAAACCGTAAGTTTCAACACCTCTCGTAAATTGAGAATGCTGAACATCGTCGCATACCTGGCCCTAGATAACACCTTCGTGAACGCATCAGCTGGCTAGTCCTCGGTAGAGATATGACGGAAAGATAGCTCAGCGCTTCTTATGGTCTCTCTGATGGATGCATACTTAACGTTCAGATGCTTCATCCGCTGATGGGTCCGCGCCTCTTCCAGATACTGGGTGCAAGGGATGTTATCTGCCATTAACGTGAAAGGAGTGCTAACCACACCCAATTCACCAAGGAAGTTTGTTAACCACAAACCTTCCTTGAATGCAAGGCAAAGGGCTCCTATCTCAGCTTCGGTCGACGACAGACTGACCTGTCTGTTGACGTTTCGTTGACCTCAAAGTAAGATTTCCCGTAAGTGGATCCGTGTTCTCGTTTCTGCGGTATACCAACGCCATATCGGTTATACGTCGGTACGGTATCGCAGAATACGCTTCAGGCCTTGTCAGGGGCTATCAGCCAGACTGATTTGGTATTGGCATAGTGCGCTAACCGCTGCAGAAATATCTGGTCTCGATGATATCGCCAGATACTACGAACAACCGATCTACTCTTTGAAAGGCTGTTCAGTGATAACCTCACCATCGTTCATCTTCGTCCAGTGAACGTTCATGTCGCGAAACCTGTGACCTAGGGTAAGCCAATCGCCACCGATGCCGTGTTCTTCTCCAAGGCTGCCATCCATTTGGCGATAACGGTCTCCAAAAATTCAAGTCCACCTCGCGCTTCAGCTTGTTTATGATCATTTTACGAGTTCACGTACATCGATTTTCTGCTCATGTGTGGTTTGTTATTGCTGCTCGTGCACATCGACTAAAAGAACAGAGTTTCTTGCATGTTGCTTTCTGGTAACCCCGAAGAAGCAACCTCTTGTAGGTAATAGTGTTAATTCTCGATGCCTCCGAGAATAAGCATGAGTTCGCCCGACAGCACCCGTCCATAATAACTCAGAAATCAAGGAATGGTTGAAATCCCTGGCGACTAACCGTCGCTCAAACCACCTCCCTCGACGCACCCGAAACAGCATCCAACCGTCGAATACAAGCTTGCGCATGTAAACGCAGTGCAGCTCCAAAGCACGAGAATATTCTTCTCGGCTTTCAGCTTCATTGAGTTTTGTCCTGTTGCTCCAACTCTTTGACCTTTCCTGGAAGCCGGAGGGAAACTTGTAGCATTTCAAAGTTCAGTTCAGATTGGGCACCACTGGAAGCAAAGATAGTTCTCGCACGGAAAAAACCATTTGTCATTACTTATCTAAGCAAGCAGGGAACAATCGAAACAAAAGAAAACCTCGAGCGTCAACGCAAAACTGCACGAGTTCCGAAGTTATAAGAGGACAAAGTTACAGCCAGCCGATTTCACTTTGTATTTGGGCCTTCTCCCGTGCGGTCATGAGTGTGACCACGATATCGCGCTGCCGTTTAGTTTGGTGCTGCCGTTAAGTTTGGTGCTGCATGTGGTGTTGCCGTTCTCGAGAATCGTTATGTGGGACGATTGCATGCCGATGGCCAACCAAGGTGTTGGTTTCAGCACGTTGCATGGGACGAGGATGCAGGAGCGATCTGGGTGTCGACCCGTTCCGCCCGTTTATAGACCGCTCTACGCGGAATCGGCAATTTTCATTGCCAAAAAATTGGATAATGAAAGAGATCCAATCTTCGTACAATCGCTCTTGCCAGCCAAAGCAGCTATTCACAAAAGGGCCACGTAAGTTAAAACAACTTAGTGAATAATGTTGCTATGTTGAAAAAGCAGTGATCTTCAACAGAATCACTGGCCCTTTTTGGAATTCTCCTTTTCGGAAAACAAAGCGACGGATTCCGGTTCAGCCGACCCTGCCGTTCCTGAGGCGGACCGTGAGATCTCACGCGATTTTTTTTTGTTTAATTCTTGGCCAATTAAGAAACTTGTAAAGATCATTGTACATTTGTGAAATATTAAAAGGTGTTAGAATCGATCGAAACTGAACTTTGATTTTCAAATCTGGTGTGGAACCATGACTTCCCGCTAGCTTCCGGGCGAAACGCGAGTGTTGGCATATTTTCAATTTGCAGTTGGAGATTTGGCGCTTAAGTCAACATTTTTTAAAACCTTGTTCAGTTTTGATTTTTTTCCGAACTTATGCCTCACCAAAACGTTACAGCTACAGCCTTTCAGTTTCTTTAAATCGAATTCCATAAAATTTATTTTATCTCCGTCTTTATTTCGAGTTTTTAACAACGATCCGTTACCTACAATATGTCATACAAAACAGCAAATTAAAACTAATGGAAGCTTAAAATAAAAAACCCGATTTAATACACTTAACAGTGGATTGTAGCCTTTCTTACAGTCTAAAAATTATATTTGGATACACATGACACAAAATAATAAAATCTAGAGTTTGTTTTGATTAGGTCGTATGAGCCACTTGATGTGCTTCGGGAAAATCGCTGTTGAAGTTATGAATGGTAATTTTAATTCTAATTTTGTGAATGTTGATAGAATTCGTCTGCAAATTCGTAAATCAATGTAGAACAGGAAGGAAAACATGTAGCTGTACTAAAAAGTTGCGTTACTTTAGTTCTTATTAATGAAAATGTACTTACGACCTATTGCATTTTTCGTTTTGCGCAAACGTCCTTTTCGTCAATCAATTAGTCTGATTGAAAAACTTATTCCTTTGGCTCAAATCTCTGCTATTTTCATTCGGAATTGCTTGAAGAAGTGTTTGTACGATACTCCTCTTCAATGAATACGTGGAGGTTTTCGCTGAAGTGCATCTGAATTTATGTCTCTGTGGGACTACCAATTGGGACTTTACCTGGACGTTTCCGGTCATCACCGTTGACGGACCTGGCTGTTCAACGAGTGCGAAAAGGTATCCAGCGCTTTCCATTATTTTGACTGCCTCTATAAATTAGAAAATAAAATCTGGCTATGTACACAGGAAATTAAAGTTTCGTTGTACTCACCCAACAGCAATTTGCAGCCATTAATTTTGCTAGCAAAGCTATGATCAGTCCTACAGACGGTTTTTATCCTTTTTAAACGAATTTTTATCGAGTTTTGAAGAACTTTTCACCACAGTTTCCACGACAATGCATAACGTCGTACAAACCAACTCGCCGAAATGTTTTTTTGTGTCCTTTTGCATCACGGCAAAACACGGCACTGTAAAACGACGCAAAAACCAAATTGCACTCAAAAATGCGGAAGTCATTATACGTCCTAAATTCAAAGCAACTTGGTAAAGTTATTCATTGATCAAATGGGACCAAGTTTTTACCTATTATAGAATGGATCTTTATCAATCATTTGCTGTTAATAACTCAGTTTTGTTTATATTGGTTCATACGACTTAATCAAAACAAACTCTAGAAATGATCGATTTATAAATTCTGAGTAATGATTAAAGTATTTCGAACGTAGTAAATCCTAACTGAATTTAAGAAATTAGGATGCTAAATTTTTAAAGGATGAAGGTATTTTGAAATAATTATAATTTTCACATAAATAATAACATAATTGTAAACTAATTGAAAAATTTTGAATGATTGAATTCTGGGATATCTTGTATGATCCCGTTTCTATGACATTATGATCTTATATTTATAAAATAGAAGAGGTCTAAAAATGAAGGGTATATTTTTTAAAAAAGATTCCTAACCATGTGTTTCAAATAATTCAACCTCTCAAGAAAAGGAAGCGAATAAATGGAAAAATATTTAAATAAATTTTCAACTGCTAAACTAAAATACGATGCTTCAATGTAGATTACAATAATCTATCGATTTAACAATAGATATTAATCATTTCGACAACTTTGAAATGTCAATATTTTCAATTTTGTCAATTATGTCTATTTTATTATTTTTGTCAATTTTGTCAATTCTATTAGTTTTGTAAATTTTGTCAATTTAATAAATTTTGTAAATTTTGTAAATTTTGTAAATTTTGTAAATTTTGTAAATTTTGTAAATTTTGTAAATTTTGTAAATTTTGTAAATTTTGTAAATTTTGTAAATTTTGTAAATTTTGTAAATTTTGTAAATTTTGTAAATTTTGTAAATTTTGTAAACTTAGTAACTTTTGTAAATTTTGTGAATTTTGTAAATTTTGAAAATTTTGTAAATTTTGTCCATTTTGTCCACTTGGGTAGTTTTGTCAACATTTAGAACATTTAGAACGGCAAGTGAAATTGAATGATGCAAAAACTTATACTCGACAATATTTAAAATATTTATTTTTGATTTTTGACTTTAACTTGTCAATATACATGCTACTGCTAGATCAGTTGATCCTCTAGTATCACATTATTTTATTTCCAATAAGATTCTATTTTCCCTAACCAGCATGAGAGCAGCAGTGGTATAAATTATTTTAGCATACCTTTCAGGGGCATTTTTACTAGTATACAAGAAAGAATGCCCCTGATAGGTATGCTAAAACCTTTGATTTCTATGTTGATTCATTTTGGTAAAGGACGAAAGCTGTTTCGAGAAAATCGCGTTGAAAGTAATTAGGTTTGAAATGTAAGTCTTCAAACGGTACTTTTTACCCAGCTGACAATTTGATTGTTAACATATGGCCGCACGCCCTTTTGAAAAAAATTATACCACTGCTGCTCTCATTCTGGGTAGGGAATATAGAATCTTATTGGAAGAAAATAATGGGATTCTGGGTATGCCAACGAATGATTCGCAACGTAAGGTCGATTTTTGAAAAGGGCACATTTTTTGCCATATTTGCAAAATTTGTCAGGTTTGTAAATTTTATCAAGTTTGTGAATGTTGTCATTTTTTTTCAATTTTGTCAACTATGCAAGTTTGGTCCAATTTGTAATTTTTGATGATTTTAACAATCATGTCATTTTTGTAATTATAGACTATTTTGAAATGTTTGTAAATTATGTCAGTTTGGTAAATTTGTTTAATTTTTTTCTATATTGATTCTGTCAATTTTGTATATTTTGAAAACTTTTTCAGTTTTATGATTTATATTCATTTTATCTATCCAGTTTTGTTAATTTTGTAAATGTTATAATTTATGTCAATCCATTCAAAATTGGTCAATTTTTGTCAATTTTTGTCAATTTTTCCCATATTTGCGAAATATGTCAGGCTTGTTAAAACTTGATTAAAGTTTGTGAATGTTGTGTATTTTGTAATTTTTATCAATTTTATCAATTATGTAAATTTGATACCCTTTGTAATTTAAGAAAATTTAAACAACTGTCATTTTTGTAGTAACTGACTATTTTGACATTTTTGTCCATTATGTCGGTTTTGTAAATTTGTTTTGAAAATCGTCTAGCGCTGGATTGCATCTGAATTTGTGGATTTTAATCTGAATTCTGAAACTCACTATTGGATCCGATTTTTTTAGTTAAGTTTATAAATCAGAAATAGTTTATAATTTGAAATAGGATTTGATTAGATGTTCCGAAGTTTCAAAAGCGTTTTTTTTTCGAGCTAACTGATAGTTTCGCCCTTATGAAATGTTACGCTATGTTTGTTTACATTTGGTGCGTTCGCCCTTTTTCAAACTTACTACAAAATTATCTAACAGATTCACGCTTGCTTCGACGTATCGAAGCCAGCCATCGCTGCAGAAAAATGCGGTGTTGAACCCTACACCCATCGGTTTAATATGGCATAATATGGTTTTGAAGCTTCGGCTTCAAAATTTTTGCGACCGGTTCGGTTAACACTGAGCTGGTAAAAAAGTTAAAATTGTTAAGATATAAGAATTCTTACTCCCTTTTCTACCGCTCGTTTTGTCGTCATGAAGACATCATGAGTGGGAGTGAAGTGCGCCCATCGTGTAGCGAATAGCGTGTAGCGAACGCGCCCATCGTGTATATGACGTCATATACACGATAATCTTCATTTTAGTGATTGCTGGTTGTGGCTAGCAAGCCAAATTGACACGTTTTTTGGAGTGATGATTTGATGATAATTACCTACTATGAAAAAATTTTTTTCAAACTATTTTGTTTTTTTTTTCTTTCTTTTATACATTGAAGAGGGAAAAAAAATCAAATTTTTTAAGACAAAAATCATTTTTATTGTACTTCCCAGTTTCGCAAAAACGTGTTGACAAAGTTTACAAAGAATCACACCAGCACACACAAATACACTGACATCGTCTGAACTCGTCGAGCTGATTCGATAGGTACCTATAAAGGTATATCTAAGACCCATAATCAATGATTTCCCAAATCGACCGATAACTATACCTTTCTGAAAGAAAGGCAACAAAATAGCTGAGAGACGAAAATGCAATATAGATAAAGTAATACAAAATGGAAATTCAAAAATGATTAATTATTGATTATTCCTAGTTATACAATACCGTTCATAATTGTATAGAAATTGGAAGTAGGCGCACTGTCACTTCGACTTTGAACTTCCATAACTTTTTACTCTGATAATATTTTTGATCAAATTTTCTGCGGAAGATAGATCAACAATCTCACTATTATATAACAAAATTTGAGCTTACTTAAATTTGAATAGCTTGAGATACAGTAATTCAACGAAAATCTAACGTTTTGTACTTTTACCATTCCAACTGCAACATCTCAGAAACTACGTTACGAAATTTTTCAGGGTGATTGTTGAAATGTAATGTTAGCATATCTGAAGTTTTTGAAAAGTACTATCGATGGGATCAAAAGGTAAAATATTTCAGGCATGAAAAATACGATTTCCATTGAATTTTGGACGAATGTTTCCTTAGGAAAGTCATATTTTACAATTTATAACCAGTAAAAATCTATGGAAGTTCAAAGCCGAAGTGACAGTGCGCCTGCTTCCAATTTCTATACAATTATGAACGGTCCTGTATGAAAATAGTTTTTTGTGTTTTGGATTATCATTTGTTTTGTAATAGTAGAAATTTGAGGAATGAAAAAAATATTTCATTTCAAAACCAACACACATGCCATTCGGAACCTGAGATGAACTTTTATTTAATTTTGTCACATTTCATGGAGGAAACAGAATTTGTCCTTCATGCTCATAACAAATCACATGATGTTTCGTGTTAATTTAAAGTAAATGTGCTGAAATTTTGTTATCTCTTCGATAATCGTTTCTGTGAAACTTTTTCAGGTTTGATTCTACATTTGTTTAAATTTTTGTTTTAAGATCACGTGCACAAATTAATGATGGATCTATTAATAAAAAAAAATAATTTGTGCCCTTTCAAAATGTTAATCTGGAGCTGTCAAAATACTGATCAGGGATGCCATCCGAACATATTTTCATCACTTTTTTGTTTAGTTTACGTACACTTGAAAAAAATTAAATTCCGCTCATTTGAGAAATGAATTCAAAATTCGCACCACCATCCTACACTTGTTTCATGTTTTTCGGAAACTTTAAGATATGTTACAAGTCTCTTAGGCATAAATCCAAGTCCATTATCAGAGTACATGGATATAAATTGTTAGCCTTTTGTTTTTTTTGGAGCACTGGCAGTTCGAAAACGATTTGTAAGTTTTGATCATTTTAATCAATTCATTAATTATAAACATTTAAAAAGAGATTTTTATCATGTCATGAGCTAACAAACTTCATAGTTTGATTATGATAAACCAATTTATTTGAAAATTTTCAAATACTTATAAGAAACACCTAGCATGAGATTATAACAATACCATCTTTTAATACGAATCGTCGAAAAAAAACCCATTTTTTGCCAAATTGAAAAATAAGACGAAAGTACATATAGAAAAAAATAACGATATTTCTACGCAAATATTTTTTTCCTTAAATTTTAGTTAGCAAAAATTTTATAAATAGTTAAACAGTTTCTTCTATTTTGACCGAGTGAATTTAAAATATTTTTCTTAAAAAACACTTTATGCCGATCCAAATCTATCTTTTTAAATAATAAAAAAAAGAAAGGTAATTGAAAGTTATTACTCCGTTCCATATTTTCTTAAACCCCTTTTTGTTTGTTTGTTGATTCACTAATATTTTTATGGTGCAAAAATAGAAATAAATAATTATAACTGGCATCCCTGATCAGGTCGAGGTCGAAAAACACGCTATTCACAAGTAAGACGAATTTCTCGAATTACTGCTTTAATTTTGTCCGCTAGAGGATGCTGATGGTGTCGCCTTCTCATTGTATGAGGAAAATAAGTGTGGTGAATATTGGTTTCTATTATATTTGATAATAGGAATAAAAACACAATTAGTGCAAAAATATTTGAGCGTAATATATATGCTAAGGATAAGTACAAAGGTGATTTTCAATTTTCATTAAAAAACTAAGTTGAATTCTTTTATCTGAGTTGAATTTTTAGATTTTTTGCAGAGTTTAACTGTAGGAATGAGTATTTATTGCAAATTTTTCAAAAGAATGTATGCGTTTGAAATCGCTTTTGAATTTTAAAGTTGCATTAGAAAGTCGAGTTCATCTAATTATCATATGGTGATTTCCAACATAATGAAAAAAATTACCTACTCAAAAAAGTACAATCAATCAAAACAAATCGGTATGCACAGTTTTTGAACACATTTTTTTCTTCAAAGTGAAAATGTATTCAAAATTTTTGACCTCCATTTGGACCTAAAAACATGAAAAGACATGTTGGCATGCCACAAAAAGGATCATGCAAAAACAGGGCTCACTTACTCTTGTACGACTTCTTAAGGTCAATTTTTTTCCTTCAGGGTAGATTTACTTGGACCCATAGTCACGGCATATATTAGAAACTTTTCCAATAATACAGGATAGGGAAGCAACTTTTTTAACCTTAAGGCGTGAGAAATTCTGAATTCTACCCAAAATTGATTTAATCTAATTTAACAGCAAACCACAAGCTACAGAAAATGATCATCGATAAAATCTATAAATTCAAATGTGATTTTCCGAAACTGATTTCACCAAAATTTCGTACCAGAGTAAGTATCTACTTAAAATTAAAACTGAAAAATATATTCCACTTCCACCTAAAGTTGTGTTGTAATTTGGAGAGCATGCAGAACATTTTGTGGAATTTGTGCATATGTTTCTGAATGCACGATTCAGTAGTTTTATTCTATTCAACTTCATAGAGGGTAAATATTTAAAATTTTAGAATTGAATTAATATGACAAAATAATAAGTTTAAAAAGGGAGACAAAATGAGTTACAAAACCGAGTCTTATCTGTATTCTTCTTGCACAAGTAAGATTTAACCATCTAGAGCCTTTACTGCACTATCTCCATAATATAAACTATCTTTAAAATTTGGTTTACGAACTATTTTTTTTCCAACCGTTGGAACTTGTTTAGAGACTGGTATAAAAAAACATATTATAGAGCTAAGCATATCGGTAGAGTTGGGACTTTTAAGTTGTTGTTAGTACTCGAAAATGTTTAATTGATGAAGTCAAAATCTTCGTGGCGAGATTTACAAGAACTAAACATTAAGCACAACCTCTGTTAAACGATCTATGTTGTAGTAGAGATTTAGATTTTTAAGGCCTGATTTCCCCGATTTCGATGTAAAAATGTACGGATTGAAATTTAAATTTTGCAGTGGCGACCACTAAAAAAGGTCTTCACTATCGCAAATTTGAGCCTGATTTTCCCTAAATTTTGTTTACTTGATCCAAACTATGTTGAATAGAATGTCTTGGCCCGCACTTACCCATTCCAGATATCGACAGAAAAAATAAGGCTGCCGGCGCGCACTCTGGCAGCAAAATTCATCTCGCTCTGGCGGAGGTGAATCACTGCGTGCGTAATGATTTCGTGATCGTGGAAAATTGTAATTATTGGGGCTGGGTGGGGAGTTTATGTGTGTTTATTCGGGCAGTAATCAAGATTGGATGTGTATCATCGAATGATTCAATGTTTGGCACCGCTCGACATGATGATGACGGCCGATAGATTGTTTTCGATGGTCCTGCCGGTTGAAGGCTGCCCCGCAAATTGTTGGAATTGCATATTTCGAGGAATGGATCGGGGCAATTGGTATCTGGAATTTCTCTTTCGATTTATTATTGCGTCATCAAACTTTACGCTAAGAGTCACGGGACATGGAATTTTCGTTAGTATGGATTATTTTTATTGATAAAAAATTATTAACTAGAGTTGATTGCTGTTGAAGAGTTAAGTATTGAACTTTACAAACTGCAAGAGATGCGACACGTATCTGGAAACATGAAAATCGATATAATATTTAATCATAGAGTTTTATCTATTCCCCTTCTCTACGGGTAGAGTTTTGAAAGTCACCCTGTCAGTCCTTGTGAAGCTTTCGGGTTTCAATGTTAAGATAGAGTTCTGAAAATTTGAAAAGAAAAAAAAAGACGGTGCTCAGGAATTATAGCTGGAACCATTTGGCCGTTGCTAATGGTAGCTCAGTAAATAGGAAAAGTTCTACAGTTTGACTTCCGGAACTTCAAATAATCGATAGTGCCAATCATTTGTCGTTGCACTGCAAATATCGTGCAACTCGGATCTGTCGGAAAATTCCTAAATGCACTCGATGCTGAGAATTTGCAGAACATTTTCTGGTTGAGCGGAAGATAGAAACAGTTTCAGATCATTGTGTCAAAACTGATAATTGATAAGAACACTGCAAAGTAATTGAATTTCGTTTTCACAATAATTTTTGACGGTATACTTCAAGCCAAACACTCGAAAATTCGAACCAATTTTAATTACTGTTGCTTTGAAGATAAAATCCTCACGTTAATCTCCTATATTTAAAATGCACTAGCTAATATAAACGATTATCGATGTATTTAATGTTATCAGATGAACATCAAGTTAATTTCTCATTTTAATAATCAATCAACTGAAGGCACATTTTCACACAATTCTGTGATGCTCTAGTCAATTCTGTAGCGAAAGTAAAAAATTAGTATATGAACAATTTGGGAAAGTTATGCATTGCTTATCATTTTCAAATGTAGTCTGTTGAGTTGAAAATATTACCCAAAACAAGTTTCACACTATTATACATCCGTTTCCTAATTTTCCCCAATTAATCAAATCTCCCACTAAAAATAGCTGTTTTTGTTAAATGTTGACAAATTTATAATATTTTATTCGCACTTTTTTTTTCAAAATATTTAAACTTAATCAATAAATAGGATTCTTTCAAGAAATCATTTAAAATTCATCTTCAACGGCTTTAACAAACCGCATAATGGCTATGCTCGAATGCCCTCGCATCGGAAGCAACAACAATTTAAGTCATACATTTAAAATTTCTTTCGATCCCACGAACATTTCACTTAAAAGTGGAAGTTTGGCCGATCCCCAACCCGGATTTCGCAGGTAAAAATCTTGATTGGGTTTCTTTTGTTGCTGTGAAGCGGCCAAATTAGAGCTACTAAAATACAACAAAAAGAGACTTCAAACCCCCAAAAACATTATTAATTAGCAGCTCTTTCTGGTTCCTCGATACCTATAGCATCTCAAGTAAGTAAAGGGAAAGGATGGAGGAACACTTAGCAGTGGAAACCCCTTTTTTCGAAGGTATGAAAAAAAATGGGAAAAGTTACCTTTCTTTAAAAAGTTGCGCGAAACAAAGAAAGGCCGGCAGTTGGCGGTCAGCTTTTCCGTTGTTGTTGTAGTTGCTTTTGAATAAAATTCCGGAACAATATACTTATGTATACGAAACCAACCCAAAGTTCGGTCCCTTACAATTTTCATTGAACATCTCATCGCTTTAACGTTTTTTTGATAGTGTCAGGAGCCCTTTTTCATGTTTATATTTTTTCTATTACCCTCTTGTGAGGGGTAGGTAGGTTTTTTTAAGGAATATTGATTTAGTACAACCAGGAAATTTAATGCTTTTTGTGTTCATGAAATTCAGCAGGCAAGATATGATAAGGTGTAGAGATTAAATGGCACTAATCCGATGAATAGTTTTGGAGTGCCAAAGGTGGCATCCATAAATTACGTAACGCAAAAAATGCACTTTTTTGACCCCCTCCCCCCCGTATGTCACAAATCGTAACGCTTCGACGTACCCCCCTATGAAAATTACGTAACGCTGATAATTACCCCCCCCCCCCATCTTCTCACATTTTTAAATACTGATTTTCGAAGTTAAAAAAAAATTATCGTAAATTTTTTAAACGTTTTTCAAAACGGAATTAATATAATAATAATCCAAATCGCTTCTTAGTACTGATTGATGATAACTCTCTCATACACTCAGAGGAAATCTTATTATAAATTTCATAAGATACATCTTATGAACCACTTTTTTGCGTCCAAACTAATTTTTCATAAGAGTCTTATGAAATTCTTTCAATTTTCATACGATGTTCTTATGAAAAATAGAAGAAACGGCATTGTGAAAAAATGATGAACACATTCATTCATAGCATCAGTTTTTTTTCATCATCTAACAGTACGAAGCAATAGCCAGTTCATAGTTATTATAGTTTTCCTTTAATGTTAAATGTTATTGTTATCTCCGGAATGGTAAGTTCGATTTGATGTTTTTGGTGTGAACGTTGAATATATTAGTAAACTAAAATACATTATTTGTTTACTTTTCAGCAAGCTGATCGGCAAAAACGAAAGGTCGAAGATTTAGATGCGGCAAAAAAAAACTTTGATGGAGCCGTCTGTTGATGCGCTGCTGATGGAGACAATGCAGGATTTAATTCTAAACGAATTTTGCAAACAATAAAGTGAATGTTTTCAGCACGAAATATCGAGAATTTTTCTTATTAGAAAGTGATTTACTGTTTCCATAAGAATCTCTTATGAAAAGCAACAACCTCTCATTGAAGTAGGCGTTCATCTTCAGAATTCATTCGCGTCATAAGACAATCTTATGAATTTCATTAATTTTTCTTATGGCGCCACTTCATAAGAGAATCTTATGGCATACATAATAGTATTTTTCTGAGTGTAAAATAAATTGATTGTCATATTACGAGTTGCTCTGTGTTTGTTAACTGATGATCCACCTTGTTTACTTTATTTTGTGACAAGAGCATAGCTTGTTATGCTAGATATACTCCACTTAGTAATATTCGTTAGAATAACCAAAATTGCATTTTTTAATTCAATTGAGAAAAAATAGTAAAATTTCCGTCTTAAGGTTGAATTGAGTTCTTGGGGGGGTGAATGTACTTCATATTCGGTTTTGCAACGATTATTTCACGGATATTCAAAACACATTTTAAGAAATCTATCTATGAATCTTAAAAAAGGAAAAGTTACAAACCAGTTTCAATTATGTTAAAGCTTACACATTTTAAACTGATTTTGGTTTGCATATCATCCTGCAAAAATTGCATGACATAAAAAAGCTGCGATAAAACTGAATTAAAAAAAAAATCGTTACGTAACGATGAGCATACCTCCCCCCCTCCCCCGTAACGCTCGAGCTTACCCCCTCCCCCCCCTAGGAGCGTTACGTAATTTATGGATGCCCCCAAAGTGAAAACTGTAAAATCAGTTTAAGAGCTTAATTCTGAATTTTCTTGATGGATTTCTTCCCAGTCGCACAGGAGCTAGATCAAGGTTGCCAGCTTACCCGGTTTTACCTAGATATAAAATTTGAGAAAAGTCCGGTCCGGCCCGGTTGCCGGGTATTCACTTTTTCAAAAATAAACAAAAAAAAGCATACTGTATTGTAAAAATTTTAATTCATGCGTCCAAAAAGAAATTTTTTCAGCAAGTATTATAAAAATTATCATGAAAGGTTTTTTGGGAGCCTAAAATACAATTTTAAAAATTTTTCAAGTTTTTTTTTTTTTGAGTTTTTCCTGGACCTTGACCAAAATGGCCCGGATATTGCCCGGATTTTTGGTCGGCAATTTGGAAATCAAATGCCCGAATTTTATAAGGATTTAAGATAAAATACCCTGGAAACGTGCTGGCAACCTTAAGCTAGACTTAGAAAGAACCATTTTTGATGATGAGCATCTTTTTCTGCGAACTATGTTTACACATTGCGGGCAAAATACGAGGTATCTCGTTTTCCGCTTATCGTTAGTGTGCTACTCTAGGAAGCATAAATCAAATGTTAATAGTGAAAAGTTATTCTACAAAATTTAACACAACAACTTAGACTAATCGGAAGTACTGTATTGGTAGCATTTGCTTCAGTGGTTTTTGAGATATAGAATGCCGAATTTTGGTGTATTCCAGCTTAGATTTCTTTGCGGTCCGTAATGTGTTAAGATGTTTATGTTGATGAGATAAAAGGATTCTGATTTTCGTCAAAATATAGTGCATACTTAGATTACTGACTGGAAGTAATGATCAGTTTAGCTGATTACTTTGCACAAAGCACAGGAAACAATTTGACTTTAACCTGTTTTTATTACATTTTTTGGTTTAACGTTGTGAGAAGCATTCGCTATTCACCTGCATATATGGGAGCAGTTGTTCGAGAATCGTTGGTATTTGATGCCAAATAGAGATTTATTGTCGTCGTTTCTTTCATAAATCTTAGAAAAGTGATTGACCCATTATTAATGTCTTGAGATTAAAATTTTAACAATATATGGGCTACAAGAAAGTATTTTTTGCAGAATAATTAGCGATACAGTAGATATTTTCAAACACTTTTTAAAGCTTTATTATGACTTTTCATGTTGAATCTTACTACTAAACATTAAAAAGTATTTTGTTATTGAAAAATTGATAAAATTTAAGGCATTTCGAAATTTTATGATTTCCATTGAAAAATGACAAAGTTATATATGTACGCATGTTGGTTATCCACCATACATTCTTTAAATTGTTAATACATCGACTAGTTGAACACTATGTAACAGGTTTTTACCTCTCACGATGGTCCACAAAATTGCTAGTACTATTTATTACAAAAAAAATTGATTTAAAAAGCGTTTATGTCATTACAAATGTTATGTCGATATGACATATGCTTCAAGGAACTAATTTCAGCTTCAATTAAAATATTTTCCTTGTATTTCTCAATGCTCAACATCATATTTAAAAAGGGTTTTGATAAATTTACAAACGTAATTTTGACTGATTTGGGTGCCCGGAATCTAAATATGCAATTTTTCTATCAGCTTTTGTTATTGAAATAATATTTGATAATAAGTTTAAATTTAAGAAGTTTCAGCTATGTTTGGACAAAATTTTAAAACAAAAACATTATATAATAAAATAAAAGTTTAAATTAAATAATCAACTTTCCTCATAACTTCTTGTAGGGCCGTAGGAAGAACCGACTCATGGGGAACGGTTTTGGTGAAATTTTTTTTAACTATAATATTTTTGCATAATTAATGCATGAATAATACTAATAAAAAAGAATTTTTTATACTACTCGATTATTTAGTTCTTTCACATAAACAGATTTTTGTATAAAATAGAAACTTTTGAAATAACTTCCTTAAACCTTTAAAATGGTAAGCTAAGGTATTTATTTAAGAAGTCCTTTAGTATAGAAAACGAGCTTAAACCTTGCTTTCATTTGATTTCAACATGGAAAAAGTGTTTTTTTTAAAAGAAACCCTTAAAAATAAATCTAATTCTCAAATCAAAAAGTAATAGATTAAAATTTCGTGGTTCAAATCTGATTCTTGTAACCAAGACAAAGATTTTTGTTTGAAATTTGACCGAATTTTAAAGTCAAACTATTAATTTTTAGATATATTTTTGATAAGTTTGTCTATGTTTTTAAATTCTAAATTTTTAGTATTTTTCAAACATAAATCCTTTTTTTCCTAATAAAAAATTCACATTTCAAATGGCAATTAATTTTTTTTTCAAATTCAAAACCCTATAGCGGAATTTTTAAATCAACTCTTAAGTTGAAAATAGAGAAAAGGAATGTTAATTAAGATGAATAATAAATAACAATTATTATCATTTTCCTAACAATTAATCACGGTTATTTTTTTACTTGGTCTGACATTTATTTTAGAACTCAATTTATTTCTTCTAAATCTGTATTTTGGAAATATTTCTATCAAATATTGAAACTAGACTGCTTCGAATTTGTTTTGAAGCAAATTTCTAGTTCAGAAAAAGAATCAAATTCGAAATTTCTAAAAATTCCTAAAGGGGGAATAAATAAAGTTTGAAGATTTTTATGTTTATTTAAAAAAAACATCAAATAGATAACAAGACCAAAAAATTAATTTTGGAATATGATAGTTATTTCACCTTTATTCTTGATTTATTGATTTTTTCAATAAAAAACTACTTGATTTATAGGTTTCGTGCAATGATATAGTATGCCATTTTGTTGCGTACAAGCTTTCGTGCAATTTGTTTTTCACATTATTTTTCATAATTCCCCCCCCCTGCGGTGTTCCAACTCCGAGTGACAAAAAAAAGGATTTGAAATTTTTGCAAAACAATTGCATCTAGTTACTCTAAATATCTGAAAACACTATTTTTCGCAAATGATTCATGATCATTTTATCAGAACATTTCTTGGCTCTAAAATCTTAATTTCTTGTTGAAATAATGCGGGAATAAATATCAACTTTTTCATTTGTGTGTTCTTATAAGAATTTTATTGAAAAATAAGAAAAATTCTTCGAAAATTCAAATAAAGAAAGACCTATGGTCAAACTGCAGGAGATGGGAATAGTATCGTCATTTTGTATTCGAGATTTTTGTTTTCAAATTTTCGATTTTTGATAACTCTTTTTATTGATTGCACAATGTAGATTGTATGCAATTTTGTTGCATGCAAGCTTTTGACCAATTTGATCCGAATAATTAAAAATTTCAATTATTACTAATTTTTGAAGTCAAATTGATTCGTTTTTAACTCTGTTCTTGTTGAGTTACACTACTAAATACAAACCCATTCTAAATATGAGGTAGGGTTTTCGTATGTCAAGTTTAAAGGGTGATACGGTCAAAATTTGGTCAATATCAACTTGACGTATTTCTTTCAATTTTGCATTTGAAAAACCTGAACACCTCGGGGGGAAATCGAAAACCGGAAGCCGCTGAGACGACAAAGAGAGTTGCCGGTAGTTTCAAGCGAAACCCTAACCTCTCTCTCCGAGATGCCGCAAATATGCTGGGTGTATCGTCTACAACCGTGCATCGAGCCAAAAAACGAGCCGGACTAACGACTTACAAGAAGGTAGTGACTCCAAATCGCGATGATAAACAAAATACGATGGCCAAAGCGCGATCCCGGAGGCTGTACACGACGATGCTGACGAAGTTTGACTGCGTGGTAATGGACGACGAAACCTACGTCGAAGCCGACTACAAGCAGCTTCCGGGACAGGAGTTTTATACGGCAAAAGGAAGGAGAAAAGAAGCAGATATTTTCAAGCACATGAAACTGTCAAAGATCGCGATGAAATATCTGGTTTGGCAAGCCATCTGTACATGTGGCTTGAAAAGCAGCATTTTCATAGCTTCCGGGACTGTCAACCAAGAAATTTAGTGTTTGAATAAACGTCTGCTGCCTTTCCTGAAGAAACACGGTTGTTCCGTACTGTTTTGGCCGGATTTGACATCTTGCCATTACGGTAAAAAGGCCATAAAGTGGTACGCCGCCAACAACGTGCAGGTGGTTCCCAAGGACAAGAACCCTCTCAACACGCCAGAGCTCCGCCCAATTGAGAAATACTGGGCTATGGTCATGCGGAACCTAAAGAAGACAAAAAAAAAACTGCTAAGGACGAGCAGCAGTTCAAGGCAAACTGGCTTTCTGCGGCGAAGAAGGTGGACAAGGTGGCTGTCCAAAATCTGATGACAGGGGTTAAGCGTAAGGCCCGGCAATTCGGATTTGGAAAAGCGGAAGCCTAACTGAATATTTTTCCTGAATTTTATACTAATTAAACAGAATGAAATTTAATTTGATTTTTTAAATAAACGATTTCACCGATTTACACGCGTTTTCCCTTGACCAAATTTTGACCGTATCACCCTTTAATCTAAAAAAGTTAAATTGTAATGTTGTTAAAATTTTGAAAAATAAACTTTTTCTGATACCAACAAAGAAAGTTTTGAAGAAGATTTTATTTCATTTAACAAATTAGTTCAAATCTGTAAAACAGTTTGATTTCTTTTATTTAAAAAATATTGAATTTTTTTTGTCATTATTGAAGAAGTTTTCAGCCACAGGCTAGTTCACCTCGGGTGATATTTAAAATTTAATTTAGATATTATTTCGTTAAAAAAATCGTTAAAATCTATAATTCTACAGAAATGGAAAAAGCAAATAGATAGATAATTTCTTTAATTGTAGAAGTAAAACATGCCTGCGATATAAGGGAAAGTTCATAAATACCTTTAATTTAACATTTTTTAAATATTTCGAAGTTATGTCAGAAAAGTGCCAAATTTTCTTAAATAATGTTCACCTATTTTAAAAAGTTTCATGGCACCAAAATTAATCAGAATTAGCCCGTAAATCCCTTGCATCTAAGAAAAATGGGAATTTTGTGGCTTTGTATAATTTATCAAAACCCTTTTGAATAGGGAGTTGAGCATTTCACCCAAAATATAATTTAGGCGGAAATTGGTTTTTAGAAGAAAATTTCATATCAGCATAAATTTTGTTAATGATATATCCGTTTTTTATTAAGCCTTAAAAATTTCCTTTTTGATCACAACGAACGACTGAATTTTTGGCAGATTTTAAAAACGAGAATGAGGTTTTGGTTTGAAATTTGGTATGGAAAAACGCGATAATTTGTTTGGAGATTGTCACTTTTTTTTTGTTTTTCATGAAGATTTTGTTCCCACAGTGTGCAATTGAAATTCCATAATATAGAGCTTATTGAAAAATTCTCTGGCTACAACTTAGCGTTTTCTGACAGCGTGCAATTCCAAGTACTGTAATCATGGTTGCCGAAAAAAAATTCTGTGTTTTAAAGAAAAAAAATTCTGAACTTCTGTGATTTTGCCCAAAAATTCTGTAATGGTTTTCGGTGATGCTTTTTATTTTAATTTTATAGAAAATTCATGATAAATTGGGTCTTTTTTATATTTAAGTTTGGCAAAATAAATTAAAATTACATATCTTATTATACTATTTTAATTCAAAGTGAAAAAATCTTTATTTTATATTTTCTAGTGAATCATAATTTTGGAAATCCACTCAAAATTTAAAAAAATCTTTTAAATCTGTGAATTTTTCAAAATTCTGTGTTCTGTGACACAGATTCTGTGATGAAAATTTGCTCAAAATTCTGTGAAATTACAGATTTTTTTGTGATTTCAGCCAAGGATCCGAAATTGGATCATTTCTCCTTATTGTCAAGCGAGAGAATTCTCCGCCGAAACAAACATGGTGTATTTTCTCTCTGCTACAATCCCGCGTGACATTTTATCAGCCTAGAGAGAGTTCCTGCAAAGAGTCTTGTTTCATTGTATCCTACGGGCAGACGAATGCAACAGATCACCTATCTATAATGAATCAACTCAACGATGATAAGCGACATTGAAAATACAAGTTGTCGCTTATCACCTCTGAATGCTATCTGTGTAGAGCGACTCAAGAGACAACTCTGAGCGATGTATTATCCTTCGTTTGTTTCCGAGCTGGTTTGGTTGTAGCGTTCAGCAGAAGGATGGAGCATTTTTCCTAACAGGAGAATCGGCGTATACAAATCGTATGCCTACACGTATTTTGACTTATTTGGAATTCGAAATTG
This sequence comes from Uranotaenia lowii, assembly GCF_029784155.1. Lineage (NCBI taxonomy): Eukaryota > Metazoa > Arthropoda > Insecta > Diptera > Culicidae > Uranotaenia > Uranotaenia lowii. The sequence goes on from NC_073692.1 coordinate 335,601,234, forward strand.
TTCTGGAATTTTTAATATCCACCTACATAATTTTTGAATTACTTGTTTTTACTTAATGGAAAACATTAGCTTGCTCCTGGTGGTATCGTTCCAGTCGAATTTATTTGACTGAAAAATATACATTTCCCATCCAAATAACTACTTTTCTGCACTTTTCATGGTTGAATAGAAATAAATTTTGCTTTGATGTTAAATTTGAAAATTAAAACTCACCTCAGATATTTGGTTATGCAATGTATTTTTTTAAATAAAATGATAAATGATGCCTTCTGGAAAAAATGTTCTGATGAATAGTTAATTCTGGGGTTTGATTTTGGGAATTTGTCATTTTGGGCATTGCCGTGGAATGGGAGGAAGGGGGGGTTGGCTTTACCCCCCCCCCCCCTCTCCCATGAGGGTCTAGGAAAAGTGAGCGGATGCTTTACTCTAAACAAAACAAGTTTAATTATTATTTATTGAATTTTGATAATTGAATGAGGTTATACAAGAGTGACAATCCTGAGTCAAAGCTGATGAAAAAAAAAACCCCTAAATCTAATCCGAATCCTCAGAATGGGGGTAAGCTTCCGAATCTTGCTACAAATTTTAAAAATGATAGAAATTCATATCTGAATATTGAATTTGAAATCAGATTAAACTCATTTCAGAGGATCCCTATTATCAAAATGGAAATTGTATTTCTGTTTTCATATTTCAAATTCCGTATCTAGTTTAGTATTCTTGGTATTCTATTCACATCGTCAATAGAAAATAGAAATTAAATGGTGTTTCGAAATCGTTATCCAAATTTGGTTTTGTATTTCATTCAAAAAAATTTCCATAAATTTTTTCTTCAACTCATATTTTATGCATATGAGTTGAAACTTCAGGGAAAGGTGGATAATTATTATATGATTATGTTCATCATTTGGACTTCATATTTTAATTCAGATTTGCAAGTTGTATTGAAAAAAAAAAAAAAAATCAGATTGAATAAAAAAAACCTTTAAATTAAAATACTATTAAATTAACGATTGAGGGCTCTGAAAGAAATTTCAATTCTGTGCAGTAAAGTCTCGAATGCCATAAAGATGGTAAAACGACTATAATCGCAGCAAAAAAAATCTGTGCTGGTATTGGAAATCTGATCAGGAATCTAAATTTGGAAGTGCAGATCCCGTTCGTTTTTGGCAACATGCACAAACATTTTGTGTTGCCAAAATTGAACGGTTTTTTTTTGAGGTTTTTTTCTTTTATTTTTACAAATTTATGATTTTTATTATCAATCACGTTATTTTAAGTCAATTGTTGCGTTGCAACTTATTTTATATATTTTTATTCGATTTTCTTGGCAATCTCAAGGTAAAAATCTCTAGGTAGCATATGATGAACCGGCCCTGTTGATACGGATTGAACTTCACGATCCGACATCAAGAGGGCTACCAAAAGTAAAGATGGCTAGTCGACGTAGCGTCCATTTCAACCGTTGAGAAGAAATGCTTGAATTTCGCGCGCGATCTTCAAGCATTGTCTTGGCAAAAACCCGAAGCCAACCTCATAGGGGGAGGCAATCGGGAAGCCTTCTTGCGAGCTGGTGACCCGGGGGTCGCTCTCTTAGACTCCAGACGTTGATCGGAAAAGTCGCTCGTTGAAATCGAAAAATCGTATTTTTTTTCGAAACTCGTAGTCGTTGTTGAAGTAGAAGTGGTGTGGCCGTATCGGAAAACCCAAAAGTCGTTGAGGCTGGCAATCTCCGACGCTGTTGTTCCGCGCGTTCGGTTCGGTCTAAACGGGAAGTCGGTTAGTGGAAGTGCCAACTGGTTGTCGAACCTGGTCCTTGGAGGCCAGTTGAAGGTCCGCGCTAAGACGCTGAACGTAAGGAATCGGCGCGTCGTCGGTAAGTCATTTTTGTTTTTAAATTTCGTTTGTTACTTTTTGATTTTCCCCTTGAGATTGCCAAACTTTCAACACGAGATTCGCGCAAATTCAAATTGTCCCCCCCTGGGGTAAGAGTCCGGGCAAACTAAATTGATGACCGTTGGCACATCTACACTTAGTGGATGGCGCTTAAGTGCCGACGGTAAAATTTGCGCCTTTAAATCTCACCAGTTAAATCCCGATACGTAGCACAATTTCCGACAATTTTAAGAATTTTTATATTTTTTTTTCTTATGTTTTCGATACATTTTGCACTATATGTTTTGTTTATAATCATTGTTTTTTTTGTCATTTTTACTGTTTTTGTAATTTTTCATCATTTTTAAGTAGATTTTGTCATTTTTAGTCAATTGTTTGTATTTATTTTTGATTTATTTTTTTAATTTTTTATCTTTTTGTAATGTTTGAGTACTTAATTTTTTTTTTGATTTTGTTATTGTATTATGTCACCATTTCTGAACGTTAAAACGTATTTTCGGTGTTTGTCTAAATTATATTGGTTCTGTTATAGAGGAAACTAAATGGTAATGTCGCTTCTAAAAACCGTTCAATTTTGGCACATGTGTCAAAATCGAATGTTGCCAAAATCGAACGGGGTCTGCAGTATTTTTTGTACACTTTATCAAAAGTATTGAAAATGTTTGAATGTCACTCTGAAAAACTGAAAAAACACTGAAGAAAGCTTCGAGTTCCTCGCAAGCCCGCAACTCAAATAAACTCCTTCTCAGATAACTTACCATTATCAACAATGCATCAAACTGAGAATAAATTGTGAATAACGAAACTAATAAAAATTAATATAAAATGTTCATTAAGTGTAGGATAATGTTTGTGATCGATTAAGATTTAAAAGTTGTTTGAATCCTCAAACCTTTCGATGGAAAATTACTTTTTTTCTTAGAAATAATGATAACTAATTAAGCAATTTTTTCAATATCCTCACCAGTGTGAGACACTTTGCGGAACAAATAGTAACGAAAATGTCATAAGTAAGTTCCTTTTAATTCTTAGAATATTTTTTGTCAGAACATGACTCAAAAATATCCACGCGTTTTCGAGATATTTTGATTTTAGTTTATGTTATACATTATTCTGCCACCGCCCGACGTATGTGATAAACGTACGAGCGATCCATGTGATCCAACTCAGAGCCGAGTTTGTCACTGCTGATAAATGCTACGAACCTATCGCAAGCGAGTGCGACAAACTAAAATTTCCCCCCTGTCGTTTTGTTCTGCAGCTATACAAGGAACGGGGAATTATCTTGTTAGCGAACTTCCAATGGGTGTTGACGAGATAGAATTCCACTCCGCCGCGAACAAGACAAGCAACGTATGCTCTCCGATAATACAGGAATAAGTGTCGCGCAACATGTTCTCTGCTCACATAGTAATTGAAGGCGGTTCTTCTCACTACCTGAGAGAGCTTTGGAAACAGCGTTCAGAGATCAGCTATCCTGAGCGAATATCGGAAGCTTGATTTCAGCAACCTTGGCTGTAATCCGGGATTAGATTGATCATTTTTTTTCAATATTTTTCGATTATTTTTATTGTTAAAGGAAATGAAACATGTTTCAAACTTTTAAAACCAGTACTGGACTCCTATGAACGTAAATCATGGTTGCAGAAATTTATAACACTATTTTTAATTTGATTAAAAAATCTTTTTTGTCTCTATTTAGAATTTTAAGCTTTGGGGTCAAATTGATCAGTCTCTAATTTAACTTTTAACGAGTTTTCTTGATCATAAAGGATACAAAACATCTTCTAAATGGTTGTGTTTCTTGATTTAGATTTCTTCGCTGTCCAAAAAAGCATCATCACTATCCTTAATGAGTTAAAGCCAAACAACAATTAAAATCGAAAAATGCATAAATTTAGGGGCTAAATTTTTAACAATACTTATAAAATTTTAACTACAGAAACAAATGAAATTTTGCCTTCATTCAATTCCCTAGGCCATCGCACTGTTCCCCTTTTATTTTATTTTTTCAAGCTTTACCATTTGATATGAATTCTAGCCTTTTGTTATAGACTGGCTTACTCTTGTAAAATGTCCCTATTTTTTTAATTGCAAAAATGTTCCTCAAAATACAACAAAAACCACATTAAAACTATACATTTACTCAAGAAAAAAGTTGAACTTTCACATAAATCAACCTGTTTGCTTCTGAACGCTTTGATTCCATCAGGAAGGGTGTTTGTATGCGAGCCTTTGAAAAATAGATATTTCTAGATTTCGAATCAATCCTTTATTAAAGGAATAACCTTTCACATTTTAGACCAAATTGCTTTTTTTTACTTTTACTTATTAAAATGAGAATTCTACTGTATCAAAGCAATCGAAGGATTCCCTCTAATTTAAACTCGGTTGAATTGAAGAAAACCTTTCGTTTGTTTAGGTTCAGTTGAATTATTCTTGAGCTTCTTACAACAAATATAAGAGAGAAAATTCCAAACGTTGGTATACAACTCTAGCATACTTTTAGGCGAAAATTTCTAATTTTTAGACAAAATCAATCATTTCATTGCTTTTTATTTGGAAATTATTGTTTTAATATAATATTTTAGATAAACTGTATATTATCAATGCATTGTACATAGAAAATTTGGTTTATCTGAAAATCCTCCAAATACTCCGCCAAAATTAGTGTTATAAACTTTGACTCAGCTGAGCTATCCGTCTCCCTTTAGCTTGAAATTAATAATGTAACTCATTCACATAGAACTTCATATTTCAAGTTCAACGTTCTTTTTTCTGTCAATTTCGTGTAGGAACGTCAGAAAATATGTGTAAATTTAATTTTCTCTCTTCGACCAAGCTAATCCAATATGTTCAGCGAAATTTTCCGGATGGGATTATAAGTGCTCGGTACCACATTCGTCCTAGAAGGAAAAACATTCGAAAGCACACCCATATTCAAATACATACGCATCCATATGCGTGCGTATCCAACCATTTAGACCCCACAACAAGTGCACTGTACACATTTTAGAATAATTGAAGCGGCAGAGAGATAGCAGCAGCAGAGGCATTTGCATACCCAGTTCGGTCCTTTTTGAAGCTTTTGCTCTCGTAATTAGATTAGGCTAGATGTTTTTCGAAATGGGTCGGCCATCGTTCATTAAAATGCGCATAAGAATGAACCGAACATTTTAGCCAACAGGGAAAGTTAGTTGTTTCGGAATTTGTTATCTGCTCAGCGTGGCTTAGATTATTATTTTATGCGTTCCGATGATGGATCATACGGTTTATGGATGAACATGAGAAATTTGATTAGCGCCTACAATGAGTGCAACAAATTAGCGAAATTGGAGAATCCTATCCATCAATTCGGTCAGAATTGATAAGTATGTAGCTCAGAATCATCCGGTTCGGTTTAAAATAATAAGCAACAAGTGCAATTACCGTAATTATTAATGGGTTGAATATCGAATCAAGCCGTGAACAAATAAATAAACAAATCCCGTGTTGCATTATTTTATGTGATGCGGCTTAAATGAGAGCACAAAGGGATCAACAATGTGCAACGGCCATTTGTGCATGATAAAATGACTATAATGTAACTTTTATTGAACAGAAACAGAAGGACTAGCTGTTGCATTTGATAGCTGTGGTGAAATAATTATGACAAACAACGATCAATTTTCGTGTAGATAATCAATTTTTGACGGTCGCCATTGAAGTTGAATAATTGCTATGCATTATTCGCAAAATTCGTCTCTATAACGAAATGCAACAAATTAAAAAAAACTTTTCGTATGAGAATACTCAAGATAACACTTTATATCTGATAAGTTTACATATTTTACCAAAAATGCCCAAACGTTTCACAAGAACCATTTGACCATATTCAATTTAACGTTTCACCCGAGACTAATGATTTCTCAGCCTCAAGTTCAAAAGAACCATCGAAAATTCTCCAGGGCTCCTGAACGTAAAACGCTTTCCTAGGGCAAAAAGTTCCCTTCCGGATAGCTGCAGAAGCTGAAGCCCAAATAATATGGAATTCATAATCAACCCTATAGCAGACAGGAAGACTTACTTTCGGGGTCGAAATGATAACCGAAAAAAAGTCTCCACAGAAAGTCGAAATACACAGATAGTAGAAAGCGGAAGAAAAAATGAGGTATAAATTAAGAAACTTTTCCCATCAACACTTTGACTTTCTTCGGTCAGTTTGAAAGGGGAAAAAAGTCGGCGGAGCGACGACCCAGCTGAGCGAAAATGTAGGGGTACCTATGCCAAAACATAATCCGGCAGCAACGTTAGCAGTCGTTTGATGTTTTGGGATGCATTTGAGACCATCCGACTACCGTGGAGCAGATGGTTGTGATGCTGTGGAAAATGGTGAAAATAGGAAAACTTTAGTGGCAGGAAAAAGGCTTGAAATCCATGTTTGATGTATTGGTTTTTTCAACCATTTATTTCAATCACGCTAGGAATTATCAATTACTGTTCGTTCGTTGTTTAAAGAATTTTAGATAAATGATACCGTAAACTGGGAGAACTTTGATCAACAAGAAATTTTTGTAGATAATCATCATTAACTAAGTTTGAAGTTAAAATATCTGAAAACTGTTTTCTACGTTTCAAAGCCCATAAATTGAGTTTCAAATAGACTCAATTTGGTTTGTAGTTGGATTTTTTTTATATTTATAAAAATGTAATTTTGAAGTTTTCAAATATCCATTTTTTTCGAAGACTCACAAACAAACACTGCTTCTGATAAGATGATAGCATTTTGAAGCAAATGAGTTGATCTTTGTGAAAGTTTAACTTTTTTCTCTGTATAGGTATAATTAAAGTGTTATTTTCATGGTTAATCTGAGATAATTTTTGGATACCGTCAAACGGGGCATCATGCAAAAGCAGGGTTAAATGCAACATTTGTATACCACAACACTCATTCAATTTTTAATTCATTAAACTGTAATAAAGTTATCATTGAATGATAACAAATTTATGATGACATAGTTTTTAACATCGTGAAAGAGTTTTTTAAAGTTTTTGATTCTCATAAAAAATTTAAAAAATCGAGCAATAGATGTACAAATTTTTACATTTTTCGATGCCGTAAAAAACTTTACCTCGAATGATATCACCTACAAACTTTATATTGCATTCTTTATCCTATACCAGCACTGTTGGTGCAAAAATATTTTTTGGACAATCACCAAATTTTTTTAAATTAATATTTTTATAATTCAGTTAGCTGACTGGGGCAAAATGCAACAAAATGCAAATCAGAACTAAATCTCATAAATCGTGTTTCTATATGCTGGGATATGATAGTTTTGCATTATGCGTTTGTTAACATTAAAATTTCATCCATCCTAAGATTTATTTACATGATTTAAGATAATTGAATATTTTGTAGTATTTTTTACCCCTAAATGTATGCAGCAGATTAACACTTTTTCTTAAAAACAATTTTGACACAAAAAATGCAAAATTTAATTCGAACAAAACCAAAAATTACTGCCCTTGGTGCTTTATGCGTTATGACATCAAAAATGTATCAAAAACTTCGAAATTTCAAACGTTTTCATTTGATCTTTCATGAATTTCAGAGTTTGTTGCAACTAACCCCTTTTTCTAAGTAGGGTGAAAATCGCATGTTTTTGTAAATTTAAAAATAACTGGTGAAACCAATAATTTTTCTGACTACGTCAGTTTGGTGTCCCATCAACCTTAAAACTTTTAATGTACAAGTGGTTTGATTATATGTAAGCATTAAGATTTTAGAAGCCATTGAAGTTGAAAAGTGTTGCATGTTGCCCCAGTTGACGGTATTTGAAAAAAAAACGGACATTTTCTTTGAGAAAGCCTTTATAAAAAAATGGCTAAAAACCCTATCAAATTGTTAAGTATGAAGAAAAAAGGAACATGGGAACAGAAGGAGGACCTAGAAAATTGCATGTAGGTAAAATTTCATTTGTTTTTTAGGCCAAAAATATTGAAAAATATTTATAATTTTTGTTCCTAAATGTATGCGGCTTTTTGGGCATAAAGCTACGGCTCTTTAGCTCACTGAGCAAACGTAATATATATGTTTGAATGAAATATTAATAGAATCGTGTTAAACCGATAATTGTGTCTTTGACCTGGCATACGGATTTTAACAGGTCCAGGATGAAATTTTCAAATTGCATCCACTGTAGGAGCAAATGAAAAGCACCGAATGGATTTTTTAAGCCAAATTTCATAACTTTTTGCCTTTCACTATTTTTGATGCATCAGAATTGAGATCAAGAATTCATTTATCATGAGTCGTAAATGCAAAGAATAACTTAAAACAGCATAAACTAGAATCAAATTATTTATTTCAAAATCATGTGTTTATTTTTTAATCAATCGAACACAAAAGATTAGCAGTTGCTAACATTAAAATCAAGTTTACCATTTACAAAGAAGTAGTTCGTAGATAGCCTCTGTTTTGTTATGAAACAACGTAATCCTCATAAAATTACATATTTTAAGCACTTGCAATCACTTTTTTGCCCTTTATGGTTAAACCCCCCACCCCCCATAGAGATTTTTTCCAAAAAAAATTTGCTATTTGTTGAAAAATCGTAAAAACAATTTTATGGTGAATTTTGAATCACAACTTCGAATATCTAAAGTATTAAAAAATCTATATCTTGATATTCAAAACCCTAACTTGCCCTTAAAAGACGTTTTTCGGTTTTCCTAAGAAGTGTGTACAACTTCAGAATGCAAAATCAACCGTTTGAACATTACAACACTGATAAAATTACAATACATTCATTAAATCTTAGTTCAATGTTTTGACAAAACTGTAGCTATGATACAGATATCTAATACTCGAGTCAACCAAATGAGCAAAGAGTATAGCAAAAGTATAAGCCCAACAAGTATTTTGATTAATTAAAAATATCAAAAATTTCAAAATATAAGCCAGGATACATTTTCTGCAGATATGTGTAAAACATATAAAACGCAATTTCAGTTTCAACTTTGTATTTATGATTTTGTTCTTCGAAATATTCAGTTCCACAATTTAAAAGGTTTCGATAAGCTCAATATAAACTTAAACTACATAAACTCTAATTTTTATAATACAAATGTGTTTTAAAATTGTATAATATTTTTACATAGATATATTATTACCTTCTTAAATGCTAAAAACTAATCTTTTTTTATTAATTCTAATCCGTCCCAATTTTTTTCCGTTAAAGTTCTAGAAGTGTTATTTTGACATTCCTGACGAAGACCGTCGTGGCAGTTAAATTTTGAAAAGTGATTTAAAAAATTGACATAATTTAAAATATTTTGGAATTATTAAGTTATCAGAGTAAGGAACACAGAAATAGTGACAAATTTTTAAAGGAAGCTGTTTTTTTAATCTTTGTGAATTGCATCTTTTCAGATTTTCCAACACCAAGACTTTAGCAATAAAATTATTTTCGCCACATATTTAAGTTACATTGCGAGGTTTCCAAATTTATATTAATTTAGTATAAATCGGTTAAGAAGCCAGAAAGAAATAGCGATTTTTAGCGAGGAGAATTGAGATTCTAGATCCCAAAAGGGAATTGTTTAACTGTAGGAGGAGCGTTCATAAAAAAAGTGGTGATGCAAATTTATAAATATCACGAATTCATTGAGGGTCCCTGACGATATTTTTTTTTGGATGTGCCCCAATCTTCCAAAAGTGTCATATTGACACTTTAAAGTGTATGAGGGTTAATATCCAGCATTTTGGATCAAAAAAAATTTACCGAATTTTGAAATATGCTTTGTTATTTCCAATTTTTGATTTTTGATTTTTGTGTTTGAATATTGAAAATTGAAGATTTTTAACAAAAGTGTAATTGTGTTTTCAGATTTCCAAATCTAAATTTTGGAAAGTTGAAATTATGAGCTATAAAACATATGCTTCAGAATATGAATGTGTTTCCCTTTATTCATATCTTCTTTTTCGAATCGGAAATGATTTAGAATTTTTCAATGAATAATGCGTAAAATGATTCAAAGTAGCACCAACCAATTTTCCTTCTTTTTCTTCTTTCAATTCCAATTTTCAAACACATATAATTGACAAATAAGTTTTCAGTGATGAATTGAACGGATGTGATATTTATTTGAAATATAATGACTTTATAATCTTAAATGAATTTTTTCGCCTTATTTTCAAAATAGTTAATACTTCTTCTGGTTTGTTTCTGATCTTATATCTGAACCAAACCTATGGTAATATTTTTCAAAATAAGAAATATTTATTTTATATCTTTTACTTTCTGATGTTATATTTTAAACGTTTTTATTTTTCTGTGCATTCATTTTTCTGTTTTGAATTTTATTTCTGGTTTGAACAAAATATGAGTTAGTAATATAAGTTTTCATTTTCTTGCATTCCTGAAATATTGAGATGTGTGCTTCTTTAAAATAAATTGACAAGCAATTTTCTATCTTATAAAAGGGAACGTTATTTTGAAAAATTAAAATTAATTGTCAAAACAAATATTGATTTGAATAATTGAATATGTATTTTTCGTTTTTTTTAATATTTATTTATTTACTGGCTTTTTATAAAATAATTTGTAAATATTCATGATTTTTACAGCCTTATCGTTGAATATTATGTTCCTTCAGTAAGAGCATTCAAGATTTGAAAATCATTTCAAAGAAGAAGATTTTAGGTGTTGAACAAGTTGAACAAACGATAATCTCGAAGATTAATTTTCATTTAATTTTTTTTTCGTAAATTTATTCATTTTTCCATAATCCTAGTATATCTTTTTACAAACTTGTGTGATGGTCCTATTAAGAAGGTAGATAGTTTTGGGAATCATTTTTTCATATTCATTGAGCGTTTTTGGTAGTGGTATTATTGCTCACTCAATTTCGGCTCCCCCTCTCCTCCTCCTTATGGACGAGTCCTTTGCACAGGCCTAGTGAGAAGAATGAATCAGGGTCAATAAGTTTGATAATTTTTAGAAAATTTATTTCCCTTTACTTTGTTATTTTTAAAGTTTTTCTTTGCGTAAAAATTTATAAATATTCTGCTAACGTTAATAGGTTTTAATCTTTCACTTTACCATCATGCAAAGTATTTTTTAAAATGGATTTTTAATTTTATTGACACGATATTTCTCATCGTATTTAAATTTATATAAAATCAAACCATGTTAGAAGAGTTGACGATCCAGAAAAGAATCCATTTACTTAATGGTTATAAAAAGGCTGCCAGAATTTTTCCAGCCGGGCCGGACAAATCGAGGCTATTCTATCTGAAAATCTAGCAAAATCCAATTATTGGATTCCAAAATGTTCATCGAAAATCCGGTCAATATCCGGGCAAATTTGATCAAACCCGGGGTTTACTCAACACAAACCAAGAAAAAAACTTAAAAAAAATTGCAGCAGTTTTTAAATGGTAATTTAGGCTTTCAAAAAAAAAAAACTATTCATTATTATTTTTATAAAACTTACTCAAAAATTTTTGTATTAGACGCATAAATAAAAATGATTACACCACAACTTGTTTTTTTTTTGTTTATTTTGGATAATAAATTGAATAAATCCGGGAAAAATCCGGGCTTTTTTCAATGAAATCCGGGCAACCGGGCCGAACCAAACCGTTTTCAAATTTTGTTATCAATATCCGGGAAAACCCGGATAAAATTGGACAACCTGGCAATCTTACCTAATAAGAAACAAATTTCTAAGAAATATCCAAAAGTTAAAATAATATTTCCATGGGTTTTGAAATTATTTTCGTGAAATTAATGTTCATTTATGATTCATACATTTTATTTTTTATTAAAAACAAAAACAGTAAAATATTAATGTGACTCTTTCAATTTTGAAAATTTGAAGTTTTTGGTTTTTCCAATTCAAAAGGTTACTGACCACTGCCCTAGTCCTCTCCCTATTTCCTTATGCTTTTTCTTCAAAATTAACTATTTGATAGGGCTTCTAGCAATCCGTCCTATACGGGCCTTCTCTTGAAAATATCCTTATTTTTTAATATAATAAATTTATCACGATTTATACATAACCCTGTCCATTCCGGATCACGTTTAAACAGCTGATTAACGATGTGTGTTGTTTACAGTTCCACTTAAAATTCGGTGTATCGTGAGCTCCAGTTTGTGTAATTTTCGTAAAATGAGAAGCATTTCCCCAGAAAAGTGCAAAAATAGGGTGCAAAATTGTTGTTCTTCCACAACATTTTGCTGAGTCAGATAGCGAAAATAGAAGAAGTAAGGATTGGAGTCGTTCGAAATGCTTAGTCCGGTGGACAAAACTTTGGACCGGAAAGTAATGCGTGCTTACACCAGTAAGAATACTGCCTCAGTTCGGTATGTGGCCAAAAAGTGGGACCTCCTTTCAGCACCGTCCATCGTACCAATGGACGATGGGATCTAAAGACATATAAGAAGCAGAAGAAGTCGAAGCGGAGTTTAAAAAAAGCTGCTTCCATCAATTATCGGACATACATTTTTACAGAAAAAATAGTAAAAATGCAATAGTTTGTCAAGCTATATGTAAGTGTGGCATGCATTCCGAGCCGTTTGTGAACAGTTACACAATGACTACAGTTGTTTACGTCCGAGAATGCCTGAACCTTAGCTTGCTGCTCATGATCGTCAAGCATGATCACTCAGTACCATTTTGGCTGGATTTGGGATAGGTTCACTATTCAAATGACAAGATGGCTTAGTAACAATCCAACAAAGTACAGATCGTTTCGAATGATATGAATCCGCCATACTGTCCTCTAGCGCGACCGATTAAAACTTTTTAGGACCATACCAAATTATATTTGAGAAAACATGTGAAACCTTCATATTCGAACAAAAATTCGCAAAAGACTGTAAAAAAGGGGTCAAAATCTTTGCAAATCAGTCTGTGCTGAAACTTATGATCATTCTTCGATAAAAAATTCGATCACTGGCTTACGATTGATTGGAACCTATTTTTTTATTGATGCACTGTAAAAGAAGACTGTAGAGAACATATAAGTGAAATAAAAATTTGCTCCTAAATTGTGTTTATACTGTACATTTTAGATCGTGCTCAGAAGAATCGGACACCCTATAGCTGGTAGTAAGTTAAATCTCTTTTCAGAAAAACTTTCCTACAATCACTAGCCAAGGCAATCATCAACCGGTTAACATTTCTACGGAAAAGCGTAAATTTGATTTATTATTTTCAATCTGCATCGGAAATTCTCACAATCGGTTGTTCCTGATTCGATTGGTGGAGCATTGCATTGAACAACCTCATACTAGACTCCAGAAGCGATTGCATTGGATGCTTGTGTTCTGTACGATTTCCAATCCAAACCAAAGAGCAACAGTGGAAGCGTACCTACTATATTTTCCACTTGTTCGGCAGCTCGACGATGTGCTGAGGGTGATAATTTTTTCTAATTAAAGTTTATTGAATTGAATTTGCTTCTCGGTATTACGACCGATTGCCATTGCCCTACTTTGCCATAAATTTGTTGCGTGGTTCGAAATTCAATTTTGAGGTACCTTCCTATGCATATGTATTCATGGTCGTTTTCATTGAATCGTGTGTCCCCAAAAGGAACATTGCACTAGAAGCTATAACCATTACCTGATTGGACCTCGTAAATCAACTCTGCAGCTGGGGAAATTTCTTCTTTTTTTGTCATATTAGAAAAGTGTTAGTACAGTTCTTAAAGAATATCGAAAAGGTTGAATACAGGATATCAATAGTAATAAATGATTTTTTTTAAATGGGATTTTCAATGTTTTGACCTTTAATTAGAAGGTTTTAAAACATTTTTCTCAACCACAGAAGAAAATATTAATATTTTCCAACACTTTTCCGGTAAACCATTCACTAGGATCTCTTTCGATAAATAATTCTTATTCTAATCGGTTGAGAACACCCACTCAGTCAGGGTTTGGCGAAATCCTTTAACAACCGGAACAGAAAGTCTCACGCCGGCCATCGTGGGCTGACGGAATTCCAACATGAACCACAGAGAGTGCAAATCATAAATTACTTCAAATGCACACCCCAGCATTTAGTAAGTCTATTAAGTACCGCGCTCGACAAAACGACACGACATGAACGACAGACGACGGAGACTCTCCTAGCCTAGCCTAGATGCCGTAAAATCTCCATTAATGGAAAGCAGATTAGGGGATCCACTTGGCAACAGAGGTTGTCCGGCTGCTCTCCTTTAGGACCTCTTGAAACGGTTCCGAGTCCCCTTTGCCGGTGGCCTTTGGGCAGTGGTCTGTGTGGTAAGTGGCTGTTCTCTTCTGCGAGATAAAAGCTGGTAAGGTTTGAAGCATAAAACCACTGCGTGGGTGGATCATTTTCCCGGCGGATGACAAAATTAGATTTTTTTCTTTGCCCAACTAGGTCAGCAGGCAAACATCATAACCCCTCTAGTTTAATATAGTAGAGCGGGGTTTATTGTTGAATTTTTACATTGGGACCAGATATGTATAGACAAAAATGGAATATATCAGTGGATACATTCTGAAATTGTTTTCTTGGGATACAAAATTCAAAATGTAGTAAACGAACTGCACTGTAAAGTAGTAGTGTTGATATATTAAAGGGTGTTAGGATCAAAAAGTGGACAAATAAAATACGAGTACCGCGATTATTTGGGTATTAAAAAATTTAAGTATCTTTCTTTTAGAAGTTGTATATCTTTGTATAAAACACTATAAAAGACGGAAACATAACTCAGGTCGGCCTAGTCCAAATTGGCGAGTCTTTCGTTTGATGCGTGCCATCAAATTTTGTACAGTCAACTTATCCACGTTTTTCGACGTAGAAGGCCAGTTTGCTTTCAAATGCTTCCGCTGATAATAGTTTTTTGGGTCTTCTTAATGTTATGCTTAACTATCGCCCAATATATTTCGATTGGGCAAAGTTCTGGTATGTTGGAACGGTTCTTATTCTTGAGCACAACCTGAATGCTCTTAGCGGCATACCACTCCATGGTCTTTTTTCCATAATGGTAGGATGCCAAATCCGGCCAAAATAACACAGACAAGTCATGTTTCTTCAGAAAAGGCAGCAAACGCTTATGAAGACACTCTTTCACGTAAATTTACTAGTTAAAGGTCCCGGTTGGAACGAATATATTACTTTCCCAGCCGAACAAGTACAGATAACTTGACAAGCGAGATATTTCTTGGCAAATTTTGATAGTTTTTAAAAAAAAAAAAGTTATCTTTCCCCCTCCAGTTGCTGTATAATAAAGGAAAACTGTACAGAACGCACCAGTTAAGCATTAACGCTATTTGCAGCGCTAGAAATCATGTAAGAACCGTGTATTTTCGAATTAAATCTTGGTGCACCTATTAAACTTGAAAAAGACTAAATTTGATATAAAGCTTAGTTCTTTTAGAAATGGGACACCTTCTTTTGCTAATAGCTCGTTAACTAATAATCGGACATTCAAAATTTTGGCAGCATTTTGTTGCCTGTAGAAAGTACTATCCGACCTATTTTTTTTCAAAATTTAAAAATATCGCGTTTTTGAGATATTTACAGTCCCCCCACAATCATTAGTCACTTAACGTATCATTTCACCACAAAATGTTCGTTCATTCGGGTGTTAGTGGACCAAACATCAAGCTTTGCATGAATTTCAGTCATTAAATGTTCCCTTTTTGATTTCAAACATGATTTTGTTTACAATTTTGTTGAAAAATAAAATAATTCACCGAAACAATCAACGTTTTTCAAAACCACAATTATGGGTCAAAATTGAAGCTTGTAACAATTATTAGTCATATTGCCCACAATTATTAGTCACATAGAAGTCCATGGCAGCACCCGAATATCAACATGAAAATCAACAAGTTTCTGGCAAACATTCAGGGGCATTCTTTGCTAGTATACGTTCAAGGGGCAATTGGGTTGAGCTAGCAACCAAGAAATGTTTTGTTTTGCTTGCGAAAAAGTGACCCATGATTGTGTGGAACTTGGTGGATTCTGTAACAATTGTGGGTCACTTTTATTTTGCTAAATATAATTGAATTTTCGCATTTCATTCGCTCAGTTTTATTAGGAAAATGTAAACTGTTCTTTTAAGCTTATATGGGACCAATTCATTTGGTTGGAATCTTTGAAATACCCGCATAAGGGGCTTAACGGTTTAAGATGTCAACCTTATCACATTGGAATTTTATGCGATAGTTCCACAGCTTATAGTTCAACTTCGATAAAAAGTGTTCAAACAGCAATTTTACTGTTATCAAACGCACAAATAATATTTTCAATGTATTTTGATGATATTGTCGATTTACTAAAAATAATAATATGATTTAGTTTAGTAGATATCAGCAGTTCTAATGATCGGTGACTAATAATTGGGTGTGACCCATGATTGTGGGGGGACTGTACCATGCAAGAGAAAAAGAAAAAAATAATTTTGCACAGTTTCATTCAAAATCCATCATAATCAAATTGATAGCTGACGAAACCGTTGATTATTCGAAGAACTACTGTATGTTAGTGGTGGAAAAGTATGCAAATACTGTCAAAAATGTCCAAAAAGTTCAAATCAAGCACTGGAGTGAAGCATATGATCGGCAACTTCGGCTAAGGATCATCAGGGAATCAAGTCTCATACCAGCATTTTAAGTTTTCAAAAAGCGAAAAACTAAGGGTAGATCGCTGAAATTTCCAAAAAAAAATTTCTCCGATAAGTTCAAAGTGTTGCCTGGTAAGAAGTCATTCAAAACCCACCTCAAACAATAAATTTTTGCTAGTTCCAGATCTCGTAAGCTGTATAGCCGGTACCGAGGCTATGGGACAGATGATTTCTGATGAACGACAAAACTTATGAAATACCCTATTTTAAACAAATTCTAGCGTTTGAATCCTATACCATGTCTGCTCGTGGCAAGGTCCCGAGTATATTAAAGTATGTATTTGCTGATAATTTTGTATAAAATATTATGATTTGCCAAAATTCTGCTCCTGTGGAAAAAAATTACAATATCCAAAACGAAAACTATGGTTTTTCGCTGTTTTCAAAAGCCTAAAAAGAGTAATCTTTTATGTACCCTCCACAACCTACAATCTATACTAACCGATTATACTTTAAGTTTAATCTCATTTACTTCGTTATTGTCAGATTCTGTCAGCAGAAATTATATTGAAAACGCTTAAAAAGTGGCTCAAAAATAATCAAATTTGTTAATTTCGAAACATCTGTATCCACTAAATTGCCCTCAGTTTCTTTTGAAAGAGAAGGATTGGTCCGAAAAGTAGCGGAAATTGAAGGAAGAGGATGTAGCCACCTAAAATACAGATTAGACGAAGTATTAGTTTGAAAAACTAATCAATATCATGACTGAAAAAAGTGTGCGCTAGCAGATGGGAGGTACCAAGAATAAAGTAGAATTTATTCTTACAGAAAACGATAAATAATTTTTTTTCAAATTTTTTCATGAATTATCATAAGATTACCTTCATTTCCTTCATAGAAAGTTTTTAGATCAAACGAAAGGTTTTTTAGATACACGCATTCGTAACTGTCCCATTTCTAAAAGAACTAAGCTTTAATTATGCATTCTTAGCGTAATTTGGAGACAGCAGATAAAAAGAAAGTTTCACGCAGATTTGATTAATCAA
This sequence comes from Uranotaenia lowii, assembly GCF_029784155.1. NCBI lineage: Eukaryota > Metazoa > Arthropoda > Insecta > Diptera > Culicidae > Uranotaenia > Uranotaenia lowii. The sequence continues at coordinate 335,618,766 of NC_073692.1, forward strand.
TCGATTTATTAGAACTAAATCAGTATAAGATCGAAAAACACAAGGACCAAGGATTTCTGACGTGACCAAGATGGTAATTTGAGAAAGAATGGGTCCATTTCCAGTTTTCTGATTTAAAAGTTTTCTTAGATTTACTTTTGACAACTGCTTGTCAAACAGTTACCATTAGAACGGATTGTATGATCAACATGTTTTGAATCATTCTGCGCGAAAAGTTAGTTAAAATGAGTATCGGCTCGAGTTTAATGCCGATAGTAGTAAACCCCGCCTAAAGCATTGTTTAGATGGTTAATTAAATTCAATTTTTGATTATTTGTTCATAAAGTAACACACTGAAAAGGGGCATTAGACTGGCCCAAATTTGTATGGGATGATTTTTACAACATTTTTTTCAACGCGGCACCCCCTAGATTGGTGCATTTAGGTGAAAAAATGACTTTCTGAAAGTTTCAGGTCATTTGGCAGAAGCACGAGCTGGCGCAAAGGACTTAAAATTTGTATGGAGATTTTCGGTAAAATGTATGAAAAATCGACATACTTTCGCTCTTTGTGCTCTAAAATATGTTTCCAGTATGCTAGAAAGCTCAGAATTTCAGAAATTGTAGTTCAAACAATGACAAACAAGTTTGTAGAAGATTGTGACGCGATACGAGATGACTGTGATGAGTTATTCGCAATTGAATGTGTGATTTTATTCGCATTTCATCGATATATCGTGAACGGGGTATAGGTGGATTATTAGTACAAACTTGATCGCATTGTCACACAATGAGAATATCAGATAGAAAGTTTGTGAATGCAAGAAGGTCTAAATGCACCACAATAATGTTTGTCAAAACTTTTTTCGCAACTTTGCCGAGGACACAAACTTTCCATTAGTTATTCTCATTGTGTAAAGATGCGATCAAGTTAGTGCGATTATTAGCCCATACACCGTTCCCGATATATCAAAGAAATGCGAAAAAAATCACACATTCAATTGCAAATAATTCATCCCAGTCAACTCGTATCGCGTCACAATTTTCTACAAACTTGTTTGTCATTGCTTGAACTACAATTTCTGAAATTCTGAGCTTTCTAGCATACTGGAAACATATTTTAGAGCACAAAGATTGGAAGTATGTCGATTTTTCATACATTTTTCCGAAAATCTCCATACAAATTTCAAGTCCTTTGCGCCAGCTCGTGCTTCTGCCAAATGACCTGAAACTTTCAGAAAGTTATTTTTTCACCTAAAGGCACCAAACTAGGGGGTACCGCGTGGAATATAAGGTTTTTTTTTTGTTATGGGCCAGTCTAAGGGGCATGTATAACATTGAAAGGCATCATATTTTTTTCAATAGTTTTTTCGTTGCCTGTGAAACAAGAGTCTAATAAATAATTGAACACTTTGAAATGAAGGGAATCAATTTGTTTTTTTTCTTGATAATACCTTGAAATTTATTTCAATTTTAAGTTTCTTGATTAAAAGTGTATCGCAAGTCCCGATTTTGACAGAAAGCATAATAAAGACAATTAAACTAATTAGATAATTTCAATCGAAAATGCTTTTAGAATCACTCAAGTAGTATGCAGTTTTTAACTATCTATTCGATTTATTTCCTCCTTCCAATTTGATTTCTGTCTAATACTCACTTTTTCAGTTAATCGTGATTAAAAGTTAGTGCAAAAATCGTTGGAAACTTCGGTATATCAATTGATTCGGATTTTAACGCATTACATTTCGATATTGAAAATGGATTTGTAATATGTATTATTTTGTAAATAATGAAAAATAATAACTGCAGAAATTCTGGGTGGTCTCCTGTTATGGTTCCTAACTAGAATTTTGCGATTTTCAGGAAAAGATCAATCTCCAAGATTGATTTAGATGGATGGTCGTAGGTGTCGAAATTTTCCAATTTTTCTGCAATGAATTTCATGATGAACTCTTTAATTGTTGGCAGCAGTAAAACTGCTGATCCAAACAACACTAATTCCTTATCCATTTGTTGCCTTCTTCTTAGAGAATAGAGGGACCGTCATCTTGGAGGATGTTGGAGGAATCATCTTCTAGATGAATATTGGAGGAACCGATGCTTTCACTTTGAGATGATTTAAACGAATGAGCCCAACTGCGCTGCACGGAGAAAAATGGCAACAGTTGTTCCAATTATTTCAACTTGTTATACCAATCCTCGAAGCGAAGTTGATTTTTTCGCTTTCAACTATAAATACAATATATACAACTACAAACTGCTGATTGACCTTACGCAATTTTGTAGTTTTAAATATTTTCAAGATCCAAGGAAAATCATGAATCCAAAATAAAAATTAAAATACTGTAACCAATGTTTGATTTCAGAACAAAAGCGAATGAATTTGGGAAAAAAGTATTGATATTAGTATTTTAACTCAGATTTTTTGAATCCATAAGCAGCCATCATAGAAAAATTAGTTATGAAATTCGAAAATGAATAACATCGTGTCAATATTGCTTCCAGAACATTGACACATTGATAATTTAAATAAAAAGTAATAATCCAGTTTCACATTTGACAATGAAAAGTTGATTATTGCAATTGCAATGGATTTAGACTCTACATTAAAGGATAGTATCAACTACCTCCACAAGAGAACAGCATTTTCGGTTCGTATGTTTAAATTATTGTTTCGAAAGATTTTGGCGTCATGAATTCTAATATTTCATCAGATTTTATCTACCATTTCTAGTGTTGGTGCTTTGCCCCGTGAAGTTGAAAAATTTAGCAATTTTTACTGAATAGTAGCTGAATAAAATAATATTCCTACTAAGACACTAAAATTAGATTTCAATTTATTTTTGGCCTTTCTTTCATGAAGGATCAAGGTTTTGCCTAGATATTCATATTTCAGAGGAACAATGGTTCATTTTGAAAGAAAATTTAATTTAACAATTTTTTAAAAATACAATTGGAAGTGATAGAACTTTTTAATGACTGACATCACAAAAGGCCGCTTTCAATTTTTTTTAAATAAAAAATTTTAATTTATTTTACATCTATGTGAAGACTGTCTAAAGTTTTGATTCTGAGATTCAGATCTGTAAAAAACTCAAAGAGAAACTGATGTTACTCAGAAGTCAAAATTACTCACAATCATCGACAAATTTGATCATTTAATCAAAATCTTCTTATTCATATATTAACATTTTACAGTGATATAAAAAAAAGCACACATTTTTCAACATCAGTTAAAATCAGCTTTTGAATTTTTTGCACCAATGCGATTTTTGTTGCCTTATGCCATCAGAAATTGATTCTTCATTTCATTTTATTATTTCTAGAACATCGTTTCAACACATTTTGAATATTGTGGTCTTCAAAGAATAAAATTTTTTTTTATTTTATTCATACTCTCTTCATTGCAAATTTGGAAATATTCTCAACAGATGATTAAAATTCAGTTTCATTCCTTTCAGATTGAATGTTGTTCTAAAATAAATATATTTCTTTTTTTTTATTTAAAAGTTGAATTAAGTTTTTTTTGGACCACAATTCAAAATGAGAAATAAACTCAAGAATTGATAAAGACAAAAATATACTAAAATAACGAATCGAATTGTTGTCCAGTTTTTAGTGCATAGCAATTAAAATCAAAAGCTTACCTTAAATATCTGTTTTTCGAACGATGCAAGTTGAGGATCAATGATATTTCGTTGTAATTACCTTGCACTGATATGATAAAGCTAAAAAGTAGATGATTGAAATGTTTCTTAAAATTCTCTTCTTTTCAGCAACAAGTGTATATTCATTATATACAACGAGAGATTATTGATAATAAACTCATTAGTCAATTTTTTAAACTTCCTGATATACAAAATACGAAAATCACCAAATATCAACATTTTCTCGCACGGAAAATTATAGATTTGCAGATTGAAGCTGTATCAAAGAATATTGAAGAAAGTTTGAATGGAAAACGGGTTAAAAAAGTTTCAATCTCTTTTCTTATTTTGAATTTATTTAACCCTCATCCGCATTAGAGTGTCATTTTGACACTATTGCAAGTTTGAAGGCTTGTAACTTTTTTCAGAAGCTTCAAAAAAGAAAAGTTTCTTCGGGGACCCTTAATGAATTCAAAAGTTCTTTAATATTGCATCTTCACTTTATTTATAGACAAACCCTGGAAGCCTGGACAAAAAAACTCCTTTTTCCGACTTATAGTGTCATTTTGACACTCCAAAAAGTAAAATCTATTTAATTCGTTTGAATTATTTTGAACTTCATATAAAATTTATTTCAATAGAAACCTTGTAATGTCAGTAAAATATGTTTAGAACATTATATATAGCTAAAGCTACTAGTTTTCTCGTTATTCAGCATGAAAGAAAAAAAATCCGAAAAAACATGACTTAGGAAAAGTGCTGTAGCTCATATGTTACACGTCCAAAAAATATTTGCTTTATGCATATGAAAGCTGAAGTTAATGTCTACATCATGAAGCCAAGAAATATTTTTTTAAATTTTTTTTAATGAAATGGTCACAAAAAGTTAAAAAAAGTGGTCTGAAAAAGCTACTTTTCATTCGATTGCTAGTAAATACTATTTGAGTGGTGGTAGAATTTTTGAAAATTTATGACTACAAAATTTATTAAAATTCTAACTTTTTGCTGTCTTTAGATTTTTGATGCAACAAAAATTGAATTTACTGGAATTTTTCCAAGTTCACTAGTTTGCGCGTTTTTTTTAACAAATTGAAATTTCATCTGTTTTTGTGGTCCACCGTCAGGTTGTACCCGGATTTTCAGTGCTTTTACTTTGTTTGGACCAATCAAAATTATATTCATTGGAAAGCACATTTAATCTACATTCTAGTGAGGTGCAACAAATCACGCTATGAGATTTCACAAAAATATGAAAATTATAAACGTAAAATCATTCCTGAATTTCAAGAACCACAAGCAGCACGTCCAGCAAAACGTGTTTGTTTGCTCTCCGAATAGGTACGGTGGGTGGTGATTCGGGCAGAGAGCGAAGCCGAGAGACGAAATAATGATGCGTGTCGTGCGTTTCTTGTTTGGAAATTTTCTATTGACAGTAGTTCTCGTTTGCTAGTCACGACACGCATCATTATTTCGGCTCTCGGCTTCGCTCTCTTCCCAAATCACCACCCACCGTACCTATTCGGAGAGCAAACAAACACGTTTTGCTGGACGCGCTGTTTGTGGTTCTAGAAATTCAGGAATGATTTTCCGTTTATAATTATCATATTTTTGTGAAATCTCACAGCGTGATTTGTTGCACCTCACTAGAATGTAGATTAAATGTGCTTTCCAATGAATATACTTTTGATTGGTCCAAACAAAGTAAAAGCACTGAAAATCCGGGTACAACCTGACGGTGGACCACAAAAACAGATGAAATTTCAATTAGTAAAAAAAAAATCGCGCGAAGTAGTGAACTTGGAAAAATTCCAGTAAATTCAGTTTTTGTTGCATAAAAAATCTAAAGACAGCTAAAATTTAGAATTTTTATAAATTTTGTAGCCATAAACATAAATTATATTAAAAACACTACCACCGCTCAAACAGTATTTACTAGCAATCGGATGAAAAGTAGGTTTTTCAGACCACTTTTTTTAACTTTTTGTGACCATTTCATTAAAAAAAAATTTGTTTTGGCTTCATGATGTAGGCATTAACTACAGCATTCATATGCGTAAGGCAAATATTTTTTGGACGTGTAACATATGAACTACAGCAGTTTTCCTGAGGCATATTTTTCGGATTTTTTTCTTTCATGCTGAATAACGAGAAAACTAGTAGCTTTAGCTATATATAATGTTCTAAACATATTTTACTGACATTACGAAGTTTCTATTGATATAAGTTTTTTGAGCTTGTAGTGTCAAATTGACACACCTAGTGCTGATTAGGGTAATGAAATCTGATGCGGATGAGGGTTAATAAAAATACGGCGAATTGAGTTGACCACTTTTCGATCTGCACCATATAAATTCGGTTGATTTCACAGTTCAAGTTACCCAATTACATGATAGCTACGATTTCACGAAGCGTTTTGCAGGAAAAAAGTTAGATTTATTTATGACATGACAAAAAAAGTGCCTTAACTCCTATGTCTCTTTCTCTCTTGCAGATTATCGTTCAAACAACGCACACAGCAGCGGCCATTGGCGCTGAAGGCAGGGAGCTCAGTGACTTGCAGCCTTCAAGATGGCGCTGTACGAAGCGACAACCGTGGACAGTTTTCTGTCCCGGTACACGACGGCCGTTTCGACCGGAATGGCCCGAGGAACGGGAACCGTGGACGATCTGCTGTTCTCACACTCAACCTCGGCCGGAAACCTAACGACTGAGGTTTCCGTCGGAAATGATACGGTCATCCCGGAGGAATCCGAACCCACCTACTCGCTGTTGCAGATCATCATCCTCGGCATTATAGCTACGGTTCTCAGTATATTGACCGTTGCCGGAAATGTGATGGTGATGATTTCGTTCAAGATCGACAAACAGCTGCAAACGATAAGCAACTATTTTTTGTTCTCACTGGCCATTGCGGATTTTGCGATCGGACTGATATCGATGCCACTGTTCTCGGTGACGACCTTGCTGGGATATTGGCCCTTGGGACCTCATATATGTGACACGTGGCTGGCACTGGACTATCTGGCATCGAATGCCTCCGTGCTGAATTTACTCATCATCAGCTTCGATAGATACTTTAGCGTGACAAGGCCTCTTACATATCGAGCGAAGCGTACGACAACTCGGGCCGCCATCATGATTGGCGCCGCCTGGGGCATCAGTTTGCTGCTTTGGCCACCGTGGATCTACAGCTGGCCGTACATCGAGGGCAAACGGACGGTCCCGGAGAAGGAGTGCTACATTCAGTTTATCGAGACCAACCACTACATTACCTTTGGAACGGCCATCGCGGCGTTTTACGTTCCGGTGACGGTCATGTGTTTCCTGTACTACCGGATATGGCGGGAAACGAAGAAGCGACAGAAAGACTTGAAAAACCTGACCGGAGACCGGAAGAAGGACTCGTCGAAGCGATCCAACTCGAGGTGAGTAAAAGGTTTTGTAAAAAATTTTATAAGAATGAAACTTTCAAATTCTACAAACTGCATTTCGTCCGACTGCTAAATGATTGATCTATCGATGTTCTTATTGGATTGAAACCAATATTGAATTACAACAATTTTCATTTTTCAAGAAAGCACGGTTTTAATGAAAAAAAAATCTTCTACAAGTTCAACATTTTCTGAAGAAATCTTTCAACTTACAAGAACGGTGTGTTTTTTTTCCTGAACGAGAAGCTCCATGGACCCATCATGTTAATAGCTGCGCAAACATCGTTCCACAATGCATGCTAAACAGCACCCCGATGAAGGGACCGAAGAATACAATGGGTTCATTCAATCATAACGATTTTATGGCCCTTAGAGGTTCGGTAAACGTTTGGACGCTTTTTTCCCTTTTCTTTGGAAACGTCGTTTCGATACAAAGAAGCGTACATGCAATATGAGCTCCATATGACCGTAAACTGTGAAGAAAGAAAGGATCCCTCTAAATATACCGACATTGTGAATGGAAAATGAAGAAATGCTTGAACTTATCATCTTGCCACAAACTTCTTGCTCAGCGAGAGCGATATTAAAATTTAATACCTCGCACAAATGTTGAAAAATTTGGCATTTAGAAATAAAACCATAAGTTTCCAGAAAGGTTATTCGGAACTAAAAATGAAAGGTTTTCGAGTTCAACGTCTTCTGTGAATTTTAAATCCCGATTTTTTAATCTCATTTTTGAGAATTGCTGTATCGATTATCCTAAATTACTAGTAGGAGAAAGTACCAAATTATGATAAATTAAATGACAGTTTAAAATCATGAGTAGAATTAAAAGTTTTGGATGCAGTCTTCAAGGTCAAACACTTTAACTGAATTTGAAAACACATTATTGCTTAGTGAACCTTGTATACAGTAGTTTCTCGATTTTATCACGGTCAAAAAAAATTTCACCGTGAACATGGCGAAACCGTGAATTTGACGAAACTAAAAATTAAAGTGGAAAAAGGTATTTTTACTGTCTTTAATCAATAATTTATAATGTTTTCAGTAGTGGAAACGTTTTGTATCAATAAATTTTGAACATAAGATGTAATTGTCAAAGATTTCAAAGCACAAAGTATCGATTTCAGTTCAAATGATTTTTCTCTATAGCAATTTTAAGATTTGTTCTTGAAATAAAACCATGTAGAATATCAATTTGATAGTCTACATCTAATAAACGTGAATTTTTAAGTTTTTATGGAAATTTTACAGTCGTTATCTCTTATGTCGATTTTGAAAAAGAGTTTAAAGAAAAATGCCCCAAAAAAATTCTTTTGCATATTTCAAATTTTCAATATTTTAATCTTCACACCTTTGATTAACTAAAAAGTTTACCTTTTCAAAAAATATTTTGAAATTTGCCCAACTTGAACTTTTAAAGTGTGTTTCTCGAAATTTGATTTATGGGTAGACAATCCTTTGTTTTTCATGTGTAGAAAAACAGAAATCTTAGTATTTTTTAACATATTTTAAGGCAAAGCTAGCAGAATTTCATTTTGATCTTCTAAAATTATCCATTCAGACATTACTTAAGCTGTTCCATCAGGATTGCTCACGCCAATCTTTCAAATAAACAAATTAAAAAAAGAACTCAGAGACACTTATCTCTTGTCAAAAACGTGTAAATTCACCCACATCTCTATATGATTCGCATAATCAAAAAGTTTACTGTTTTAGAGCTGCTAACCAAGCACAAATAAAAACACAAGAATTAGTGTGACGTTGAAATACTTATGACGATTATTACTAGTAATTTTAAAATCCAAATGATGATTTTAAACACTATACAGCGTAAGTAAGCTGTTCAATGGCATTTTTATATTATTGAATACCTATACCATGAAATATACCATGAAAAATACCATGAACAAAAACGCTCTAGGCTTTTGAACGAAAATAAAGGTCCTAAAAATGGTTTCTGAATGATTTCTAAAAAAACGTGATAAAATCGAAACCATAACCGTGATAAAATCGAGCGTGAATTTGGCGAGTATTGATAAAATCGAATAGTGATAAAATCGAAAAACTACTGTATATTTAAACAACATTTCTCTGTTAATATATATATATTGGAATTTCCATCTTGAAACAATACAAATTTGACATTTTTAACCTTAGATGTACACAAATGTGGCGTGAAATTTCAATGTGTGTTGATATCAAATCCTTGATGCTTAATTAAGTTCTTAGGCCCTAACTAATTTGATTTAGAAATAGTACCAAAAATCCAAATAATTTCTAGCAACAAAGACAAAACCACTTTTTTAGTTCTATTTTTTTGTGTTACTGAATGATTTTTTTTTCCTGAAATTTTTTTGTACTTGTTTGATTCGTTTTTTAGAACTACAAACAAGCTCTCTGAAAATTTTTAAAATGTATCTCCAGCCAAAGGACAAGCCAGTTAGATTTATGTGCTTGTTATGAACATCATTTACAAGATGTTCCTACTTTTTTTTTTTTTTTTTTTTTTTTTTTTTCATGGCTGGTGATCTCTTTTTCAACTTTTCAGTTTGGGTTTAAATTGAACCGCAGGCTGCATACCAATACCGTAAAAATATTTCTAAGATTGTATAACCAAGTTTCAACATTACATATTCGGTCTGCTAAAAAAGAAAAAAAAAGTAATAGGAATAACGTATAGCTTCAGAAATATGTAAATACATAAACTAGAAGAGACGAATTTTCAATAAAGTAGAAGGGAAACTTACAAACACTTTAAACCAGGGGTAAGCAACTTTTTAACTTACTACGCTCGTTATTTATTTGCAGAATTCTTTCGATGATAACCAAAAAAATTGTAAAGTTGAAAAAAAAGTTAAACTTTTATAACAAAAAATTTTTGGCAAAATTAAAAAACAAATCAAAAGAAATGATGTGTTATTAAGTTCAAATCTTAATAAAGAAATTTTACATTGTTTAATTCATATTGGACAATATCAGCCGAAATTGATTAGCTACCGTCAATTGGAGCAACATGCAGCACTTTCAACTTTAATGGCTTCTTAAAGATTATGTCAAACGATTTTCATACGGTTTAGACATTTAAAATTTAAAGGTTGATGGGAAATTAGATAGATGTAGTCAGAAAAATTATCGGTTTCTTCAGTTATTTTTTATTTTCTAAAAATGCGATTTCTAAAAAATCTAATCATAACGTAGGAAATATGTAATTTTTGATTAATTTATGATTCCATAAAGGCCTTAACGTATAAACAAACATATGCAGTGATTTTTGATTTTGTTTGTACTAAATTTTGCATTTTTTCTGATACAAGCTGATACATTGTGTTGCATACATTTAGGGATAAAAAGTATTACTAAAAATTCTACTAGCTGAATTCTTGAGTATTAACGATTGGATAGATGAAATTTAATTGTTTACAAAAGCATAATGCAAAACAATCATATTCCAGAATATGGGGACTTTATTTGGTCTCTTTTTGAAATGCATTTTGTCGCATTTTACCTCAGACAGGTAACTTAATTATAAAAATAGTTATTTTGATAAATTTGGTGATTGTCCGAAAAATATTTTAATATCAACAGTGATGGTTTAGGATATTTAAACCAACATGGTATATGCAGGTGATATATCATTAAGCCAATCCGTTATACTGCTCGACTGGGTAAAGTTTTTAAAGGCATCGAAAGATGTTTGAATTTGAACATAACATCTACTGCTAGAATTTTCAATGACAAATAAAAACAAAAAAAAAAGCTCAAGATGTGAGAAATTTTGTCATCATCATTTTGTTATCATTAAGAGCAAGTTCACTCGCGTTGGGGGAAAAGTGGAAGAAGTTTGGACACTTGTAGCATGTTTTGAAAATTTTACCATGCAAAAATGTAATCATGGTCTTTGGGCGTTGAATTTTTTTAAAGCACTGTACCGTATGTGATAGAAATATTGCTATTTGTGCATCACAGCATGCGAGAATACAACACGTGTTGTAAAAACTCTTGAAGGCCACAGATCTTGAAATGTTTTCGAATGGCAAAGTTTTCAAAATGTGCTTAAAAGTGTCAAAATTTCTACCACTTTCTCCCAACACCAGTGAACTCGCTCTTCATGTAACCTCGATAACATGAAATAATACCTATAAAAATTCAATAAGTGCTGTGGTATACAGATGCTGGATCTAGTCACGCTGTTGCATGATGATCGGTTTGACGATACGTCACTAAATCAAAGTCAGGTTTCGTTCTCGTTTTGGAATACATTGATTTTTTTCAATTTATTTGAACTTCGAAGCAAACATTCGTTCTTCCAAACGAAGCTATTTTACAGCAATAACTTAAAAACGGGAGAAATATTTTATATTTTTTAAATCGTACACACTTAATCTTTTCTCCTGTGGTCGGAACGATTTCGTTCTGTATTTTCAACAGCTGAAATTACAGGACGATTTCAGGACACAAAAACAGCTCAGGAAAACAACTGTCAAATCCGCCTGTAGGTTCGAAAAGGTATTCTCCTGCAATTTGCAGGGAATTTTGCAAAACTCCTGTAAGTTCGAAGGGGTTTCCTCCTGTGATTTGAAAAGAATTCTGCTATCCTCTCCCTTTCACTTTTAATTTCAAAATTCAACCAAATCGCTGTTAAATAAAAGAAACGTTCATGGTGGTCAAAACAACATAAATTTATTTTCACAAATTAAAATAAACACTTTTACTCGCAAAGTAAACACATTTTCACCATTACAATTCACATCACACAATCGAAACAGGTGATCTGAAAAAAAAAAAACAAATTCAATTATTTTCAAAAAGCACTGGATGGCAGTGAAACTTACCGATGCTTTATGCGGATTTGGTTTTTGAATCCTTGCGTTTCGTGTCATGTCAGCAAACTGATGCAAGTTGAACCGGCCAAACACAAACCAAACCGAGGCAAAGGACTCGTGCAAAAATAAGTCATCAAACTCTCTATGGATTCCATTGCGAGTTTTGCTGGAATCTGGCAGGCATCAACTACATTTAAATGAAACAAAACGAACTCAATTGAAATAATTTTCACTTTGCACGAATACCGTCCACCGAAAAATACAAACAACAACCAACGGCAACCGAAAAATGGTTGAAAGGTTGAAAATTATTCGCGGTTAAATTTTCTGCAGTGGCGGAAAAAGAAAGGAGATTTGACAACAAATATGTTTATAACGTGATTCAGGAAAACACTGTCCTGAATCACTGACGTTTGTTAGAGTTCCTGTGGGGACGTAGAAGTTTCATCAAAAATCACAGGGAAAATTATGTGTCGCGTGAATCGGGTGGGTGTTCATTCGAATTTCGGGAAAATTTTGCCATTCCCCTGTGATTCGAAGATTCATTATCCCGAGGGGAATATTTGCAATCTTAGTGTGTAAATTGAATCGTTGTTCAAATTCACTGATCAAAATATTTCTGTGCGTATTTTTTAGAAGTCTTTTCATGATAAAAGTTTGCCCTTGAAGCCCTGTTTTTTCCTTCAATTGGTGGAAAAGTGTTTTGGACAAAAGATGTTAATCGATTATGCTGAAAATCTTGGAGTAACAATGGTTTCACAGATTCCCAAACAAATTTTATCCAAGAATCTAGGCTAGAGTTAACATTCTTCATTTTGAATTTTGTTTGAATATTTACAAAAAGATCTTATAAAATAAATTTTATTGCCATTCAGATAGGATTTCTTGCACTGATACAAGAAATTTTCTCGACGTTATTTATAAGAATTGGTCATTACCAAGTGAAAAGACTAAATTTGTCAATGTAAACCCCACAATGACCCACAAAATGACAGAAAACCTTCACAGATTTTTAGATCGAATACAGAATTAATATGAAATATGAAATCTAAAATCGATCACCCATGATTATTACCAAAATGAGGTGAGTCATATCCGCTTTTCTTCAAGAAAAAAAAAATCATTCGTTTTATTTTTTGTTTGAATTTTATTGTCAACAAAACAAGTCGCCGATTTCCGGTTTATCGACTGGTTTTTATTGTTAACTAGAGATCTATCGCCCCTGATTTAAACCATACTCATAAAATGTGAATCCTAATTGAAGACGAACAAAGTTTAAATTTCTTTTAAAATGGAATTTGTCACAAAATCACTGTAAACTTGTAAAATTGTTGTAATAAAGCCCCAATGCACAGTGGTCCTGGGATGAAATTTAGCGCGAAACAATTATTAGCGTCTTTCCCTTAAGTTAAACGCATTTGACGTCTTAAGTACAGACTTTTTACAACAGCTAAATACGGCCAATGGGACTGGAAATTTTGTATGGTGGTTTATAAATTTTTATATTTACTAAAATTATTTCCTAACATCAATCTTTCCAGTAGTTTCTAAGTTCTTGAAGAACTCGTATATAAGTTTTCTCTATTTTGATCGAAATTTTGGCTATATGAAGTAACTTGTGCAACGATTAAACGCTTTAATCAAATTTATAGTTTCTGTTATTTGACATTGTAAAGATTGTAACATGAAATTCCAAATGCAATCAACGAAAAATATTAAAACTTGCTTCATTTGAAGTTATTGAAGCTCTCAAGGAGTCATTTTCCACATATTACTTCAAAACTTCAAAACGAACACAAATTTTGGTCGTTCATTTAAAACAAAAGACGCACATTATAATTACCAAAAACGCTGCTGAATAAATGATTTTGATAAAATATTACCATCAAAAGACATCACAAAAAAACTGATTTTTGTTGGACCACCTTAACTTAATGAAATCAAATTGTCATAAACCTTCAGTTTTAGTGATGGATGTTTGGTATCTTCGCCCAACTTCATGAATTCTTATGTTCTACAATATTGTACTGTAATTTAGGCCTCTATCTTATCACAGTAAGGAAATAATTTTCGTATCTTTGAAATTTTATGAACCATCCTTAATTTTTTTTTCAGTCAAAATGACCGCATTTAGTTCTTTTTAAAAGTTTGTGTAAGACGTCAAATGCACCTAACTTAAGGGGATTGTTGATAATTGTTTCCCACTATATTTCATTTTTGGCCCACACTGTGCAATGAATGAAATCTAATAATTGTGTCAAAAAACTTCATAACACTTTTTAAAGAAACCTTGTTTATACTGATTTAAGACAGTATCAGTAAATTGTGAGCAGCATACCTGTTTTTATTACGCCTTTCATTACAGCGTACAGCGAAATTTGTGAGATCAGCCTGATCACCGAAAAAACTGCAGTTTTTCTACAACGCGTAGCCCTATACAGCTGTTTTTCCAAAAGTTTAATTTTTTCACAAATATTCTTTTCAATAGTTTTTTAGATTTTCAATATTGAAAAGTAGTATATAAAAAGATATAATTATGACAAAAATCATTCAAAACTTAGATTCTATCAAAAACTATTTTGTCTAGATAATCCACGAAACTTACGATTGATTGATTGTGGGATATAACACATTCCTCCTTTGGAAGAATGAAGAAACGGAATTTCCAGCACATTACCACAGAGAACAGACGTACAAGCTCAAACAAAAAACCTCCAAAAAAGTGTGTAAAACTTCAAATGCTGACATTAAAAAAATACTTTGAAAATTGACTTGAAACAGTGCCATCTATTGTGCCGTTCAAAAATTACAAATCAAATGAAATTACCGATTAAATGACTGTGTATCAAATCGCTGGTGAAATTAAAATATTGGCTTCATTGAAATTTATTCGTTGTCATGTTTATTTACGGTGTTTACCTATTGCCAATCAAACATTTTTGTAGCTATATTCTTATGCTGTTTTGATATACGTTCCATATACATTGTAGAATGATCGTATGGAAGTTGGAAAAATCAGCATTTACCTACCAAAGTGGAGGCAATATACATACATAAGTTTCATTTCTTTCTAAAGCGACAAAAATCACACCAATTGGACGCTATCCGATACCATATTCGTACGTATCGGATGAATGCAAGAGAGCGCGAGATTTTGCTTTCATGACCTTCAAATCGTTTCCAGCGACAATATTTTCCAGTTCTCTCATCGGTCAATATTACCTAATTGTCATTTGATTTTTAGCCATCTTGATGCACTGCTGGGTGCAGAGAGAACATGACAATGAATTTCTCACTTGAAGCCAGCACGGGAGCTAAATTATTTCAAAATTTACAAAAATGGCAGACTTTCTATCTTATCCGATTTAAACTGTCTTCAGACATCATTTTATACGATCTTTTCACTGAAGTGCAATTTACAACACCTTTATAAACGATTTGAGTTATCATTTCTGATACGATTTCATGTTCGCTGATGAAGAACTTTGAACTTGCATTTCATTCTCTATGATTCAATAATTAAAGGTCACCACCACATCCAGAACGTATGTTCTGCAAACATTTTTGCTTATAGTAATTCCGGTGACATTTGATCACGACTGAAAGGGTGGGCGTAAAATTTTTAATGCATCATTAGCCTGAGTCCACCGACGCTCAATACTGGTACAACTGGTGGTTTTGTATCCTTTTTCCGCATTTTTATATTTTCCGTCATTCAAATTTACAGCTGTGCGAAAGTACCCACATATTAAAACCTCACACAGTAAGGGTTCAACTCGAGAAAAAAAACAATGGAACGTTTCACGGTGGTTCGTGTTATCAATTTGCAGTTCCTGTGTGAGAAATTTGGCACTGGATAAACAGCCACACGCGGATTAATGATGGCGGACATTGGTTGGAAAACACCAAGAAACTGACACGGGCATGAGGACAAAATGTCGCTGCTTCACATTGTGCCTCATGTTTTAGCTCTGACTGAGGACAACCTATAATGGCAAATGAGAAGGATTGGAAAAAGGATATTACGTATTTGGACGCGTTGTTCACCTGGCTTAATTTTACGGGAGACATGAAACCGAATTGATCGTAATCAGAGGACTGTAATAGTTCAATTTAAATTCGTGTGCTGCATGTTGTGGGGAACGTAAAGGATTCCTTGAATCAATTTAACATAATTTATCTGACCGGGTTGGAATGCAAAATTTGGTAAATGAAATTTTGAATATGGGACAAAGCAAAGTGGGGATACGTTATAGCGTAAGGAAAAGCAATTTGCAATGCAGACAGAGGAATTCTGTTTGGTCATGTTGAATATTTGCATCTCGTTAGATAGATATTTCAATATTTGACGATGCATGTTCGTTTAAGTTAGTAAAATCGGATTTTCTTATCGTTAAATGTTTGGTTAAACGTGCCTTTCAAAATGCAGATTAAATGATTTTGAAATCTCAAATTTTTTTTTGTCTAAGAAAGAATCAAAATAAAATAACCATCTTTCAAACCTTTGATTAAGTGTATATATGAAGGGCAACATGCACTCCAATAACTCGGTGAAGGTCTTTGGTGTTCCGTATAGGTTCTAGGGAACCGACCGGTCTTATTACGTTGCGAGATGTAATCTATTTCAGTTTTGCAACTTCCGGTTTCTTTACCCGTGCGAAGAAGCATCATCACTTTTGACACGTATTGATGCCACGTGGTGTTGGTGCTATCGAATGAAATTGAAAAACTTGATTCGAGGGGACACACCGAGATACCGGAAACTAGCTAGCATCTGCAGAAAACCATCCGGAAAATCAACAGTCGAAAAGTTCGACATTTTCTTCAGCGAAATTCCGTTTCCCGGGCAGCAACAGCCAATTTGAAGCTCTGGCATCTGTCCGATCGGCTGACGGGGAACGGTGTGGGCGTTCGTGGGGTAGAATATTTCTGGAACTTGCGGATCTTCGCTTCCATTCTCATAACAAAATCAACAACCGCAACAGCAGCACCAACAAAAGCAGCGAAAGGCTCAGACGACTGACATTGATTGGCGAGCGTGACGAAGGACTCCCCGAGCGATTTCCTCTGGAGCAGAACGGGTTGTTTCCATTCTTTCTATGCTGTGTTTTGGACCTGCCACAAAATGGGCCGTGATTGAACCATTCATTGTTGGAATTTAATCAAATTTTGGTTTGATGAATATCTGTGGAACTAAGTATTTACTATGCTGGCGATCAATTTCTTGAAAAAATGTTGGTTCATTTTTAGGTTTTCTTGTAAGTCTGAGACCTGATTTGAGTGTATTACAATTATTTTAAGGTTTAGATGGACCATGGAGTACTTCTCAAATGAAATGCTTTTTAATATACGGTCGAAATAAAATGTGCCAAAATGTTCCTCAACAGGCTTGGAAGCTTCAGTTTTCCTCTAGCTTGTGTACTGTGAAATTCATGTGAAGAAAAATTAAGTTGTTCCACCCAGCTAACATGAAATCATGATAAAAATGATAATCCAAATCGACTATCAAGACATTTATAATGACCATCGTAAAGACGTTGGTATTGAGTGATTTCCTATCATTTATCAACGACAAGCTTTGCCCAAAGCTAGTTGAATCGGACAGTAGCACGGTTAGTTCGTAAATATGTCACCGAAAATTGGCGAGTTTGCTAACTTGATAGTAACGATTCAAGCTATCTGAAAGTGAACTGATTTACGATAAATGGGCGGTCCTTCAATGGATTAATTTAAGGGCCTTCTGAATTATTTTACTGATAGAGGGAAAAAACTGTGTTAATAAACAATAAATTCAATTGACATCACTGCTGGGAGCCAAACAAAGTATTGCACGACTACTTTTCATGCAATGCTTTGCGAGGCACAAGCAGTGATTTCAATTGAATTTATTGTTTATCAATGCCAAAAGACATACCCCTGTTAAACAGCTAATATATTTTTGCCATATATGATACAAAGTTAAGGTTCTTCGACAAAGTTGTTCAGTGGAAAATTTCCTTTGGAGAATTTATAAATTGGCACAAAAATAAGTAAGATCGGTTCCACAGAAGAAACAAAAAATGATGTTGATTTTTCTGTACAAAATATTCAATTTTCCCATACAAACCTAAAAGCTCAAATTAACTCATGTGAATGTTACTTAAAAATTCTGCCAAAAATTCATGGATCAGTTTTGAACCAAAACGAAGCTTCAAAGTCCGTTTTTAACTGTAAACTTATTTTTTTAAAACAATGGAAAATGTACCTTTGATTCCAATAAATCAAATCATCTTCAAGTTCTTTTGCCATTTTTCACAGCTTAAAAGAGAAATTCCAAATTTGTTGTTGCCACCCGTTATGTACTCAGATTCTTTAATTCCAAGTTCAATAATCTTTTATCACTCATCGTACTTCCATAGACAGCACTTATGCCTGAGTTCCAAAAAATAGCAATTGGGGTTATTATTAAATATTCTTGCCTTTACTCATGTTTTTGTTTATTTTAGCATTAAAATGATCAAAATCACAAACTGGTTAGGCCAACAGAGAACGCAGAGACATCTGGAACACAGGAAGCGAAAGAAATGCGGACCACCAGTACCCTACGTTTCAACCAGGCGGCGGCAACGCTATTCAAACCGTATGGAGCACATCTCTCAGATTTCCCCTTTTTTCCCATCGTTTTGACAGATTTAAGCTTTTTTCCTCAGATTTAAGCTCTCGGGCAAAAAAAACTTTAATCTGAGAAAAAAAAGCTTAAAAACGAGATTCACGAGCACATATGTAAAAGATGTTGGTCACACGATACATAGACAAATCGTGTAACGTTGCCGCCGCCTGGTTTCAACTCGATCTTGACAATAAAAAAGCAAAATATTAGTAGCACATAGAGCCTATCGAGGTCTGTTTAGATCTTGAAAGGTTAAAAAAAAATAACCCTAAAAATAAAAATTTACTCATTAGAAGATTTAAAAAAAAGAGTCGTTAGATATGAATTCAAAAAATTGCATTAGGATGAATGAACGAAAATCTAAATCTTTACTACTTGAGTAAAAAATGATTAAGGATACTTATTTTTTTTTACTTTAAAAAAAAACCCACAAGCGTGTGTTTTGTGAAACTTCATCTGTGTTTCACTCTAGTACATGGTAGGCAATGGTAAAAAAAGTCATACCAAGCTAGAAGCAGACAACTTTTGCAATAAATAAACTTCTTAAATGTTCATTTAAAACGTGCACTTTCTTAATTTCAATTCAATAGCAAATGCTGGGTTTTTTTCTAACAACACTGATATGGAATGCAAGTCAGCCACGTTTTTTCTTTTCAACTTAAACTTTTTCCACTCTTAACTTAAATTTGGACATAAATATGAGCATGGAATACCAGAAAGAACACATTCATGGGCTTAAAATTTCAAAGAGTTGATTTACTTACAGACATTTTCCACTACAGGATTTGTAAGTTTCAAACCTACCACCCCACCGGCGTTACAGGGACTCCCTTTATTAGGCCTCAGGGCGGCTCGCTTACCAAAGGAAATCGCAGGGAGTTCGAACTTTGACCTCAGGAAAACCCCAAAAATGCACTTCTTGAACTTTTATTTGAAATTGCCACAACAATTCTACGACCTATAATGACCCAGATGGTTACAGTACCTTTTAGGGCCACGCCCTGGTTCGGTTTTGAAGATGGCGGAGCTTCGACGAGGGCGACGCTGCTGCTGCTGACCAACTGCTTTGCCGGTCCAATTCCTACCGGAACCCGGGATGTTCTTTCCGGGATTCTCGGCTACGTGGCGGAAGGAGCTGCTTGGAGAACTTGATTGGTCGCTCCGAGTGTTGTTGTTCGGAACCGACCACAATCTCCAATCAATGATCACCCGGATGATAACGGCTATCCGGGCAATCGTGACCAAACCAAAGCCGATTCAGGGACCAGGGATCAGGGACAAAAGTTGGCTTCTGTCCCGCCAAATGGTTTCTTTTGGCCAAAACTCAGGGGTCCTGTGTAATAATCCGGCGTTAGTGTTCCGTCTTTCAGCGGGAACAAAATGGCGGTTAGGCGTCAGATGGCTTACCTGGTGTCTGGCTTTTAACACTAAGCTGGCTGTGTTGTGCACTTTGCACTTCGCAGTTTTGTGGTACTTTTGGAAGTGAGCCAGCACCAGGTAGTCGCCTTTGACCGTCCTTGAACCGCGAGTACAGGTCGTTGTTCTCCCATTATGGCGGACACGATCGCTTCGCCTTCGGCAACTCGTCGGGCGTCGCTACCAATCGGGTGGTTACCAAGCAGCGTGGGTTACCGTGAATGGCCCTCTGGTTGTCAGGTGTTGAACCTTCCTGGCTGCATCCTGGTGGCTTGTGGCGCTGTCGTCGGCTTTGAAGACTACATTATTTGGGGAAAACCATCACCCATCATTTTCCCTCACTGCGATATTAAAAAACTACAATTAACCGCGACAAATCACTACAACCTCGATGGAAGTGTTATCTGACGCTTACAGATTTTTTTTGGAAAACTTAGCAAGAGCCAATTAAAATTTCCAGTGGAAAAATACACAATTCTTTTGATTGTTCTGCAACCAGACAAAAAAAACTATCCGAATACACCGGAGTTAACTTCAACAACGAATCAATATCATGAGTAATCATGTAAATAATGCATTTTAATTTTTCTCAGAAACTTTAATGCTTTTGTACGTATGTACGAGCGAAAAAAACACGACCGCTTTCGAACGCGGCTTGCTTAGCTCTTTTCTTTTATTCCAAATCAAAAATTCATAACATAAACACAAAAGATTTGCTATCTTTTTTTTCATAACATCACTTCACGATATAATGGCATATTTTTAGTTTTTTTTAAGTAAGAACAAAAGAAGTATGTATTTGCAAAACCGATTCAAAACGGCCGATCAGTTGGGGGAAACTTCCAGATACAACTGAAATAGAAAACAAGATAAGGTTAAACATGCAAATGTCAAAAATTGAAAAAATGCACTATTTTTGTTAATCAACGAACAATAATTGAATATAAAGCATTAGTTTTTAAACAAATTATGTTATATTTTTAATAGGTTTTGTTAGATGTTTCGAAATCTCAAACACGTTTTTCTTTATTGGAGCCAACTGCTGGTTTCGCTCTTATGAAATGTTATTTGAGTGAGACCTTAGCTTGAACCTTCCCCCTCTATCAAAGAGCCAAGGGGGTTAAAATCCGGACTGCTCGGAGGCCAAATGTCCTTCGGCCAAAACTTCATTTTCTCTTCCAGCCAGGTTTCGGTCCGTTTCGAAGTATGGCGTGAACTACATCTGGTTGGAAAACAACATTCTCGGGTTAACCGTAGTTTGCCAGAATCCACGGAAGCACCCGATTCTTCTATATTAATAAAGGAATATCTTTGCTTTTACTCAAGCATTCATTAAAAAACAGCCTCCTGTACTTCAATCTAATCGAAGCAATTGCTCCAGATATCATGACTTCGGCGGGCCTATAAGTCGTCTTCGACCAATCATTGGATGGGAGAATTCCAGATATTTCCTTTCTCAGCCAGCCTCTGGATTGATCTGACTGGATTCCGTTCCGATTTTTGTAACTTTTACCGTACATGCAAACCATGGTCTTCCACTACCCGGCTTCCGTGGACATCAAGTAGAGATAGTTTTATGCAATTAACAGTCTCAATTTGATAGGGAGATTTTTGGGCGAGAAGCAAACTGGTACTGGTCACTATCTCATTTCCCAACTAACTAACATAGATTAAATCAACTAGCATTTAGAAGTTTTATTATGGTTTTATTCTTGTATTTTATTGGGCATCTTGTTTTATGCCGGTTTATTATAGTTATGAAAAATGCTTATATTCTTTTTTCGACCATTTTGTTTCAGCTAGTTTTTAAAACGCTTCTAAAGCTTTTACTAAACATACTGTTTTAGATTAAGCTTGCCAGATTTTTTTCAGCACGTATCCGGGCCGGACAAACCGGGCAGTTTTTACATAAAAACCTGGCAAATCCGGGCATTCGATTTCAAATTGACGACCAAAAGTTCGAGCAATATCCGGGCAAATTTTTTCATAACTCAGAAATTCTCCAACAAAAATCAAGAAAAATAACTGTTTTTTCATCAAAACTCATCGATAGATTTTGAACCGTTTTTTATTCTTCCAAAAAACCTTTCATGATTTTTTTACAAAACTTGCTTAAAAAATTTCGTTTTGGAGGTGTTCGTTGTTTTTTTTTGTTTAATTTGCCAAGTAAAGTGAATAAATCCGGGCAAAATCTGGGCATTTTCCTATGAAATCCGGGCAACCTAGCCGGGGCGGACTGTTTTTAAATTTAGTATTAAATATCCGGGCAAACCCGGATAAAGCCGGGCAATCTGGCAACCTTATTTTAGATGTTTTGAATGAGTTATGTATGCTCTGGTTAAATCAAAATAAAACACAAACTCAGAAGTTTGCTCCAAGCTGTCTTTTGCACGTTTTATAACAACGCTCAGTGCTTGATTATTAAATCACCATAAAACTTAGTGACAATTTTCGATCAAGACGTCAAAACAGGACGCGTTCAGGTTAGATTGCACATATTTGAATTGGAATTTCCGTTTTAACATAGCTTTGATAAATTATGTGTGTTGGTTTTGAGTTAAAACAAAAAAAAAAGAGAATAAATCTTTGAAAAATTCCAAATAACCGTAAGTGGTATGAAAATTTCTACAATATGAGTATTAAGTGAAAAGGTCCAATAAGAAGGAAATTTGTTTTTTGCTTGACGGCATCATTAATTCAAGATGGTTGCCTCCTTTGAAAGTGCTGTAACATATACTGTATTTGTTTTCTCCACTCGTGGAGTGTTCCACCGTACCCGATAAAAACAAACACAAATCGTCGCCAGTGTATTGCTATCTCACTCACTCACACGCTCTCTCGCAACACTGGCAAAATTATCGGTGGGCCACCGTCCGTAAGCAGAACTCCGACAGGTCAAAACCAGTGCAACACCGTCCGAATAAACAAACAGTTTGACAGCACCTAGTGGTGCACCAGTGCAACACTAGTGCAACACTCGGCATAAACAAATACGGTAATAGTGAAAATCTAACGAAACGTCCACAATATGGTGAAAGGACTAAACGATAAGAAGTCGAATTTCGTTGTCCGACGACATCTTGAAATCCTGAAGGCTTTCGCTTTACTCTAAAATGCTGTAAATGACTGAAAATCGCATGAAACCTCTAAAAATATGAGTATTGGGTGAAGGGGCTGAACGACTAGAAGTCGTATTTCTCTATCAGACGCCATCTTGAAATCCAAGATGGTGGGTTTCGCTTAACTTTAAAATGCTGTAAATGACTGGAAATTGCATAAAACAACCATAATTCACATACGATTCTGACAACATTCGATTTTGGTAACATCACAGAAACAGCATTACCTTATAGTTTTCGCTATAATAGGACCAATATAGTTAAGACAAACACCAATAATAAGTTTTTACGTTTTCTAATGGTGGTAAAATACATCAACAAAAACGCAATCTAAAAAAATCGTTCAATACTCAAAAATGACAAAAAGATGAAAATTTCATTAAATTAAAAAACAAACACAAACCAAAGACTTAGAATGACAATGCTGCTTAATGCAAAATACATCAGAAAAATGACAAAAAAAATTATAGATGACTTAAAATGATCGGAAATTGATTATAAATTACGTTGATGGTATTAATTTTAAATTTCACTGAAAAGGTATTCAACTTCTATTGGTTTAGCCCTATAATAATACTGTGGGAGTTTCATGCGATTTCAGTGATTTTTAGCTTCTTAAAGTTCAGCAAAAGCCGCCATCATGGATTTCAAGATTGGGTCATATAGGAAGATTCGGCTTCTTCTAGTTAAGCTCTTTAACACATTCGTCGCCACGATCATTTTGGTAGTCTTACTAGCTGGGCCCAAAGAAACTATCCGAGAGAGAAAGCAAAGAGGGAGAACTCCAATATTTCACACGTGTGGCGAAGCTGAGCGGTTAACTCAAGTAAGAAACCCTCACACGCTTTTTGATGTGACGGGGCTACCCAGAAAATACACCCGTCACACGAATATGGGTCACATGACGACGAACATGTAAACCTAATACCCATATTGTGGGGTTTTCATGCGATTTTTAGTCATTTACAGCATTTCAAGTTGAGCGGAAGCTGCCATCTTTTATATGGCTCTCATAAAACCATTAAGAAACTAATTATCCATTTACCTTACCGCTCCAGCTATTAGGCATTCAGTTCACTCATTGCATGATGGTTGCAAAATCGAAAGGCACAAAATAAAGCCATGTTGATAGATTCACAATGTCAAGTTATTGAAACTATATTTCAGGCCTATTTTGCATCAATTATATCATGATTGACCATTGGATTTGACTAGGCGCATTTATTTTAAGATACTGGACTCCTATGAACGTATAACATGGTTGCAGAAATTCATTAGACTGCTTTAAATTTGGATTGAAAATCGATTTCGTCTTTGTTTGGAATTTGATGCTTTGAAGAAACATTGATCAGTCTCTATTTTGACTGTTTTAACGAGTTTTTATGATCATAAATGATACAAAACCACTTCGTGATATTAACAAATGATAGTAATTGATAAACTAAGGCAGTTCTTAAGTTAAGACCGAACAACAATTAAAATCTAAAGATTGACAATGATGATGCATTAATTAAGGGGCTAAATTTACATGACTTATAAAATTTTAACTACAAAAAAAAAAGAAATTTTGCTTTCATTAAATTCCCTGGCTTACTCTTAAATAATGTTCTTTTTTCTTTTAAAATATTAAAAATTTATCTCAAAATACAACAAAAACTACACCAAACTATAGGGGAGAATGGGGATACTTGATTCCCTTTTCTTAGTTTTATCATATCTTTGGAAAAAAATTGTAACTCGTCGTCTTTTGCATTTTCTAACAGCATGTAATTTCAAGTTTATCTGCTCCAAAAGTTGGGACGATACATATACCCGTAAATGGCGATATTTTTGAAGTTAAGGGAGACTTGATCCCTTATCGAAGGAGACTTGATTCTTCATTCCATGGGCCCAAGTACTTGGAAAAAATCAAACAATTAACCAATTTTTGGTCATGTTTTTTCTCTTTTCACAATTTATAAATGTCAGAAGAAGCAATTTCCAAAACTATAATGTCATTGCGTACTTTAAGGCGCTATTTTTTTTATTTAAGAGAAAACCAACTTTCTTAGCCCTTTTTGCCAGAAAATTATTGTACAAATATCAGTTATTGGATAAAAAATCATAATCTTGTAATCAGCAATGAGCACAATTTATTCAGAAGAAAAACAACCTTTTTGAACTCTAGGGATCAATTGAACCCATAATGAACATTTTAGAATACTTTATCTGAAAAATGTTGAGGGTTTACCATTGTTTTGAAAATATGGAATTTTCAACTTCATATTACACTCTAACGATATATGTATTGGAATATGTATTTTTAATTTAATTTTTTCATGTCAGAAACATTTCAAACTGAGAAAAAAAGATCTTCAAGTCGCAATTTGTTAAATTTTTTAAACAATAACTCAAAAAGTTATTTTGTTGAAATTTTTAGAGCTTAGAGCATAGTTGTTGCTCCATTAAGCACAATTTTCTTGAACATTTGATCCTTGTAAGTCATTCCAGTTTCGAGAAATACCTTAGAAATCGAGTAATCCCAGGGATCAAGTATCCTTATTCTTCCCTACATTTTCTTAAAATCTAAGTTGAACTCTCACATAAATCAACCAGCTGCTTTTAAACGCTTTGATTTCATCAGAAAAGGTATTTGTTTTCAAACCTACAAAAAAAAAATATATTTAAAGATTTTGAAATTACATTTTTACTTACGTTTGAAATTTTCTAAAACAATACAAGTTTTTTCAAATTTGAAACTCAACTTATAGGTTTTTAAACGTAGAAATTTGAGATATTCTAACTATAGACTTAAGTATTGATGATTATGTGGAAAAAATTCAGGTTGATAAAAGTTACCCCGGTGATCAATGTTACCCCGTTTTATGTACTCATAATATGGTTAAAACATTGGATTTTTTGATATTATTTTAGCAAATCATATCTCAATAATGCAACATCAACCGTCATGGCTGCTGGAAGAAAATTAAAAAAGCTCGGAGAACTCACAAAATCGAAAAAAAAATTGCTAACATGTTTTTAAAATAGCTTTGGTTACCAAAATTTTAAAGCAAAATGATTTTATCGAGGATAAAAAAAATTTGTCATGATCAATCTTCTGGGGTAGGGCCAAATAGCTTATAGGCTAATTTAAGCTTTATTTGAGTTCTGATGATGCTATAGTCCTAACGAAATTTTGCTGATCATAATAAAGTTAATATTGTTACTTGGTAGCTCCTCAACGTCAGTATTGTGCAAATCCTTTGAAAACTTAGTGCAAATACCGCCATGCCGTGATAAGAGTAGATCCAGATCTGTGGGTGTATGAATCACTGCTAAAAATTTACTTTTGAAGCAGTGAAAATATATTTTAAGGTGATTTTGAAATAGTGATATTATTATTGACAGTTAATTTCGAACTAAAAATTTAATTATTGTTTGAGCACAATTTTCAATAAAACTATGGACTCATGGAGTGAAGTCAAAGTTTAAACGCAACACATTGATGGTTTGAAGCTGTCAAACAAAATTAAACCGTTCCTCTTCGTTGCCTTACGACACAAAAGTGGGCTCTTGAGTTCCCACAATTTCCAAATACCATTATACCGACCCCTAAAGGTACTGCAGAACCCAAACCGCAATGGATCGGAATGAGAAGGACCCATTATTTTACGAAAGCGATTTCATTTTCAACCACAAACGGCCCCTCTTCAACGGAAAGATATATGGCGGCAGCAATTGCAAATAAGATCTTTTCCCCGAAAAACGAGCCCCAGAATTACTGACGTTACCTTGTGGGCCCATTAGTGATACTTTCGTTGTTATTATTATTGTTATTATGATCACCTATCTACCTACTCGCAGAACGTTGCAATTCGGTGCGCTTTGAAGAGCCTGCCACTTCCTGTTTACCTCCGCCTGTGAGGTTTTGCGGTTGGCCGTCCCCGATACCTTCTAAGGGCTTCCTCCCGTTCGCTCAGTGGATCCCTTGAAAGAGAGTACTTCCTTCCGGTGCTTTTGGTTGGTGTTAGCGTCTTGTGGGTTTCTTTCTCTGTTTTTATTTTTTCATCTTTTCTTCGCTTTTCGCAATTCTCTTCCCACGCCGCAGTTTAGTGAAGCTTCCTGTGTGGTAAATGCAAAATGGCTTCCACCTACCCCGACCTGAGCTGTGATGGTGGTAGGGACTGTCTTCGCTTCCACATTGCAGCCGAAAGTATCTTTTAGTGCTTTTGCCTGTCGAAGATTTGTAAAAGGTGCCGCCACAGGACTTTGTTTTACATCTTCGGTCACAAATTTTCTTCTGTTTCTTTGTTTGGGAGAGGAAAAGTGGAAAGAACGACATGAAGTTTTCCCACTTCCTCCCACCTCTCCACATATTTGAATTCAAAAACATTAAAATCTTTTCTGCTCTCGTTTTCTCACTCTGTATGTGAATGCACCTGCATACATATCTATCTACCAGGAATAGTGCCGATCCGGTAGATGTGCCCTGAGATTTGGATTGTTGAAATAAATCTTTTTCCCGTTCGTTGTCTTCGGAGGACGTTCGGAAACTTATGGTATTATTCATAGATATGTAGTTTTGCTCCCGTTGCTTTTTATGGAAGAAAAGAATTATATTTGATTTACAGGAATGAGAATTTATGTTCGGCTACGGGGGCGACATAAGAATTTTATCAATGTCTTCACTGGAAATACTTCTGATTTCGAAATGAGACATTTGGAGTTTTTAACGATAGCATAGTATGATTTCTTATTGACAAGCTTTCTGGCACAATCGGATACGTCACATAAAGATTTTTTATTGGTAAACTTTGAAAAATTGGCTAAGAAATGTTTGATGTAACTTTTTTTTTAACAATATTCCCTCTTTAAAATAGGCAAATACCTCAATGCTCTTCAAATGTTTTTTTTTTGAAAATCCGATATTTGTCTGCAGCATGAGTACTGCAGACTTTCTAATTCCATAACTTTTTTTCCTAGAAACTAATTTGCATTTGCAATCTGTTTTGTTACTCTTCATGCATCACCACTTTTTTATGAGAGACAACTTAGCATAACTTTTTTAAAGTCATCAAAATCATCAACCAATTATTGTTCCCTACCATCTGTCGTTTCATCGGATATGACTTCCGTCGATCCTTTTGATTTATTTTTTTAGAGAAAACTAAGCATTTTCATTTGAGTATTTTATGCTCACACCTAAGTTATCAATGTAATGTTTTTTACTTCTTGTAAAGTGGACCAAAAACTAAACCGTATACCTTTTATTTTTTTCGTTATTGCTATTAGGTCGATCCAAAGCCACATAATTTCAAGGATTCTGGAGGACCAACCTTCAAATGATAGCTTAGGGCAGGGTGTTTGTACACATGTATTTGACGTCGTCTTAGAAAAAATTATGTTTGGAGGTAGAGGATGCATATTGGTGCTATGGTGCTATGGTGTGCTATGCTCGAAAATGACAGAAGTGTTTGTTTTTGTGCAAGAAAATTTCATTTTTCTCAAATCAAATTGGACCTTAAAAATTGATATCAGTTCGGGTCCCTAATTTTATTCACAAGGAGTGCCTCGGATAACCCCACAGATGTGAGCACATTTTTGCAAAAAGTTCTGTATATGTGGCTTCCAGGATATACGATTATCTAGGAAATTACCTAAGAATTTGAAGCTAAAAACTTTTTATATTACAATATTTTTGTGAATCAGAGGTTCGTATGGCGGTATTCTAGTTTTAATTCCTCGGAATATGATAAGTTTCGTTTCGGCTGCGTTCAATGTGAGCAGATTGTTTCGAAGATATTTATCAATAACGTTTAAGGACTATATTCAGAAAAAAATTAAACAATTTCATATGTTTTAAGCAGATGAATTAAAAAAGAGGAAATTTTCAGTGGTAATGTAATTTTCACATAAGAAAATTTTTGTGGCGATCTGTCAAGTAGTGTTTGAGATAGAATATAATGATTAAGTTTGTTGGCTTTAATGTTTGGGCAATATATGCGCCATTTATATTACTCACTTGAATTACCGTTTTTCTAAATCAGGGCTATTTTTGTTGACGTTCTTTATTTCCTGGAGCTTGACTTTGAAAATAGCTCAAAATTTTCTATTTTATCGAAATTATGACAAGTTTAGCAGATTGTCCACCTTCTGCAAGAAAACAACATTATTAATTTTTTATCACTACATCGCAGTTTTTGCTTATTGGAATGATTTCAAATCCAACCGAAATAGAGTACAATTTTGAAAGAAACTTTTGTCGTATTTGTAGGCACTTTTAGTATATTTGACCGTTAATTGTGCCAATCGTTATGTACCACTTATAGATTTGCATGTTTCACAGTTCGTTACCCAAATTTAGTACTATATATATTTTTATTGCATTTTTCTTCTCGTTCTTCTCCCGAACATTCAGGCAAGGCTTTTCAATAAAAAAAATTCTGACAGGAGATACTCCAGGTGCCCGCTACAAAGTTTGTATCGATTTCCTTCACGAAACTTTACAAAATTTCACCCTGAAAAACGAGGTCTACCGTTTTGCGCACCATTTACCCACCTTATTTTGTTTATTTATGTGGAGGACAACTTTTTAATCTTTAAGACATAATGTTTGGTCTTTTTTTATTTGTTGGATATGCTTTACCACTTTTCCAACTGGATGGTCCGGATGGCGCTTTGTTAAACGCCTCTCTTCCCATATCTTCATGGAAATAATCATTTCTCAATGGGACATTCTAAGATTTAAACGCTCTTGTCCAACAATTTTGATAACGAATTTATTCATAAGACGCTACCTAAAAAATCCACTAGGCAGATTGCAGGATCATTGAAAATTTGATTAGTTTTAAGTAATCCGTTCAAAAGTTATTCACAAATGAAAGTGCTCAATTTTTTTCAAATACAGTCCTTGGATTGTTTTTCATTTCACATATTGTAGTTTCTACATTATTATTCGAGTATTCAAGAACCGTGTCATCGGCAAAAAGCCTTGGAATACCACTAAGAGGAAGATTTGGTAATTCATTGACCTGTATCATAAATAGCAGAGCTCCTAGTTCGTCTCCTTAGGGAACACCTACAAATATTGGCAGTTTGGAGCTAGAAGTATTATTAATATTGACATCTTGTTTACGATTTTTAAGATAACTACGCATTGGCGAAGCCGCGTATTCCAAATGCTTCTAGTTTTTTCAGCAGAAAATCGTGAAGGCTTTCGATAGATCTAGAAACATGGCACCTGGTATCTCCTTTTTCTTGTCCAGGTTTTGTGGTACACTGTTCACCAGTTCTAGGACGGCAATCTCCGTAGACCCACTATCCCCGGAATCCATGTGGGTGTTGATACAGAAAGCTCTCACTATCAAAAAATTCAGCCAACCTTGTTGCGATGAGTTTTTCAAAAACCTTACTAAAACCGGATAGGACCAAAATAGGGCGGTAGCTGTTGACCTCTTTTGGGGCCATTGACTTTAACACAGGACGGACAATGGCATTAAGAGATTCCGGGTACTGGGCCATGATTACGCTATCGATGAAGGTCGATGGAAGGATAGGGACTAATTCCAGATGGTGGATTTGTAACGCTGACACTGGCAAGCTACTGTAACTCGTTTTGAATTGCAATTAAAGTAGTGAGGGATTTTCTATGAATATTTTTTTAGTTTTTTGTTGATGATGTCTTAAATAGAACTGGATTGGTATCTATTCTTGTCAGTCGTTTGAAAGACATTTTGAAGTTCCTTTTCTTCCCCTTCTTTTGAGAGAGGAATGGAATTCATTCTGTGAATCATATGATGGGAAGCGACCATCTCTTGTTCGAATGAACGATAAGAGATACTCGGGATAACCCTTATAGTATTGATTGATTTCCTGTAGATTACAAAACTGGAAAGATATTCTTCTCTTTTTATGAGAACTTCCAGGAAAGGGATTTTCCTGTCCTCTTCCACTTCACAAGTGAACTTGATATTCTTATGCAAACCATTTATGGATGTCAGAAGTTCCTCGAGACAATCTTTGTTTACTACACAATAAATATCGTTGACATATCTCCACCATTTTTCGGATAGTAAATCCTGTTTTTCAAGAGTTTCTTCCAAATGAGTCATAAAGAGGAGTAGGCGTGGACTCGTGGTAAGCGCACGCGTTTTTTTCGCTTGTCAAAATTTTTCGGAAATTCATAATTTGGTGTTTCGACGGATAGTGAAAGTTTTAAATTGTTTTGTTTTCATGAAATTGTTTTGAAAAGCTGTTATTTTGGTGTTTGATTTATGCTGAAGTGCTTTTTAAAGTGTGAAGTCAAGCGAAAAATAGCTTGGGAGAAGGGGGCTAGTCCTTTGCCCTCCGGACAACCACCGGTGTGCTCTACTAGCAAGAGAGCCAGAACGTTGATGCATGTGTTGCAGTAAAAGCCAAGCTAAGTCGTTTTTTTCATATTTTGTCTTTGTATCACACTAATTGAGTGTAATCATTTATGCTGTTGTGAGTGTTTATTTTAAATTTTGTTTGATCCTAACCTCAATTTTGAGTAGCAGAACATTATGTTCGAAATTATGTTTATCGTTTCAAAACCGAGAAAGTACAGAATTATACGCCGAATTGTCTTAGGATGAAACGCAAGGTTTGAAAATATTTCATTGAATTTAAAGTATGCAATGCACTTATCAAATATTATGAAAATTTTAAGTTCATCCACATTTTTATAGTAGTACAGAGGTCTCAAAAGTTTTATTAGGAGATAGAAAAATTGAGACTTCAGCATATGACCATTTGAAAAAGGCACAAAAGGTGTTCTTTCTGTATACTGGTTGGAAAGGCCCAATATTTCATATAGAATTCTGGAATACTGGAATAGAGCATAGGCTTCGAGGTGTTTAAAAACAAATCGATCAAAAGAATGCCCCAAAGTCAGTATTTTTTGTTTAAATTTCGTTTTTTTATTGTTCGTAGGTTACCAAGAAACCTACTAGTACGATGTTAAGGGCTCTCACTATCCCACAATTTATCACAAATATTAAAATACTTAAAGTCTACTATCAGAGTATATCTATCATGAATATGTATGAAATTTCACATTTTCGAAAAAGACAATTTTCTGGTTTCAGCTTAATATGAGTTATTCTATTATCAAAACCACCATCAATTTTGAACAGGAAAATAATTTTTTGATAGTTTAATATTTTCAGTTGAATCTCGACAGTATTAAAGCAAGTAGAATTTCATCGGCTTAGTATTTTGAAAGCAAGAAATCTTAAGAACTGTATATTTGGAAGTATATTTTTTAAATTTGTTTTCACCATTAATATTATAAGTGAGTATATTCCATCTTCCAGTTCCTCCGAATACATTCAAATGTTAAAATCTTATTTAATTTTATGAATGTTAGATCATTTAATTTCTACACATTTTGATCTGTTTTTTTTTCGTGAAATCGCGAAAACAAACTGAGGCAAAGAGTCGAATTGAACTGATGAGTTTGCGAAAACGATCATATTCTGTTATCACAACCTCCATAACAATTAAAAAATTAAAAGGAAAAAAGGAGATTCACCTCATCCATTAACAAAACTTTAATATTTTAAATATCTCCTTATAAATATTCTTGGAAGCTTGATAGAAGTACGTTCATTCTAAAAGGTCGTTTTTTAAAACACATCAGTGTATCAGGAACTACAATTAGGAAAACAAGGTAGCTTAAAGAAAATTTATACACATTTTTCACTTTACTTTGAATCCTTTTATACTGCCTCAAAGATAGAAATAGGAGTTTCCTTAGGAAAAATCTAGGAGCATAGGAGGTGTAGGAAAACTCGATCGCACCACTGACCAAAATGGATCCTGATCTTGAACCTCTCCCCTTTAACACAACCCTTTCCTGGGATATTTCAATATAGATTCGCAGACGTATAGACGGTTTCTATAGTTGGAGATATTGACTTTCTTTTGTTCCTGAATTTTTCTAAATTAATCTTTGAAATATAAAGGGACAAAAAGTTGTTAATTGATTCTTTGAAGTACCCTACTAACAATCCTTCCTTCATTCCTCATTGACTACTAGGACGTGGCCGGCGCCGTTATTGATCATTTTCAAAGGGAGAGCATGAGTTTTGTGCATTGTGAATGAACTGCTAGTCCCAAGCACCATTCTTTTGGCCTTTGAACAAAGCTGATGGCCTCGATCAATCACGGAGTAGCAACCATTGGCGAGGTAGAACTTGTTCTGCTTAGCCACGCCAGCAATCATGGAATATGAAGTGCTTAAGTTGAACAAAGTTTTATCAAATATTTTATCTGAAGTTTTAAATAAAATATCATATCTAAGCACTTCAA
This sequence comes from Uranotaenia lowii, assembly GCF_029784155.1. Classification (NCBI taxonomy): domain Eukaryota; kingdom Metazoa; phylum Arthropoda; class Insecta; order Diptera; family Culicidae; genus Uranotaenia; species Uranotaenia lowii. The sequence goes on from NC_073692.1 coordinate 335,652,143, forward strand.
GTTCAATGATTTAAGGTGGATATGAGTAGTCAACTAAGCTAAGCTAAGCTAAGCTAAGTTTCTTCCAAATGAGTCATAAACAGTTCACAATGAAACGGAGACAACGGGTTTCCAATTGAAGCCCCTTTTTGTATGTCCATGGTTGGTCAGCACATCTCAAATCCGACAGCGCGTTGAGTAAATCGCACTGCAATCTGCTACGGTTTGTAGAGCACCACACTTCCTTCCGAAATGCTCTGCGCTCGTTGCCGAATACAGCCGAAGCCAAGTGCCGAGCAAAACCTGTGCCTCAATAGCAGCACTACTGTGTGAGAAGGAGAAAACCCGAAACACACAACTGCAGTTTTTTCCTTCTCTTCACAATAAGCAAAGAAAACGGCACGAAACGATATTGTTTCTTTTTCTTCTTTTTCTGGTTGGGAAAGAACAAAACCTCCTTAGTTGCTTTTGCGCTGCTCCCCTACACTTAATGTGATTATTAATATCTCTTGCTCTCACCCTGGTGAAGCCTTCTCTACTCTTTGATTGGGTGTACGCCCGGCGTTTTAACAGAGCTGGCCAAGTGTTTCAGAACGAAAAGTTCACTGAGTAGTATTTGTCAAGCCGCTCGAGAAGAAATGGACAACTAAGAATCTGTCTACTGTCTATAGAATTGATCCCTAAACTTGAAATATCCCATACACAAGCCAACAAGTTTCTTGTAGTTCCGCACTTTGAGTCTCCAAGCGCTGCCACTGTGTTGTTGAAGCAACCAATCCTCTAGCAGATTAAAGTAGTTTTACTAGCCGGGCCCAAAGAAATTTTTGGAGCGAGAAAGAAAAGAGGGAGAACTTTACTATTTGAAACGTGCGGCTGAACTGAGCGGCTTACTTGAGAAAAAGAGCGATGTGGCGGGGCCTCCCAGGAAATACACCCGTCACACGAAAATGGGTCCCATCGCAACGAACGTGCTCACTGGGACGCACGCTTAGAAACAGTGCTGGAAACATCAAATGAAACCAAGATATCATCCTCATCTATGTTCCCTGAAGCTTGAAGGTTCTTAACAAATTCAAAAGTGTTTGTTACCGATCTAGTTCTGAAAGCTTTTGGCATCCTTTTGAACTCTTCTAGTTACCATTTTCTCACTTTTTCTGAGGGTGTGTTTATACCTGAAATTATCTTCCTCATTTCATTCCCCGTTTTTTGAATCTTGGGTAAATCTTTGATTCTAGTGACAATAGGGGCTGATACTTTCAAGGCGATCGGCGCAAACCCCAATATATGCCCACATTCCTTCAGTGTTTTTTCTACTTCCTTCGCCATTTCTGGCAAACGATTCTCTCTACGAGTTCGATAGGGCCCCTCATCGATCTTATTTTGTTCAAGTGACCTGGTTGTAGCCGAATCTTTTTCACGTTGCCTCTCTAAAGTCAGTTCCATTTGCTCTCCTGAAGATGACCTCCTCGTCATCGGCGACTTCAACATGCCTGGCTTGGAATGGTGCTTTTCACGAGGCGGATTTCTGTTTCCAGATCCTGCGCGTTCTTCTTTTACGGCACCTTGCAGCGTCTACTTAAATGCCTTAAGCACAGCGACTCTACGTCAGATGAATTACATTGAAAACGAGAACGGCAGGATGCTTGACCTCTGCTTTGTTAACGAAGGGTTAAGGATTCCGACGATCGATTTAGCTCCCGCTCCACTCGTCAAAGATGTCCTACATCACCCAGCTCTAGTGGTCTTACTCGGTGTCGCTAGGTTATACTCTCCCATTGAGAAAACGTCTTACTATAAAGATTTCAAGAATATGGATTCCGAGGCTATCTTGCGTGTTCTGGAATCCATCGAATGGGAAGTCGAGCTCGATCTTTCTGATCCCAACGCAGCTGTAGAGACATTTACGAGTATCCTTAATTACACCATCAATCGCCATGTGCCGAAACGTAGCGTAGGTGCTTATCTACGGGCTCCGTGGTCACTAAAGAACTGCGGCAACTGAAGAAAGCTAAAAAACGTGCCCTTCGTAACTATAACAAGCACAAGTAACTCTACGCTCAGAACGAATACCGCAAACTGAACTCGACTTATAATAAGACCAGTAAGTGCTGCTACCAGAATTATCTTAATCGGCTTCAGCGAAACTTCAAAACTAGTCCGAAAAATTTTTGGAAGCACGTAAAAAATCTACGGAAAGAAACAGGTCTTCTGTCCCTCATGTTTCTGGACAACAACACAGCTGCTTCCGACCCCGAAATTTGTGAGCTCTTCGCCGGGAAATTCTCAAGCGTTTTTACCACCGAGGGCATTTCTTCAGAGCAACTAGCCAAGGCTGTCCGGAATATTTTACCTCTAGGTTCATCTTTGAATGGATTCCTAATTGAAGATGCAGCCATTTTGAAAGCGACAGCAAAGTTGAAAAATTCTACCTCTACGGGCCCGGACGGTATGCCAGCAACTTTTTTGAAGCGTTTTATGCCACTTTTGCTGATTCCCATCAAATATATTTTTCAATCATCGCTGAACAATGCAATTTTTCCCTCACTGTGGAAGGAAGCTCATATGTTTCCTGTCCATAAAAAAGGGGACAAGAGAGATGTTGGCAACTACCGTGGGATATCAGCTCTATGCGCGATATCCAAACTCTTTGAACTGGTCGTTATAGATCCTGTTTTATCGTTTTGCAAGCCTCACATTTCCAACGACCAGCATGGATTCATGCCTAAACGATCCACAACTACCAACTTACTAAGCTTCACATCTTTCGTGCAAGACTGCTTTGCCAGGAAGATCCAAACTGACGCCATTTACACTGATCTCTCACCTGCGTTCGACAAGGTGAACCATGATATTGCAATCGCAAAGCTCGGACGCTTAGGATTCTGTTGATCTCTACTGGATTGGTTCCGGAGGATTTAACGGGACGGAAACTATCCGTTCGAAACGGTGAATCCTTTTCCAGGCAATTCCCTGCCCCCTCAGTAGTACTCCTAGGAAGCCATTTAGGACCGATAATTTTCGTTATCTACTTCAATGACAAACTCTCGCTCCTTGAAGGCACAAAACTTGCGTATGCTGATGACCTGAAACTATTTCACGCCATAAACAACCAAGACGACATCGACTTTTTACAGCAGCAATTTTCCGTATTTACTCACTGGTGCTACATTAACTGCCTGCCGTTGAACCGCAGCAAATGCTCGGTTATATCATTTTCCCGTAAGCGGCACACTCTTCGTGCGGAGTACATCCTTGGAAGCGAAACCATCACCCGAGTAGAACACATCAACGATCTAGGAGTTATCCTCGACCAACAGCTGGAGTTCAAGACTCACACGAACTATGTTGTTGACTAAGCTTCTAGAAACCTTGGATTCCTGTTTCGCATGGCCAAAGACTTTAAAGACGTGTACTGCCTTAAAAGTCTTTATTGCTGCTTAGTTCGTTCAATTCTCGAGTACGCATCAGCTGTCTGGTGCTCCGTCTTCCTGCTTCCTGCGCTACACAGAAATTTTTTTTGACTATTACGTGTCACTGAAATTACAACCTTTAAAATAAATCAACCTGTAATTTACAAAACCTGTAATTTTAAATTGTTATCCTTGAAATTTAACGAAGATTCATTTATTATTACAGCAAATGTCCTGTAAAAAAGTTGTACACTGAAAATTAAATGTCACGTAATTTGTTTTTCGACCTGTAAAATTACGGTAAATGTCCGGCTCATTTTTGTTACAGGGCATTTGCGTAATTTTACAGGAAATAATTTTTGCTGTGTGTGCCCTACGTCACTTGGCACGATCCGTTTCATCTGCCAAGCTTCGAAAATCGTTGCCGCCTCATAGACTTGGATAAGCTTCAAGTTCGTAGGAACGCTACTCGAGCTCTGGTTGTGGCTGACCTGCTGACATCGAGAATAGACTCTCCCACGCTGCTGGAGGTTGTCCCTCTCAGTGTACGACCCCGAGGATTAATTTGTGTAAAAAAAAACATCAACGGATCACCTGTTGATCCTAATGATAGCTTATTAAATAATGAGTTACAAACAAGTTAAAAACTACCTTAGCCTACACAGTCCTCGATACCATTAAAATTTTTCTTCGGAACGTGGCTCTTGAAACGTCGAAATCGAAGTACTCGGCGAAGCGGTTGAAAGTTCTAAAAATTCCTATAAGAGCGCTGTTGGCTCCGTAGTTGTTCAGCCGGATTGGAACATAGAGCTGCAGATTTTGGTTCCTTAGTCCTCGGGGTCGCACACTGAGGGGAATAGCTTCCAGCAACACGGGAGAGTCAATTCTCGACGCGAGAAGATCCGCTACGACTAAAACACGTGCAGCGTTTCGGCGGACATGAAGTGTGTCCAAATCAATAAGGCGGCAACGGCTTTCGTAACTGGGTAAACGAAACGGATCTAGCCAGTTCAAGTGTCTCAGGGCATACCGCATGAAGCGCCGCTGGATAGCCTCAATTCGTTCGGCTCCATTCTGGTAAAATGGGCACCAAACTGCTGATGCATATTCGAGAGTTGAACGAACGAGGCTGCAATACAAGCTTTTTAGGCAGTACACATCTTTAAACTCCTTTGTAACGCGAAATAAGAAGCCAAGACTTCTAGATGCTTTATCAACGATGTAATTCGTATGAGTCTTAAACTCCAGCCGATGGTCTAGGATCACGCCCAGATCGTTGATGTGGTCCACCCGGGCGATGGTTTCGTTACCAAGAGTGTACTCCGCGTGTAAAGAGTTCCGCTTGCGAGAAAATGAAATGACAGCACATTTACTCCGGTTCAGAGGCAGGCAGTTGGTGTCACACCAGTGAGCGAAGGTATTGAACTGCCTTTGCAAGAAATCGATGTCCTCTTGGCTATTGATGGTGTGGAAAAGTTTGAGGTCGTCAGCATACGCAAGTTTAGGTCCATCAAGGACAGTGAGTATATCGTTAAAATAGATGACAAAAATTATCGGTCCCAAGTGGCTTCCCTGAGGCACGCCTGAACAAGCGGAGAATTGTCTTGAGAAAAAATTTCCTGTTTGAACTGATAATTTTCGTCCCGTTAAGTAGCTTCGAAACCAGTTCAGTAAAGATCCACAGAATCCTAAGCGTTTGAGTTTAACGATTGCAATATCGTGATTTACTTTATAGAAGGCAGCAGACAAATCAGTATAGATGGCGTCAGTTTGAGACTTCTTGGCAAAGCTATCTTGCACGAACGATGTGAAAGTCAGCAAATTTGTAGTCGTGGATCGTTTTGGCAAAAATCCGTGTTGATCGTTGGAAAAGTATTGCTTCGTGGACGAAAAAATTGGATCCAGAACAACCAATTCAAACAGTTTTGCTATCGAACAGAGAGCTGAAATTCCGCGGTAGTTGTTTATATCTTTCTTATCTCCTTTTTTGTGAACAGGGAACATGTAAGCTTCTTTCCAAAGCGAGGGAAAGATTGCGAAGTCCAGCGAAGCTCGAAAAATGTGCCTAATGGGTGTCAGTAGGTGTGGCATGAAACGTTTCAAGAAGATGGCTGGTATCCCGTCCGGACCCGTAGAAGATGAATTTTTAAGCTTAGCTGTCGCCTTCAAAATGGCTGCGTCATCGAATGTGATACCGTTCAAGGAAGAATCTAGAGGTGAAATATTTCTTACAGCCATATCCAGTTGCTCTGAGGAAATGGACCCCGTTGTGAAAACGCTTGAAAACTTTTCAGCGAAAAGATTACATATTTCAGGATCCGTGTTAGCTGAGTTGCCGTTCAAGAACATTTGAGACGGAAGTCCGGATTCTCTCCGCTGATTTTTGACGTACTTCCAGAAAGATTTCGGATTGGTTTTAAAATTGCGTTGTAGCCGGTGAAGATAGTTCTGGTAGCAACGCCTGCTGCTTTTTTTGTACGCTGTGTTTAGTTTGCGGTAATCTTCTTTTGTGCAGAGGGACTTGTGCTTGCTGTAGTATCGGAGAGCTCGGTTTTTAGCCGTCTTCAATTGTCGCAGCTGGTTAGTGACCCAGGGAGCTCGAGGGTTGGAAGGTAAGCTGCGTTTCGGAACATGACGATCGATTATGTAGTTTAGTATGTTTGAGAAAGTCGCAGCGGCAGCATTGGGGTTAGAGAGATCGAGCTTGTTCTCCCATTCGATGGAACCTAAGACGCGAGAGATAGCTTCGTAATCGGCGTTTTTGAAGTCCTGGTAGAAGGAAGCAGTTTCCTCTAAGGGGGCGTTAATGTTAGTGACATCGAGTGAGACCACTAAAGCTGGATGATGAGAAACAACTTTGACGAGAGGAGCGGGAGCTAAATCAATTGTCGGATTCCTGGAGCCTTCGTTAATGAAGCAGAGGTCTAGCATACGGCCGTTTTCGTTTTCGAAGCTGTTGATCTGGCGAAGAGTCGCGGTGCTCAAAGAGTCCAGGAAGATGTTGGAAGGAGCCGAGAAATAGGAGCGCATAGGATCTGGGAACAAAAAGGCACCGTGGGATGGGCACCATTTCAAGCCAGGCATGTTGAAATCACCGATAACAAGAATATCATCTACGGGAGAGCAGATTGAGCTAACTTTGTAGAGGCAGCGCGAGAAAGACTCAGCTACAGCCAGATCACTAGAGCGATCAGGAGGCACGTACACTACGCATAAGTACAGTTTCCGGTCACCGAGATCAAAGCGGGCCCAAAGAAGTTCCAAATCGTTCCAGGAATTGTCTTCGATCAGCTGAACCGTGAGTCTGGACTTTACGGCAAGCAAAACTCCGCCACCAGATGATTTTTTGCTGTTCAGGGGGCTTCGATCGCAACGAAATACTACATAGTCTGGGCCGATAATTTGGCTAAACCCGTCCAAATCGACAACGCTTGGTATTTCTCTCGATTTGACCGATTGTCTCACCTTCAAGAGCTCCAACTTTTTGTCAAGCGTCAATTTCTTCCTTTATGCGTCACACTATTCGGTTACTTTCACTTTCATCAAAAAACAAGGAAACTCTGCTTTGTACTGTTTCTGTACTGTAACATCCAGAGTTTTTGTCTTCAACTGAGCGCACAGCTTTTGGATGCTGTTCCTGATGAACTCACACTGTAACTTTTTCACCAACTTATTTGGCGCTCGAACACTCACTTTTATTTTTTGGCTAAATAGAATTTTCAAGCCGTTCTCGCGGTACCAAGTACTTATTCCTTGACCAAAGTTACATCTTTATTAATCTAGGATAGTTAAAAAAGGGTCTCAATTCCGTTTAACACCAAGATAGTGCTGTCATCTAGGACTAGAAACTGAAACAATAGTGTTTGACTGATAAATTTTTTTTTCTTTCGTTTTCTTTCGTGTTCTTTCGTTTAAAATTCAGCCTAGAATCTATGTTTCATCCTTTCACGTCATGTTGCTCAAATGAGTGCATGAGGAAAACCTCTTAAAAACCCCTATAAAACCTTTCGAATACTAGAAAATGCCTGAAAATGCAATTCTCTATTCAATTGGGTCGTAGAAACATTATTATTTACTTTTCTACAGTAAATTTAAGACATGATCTTGATTTTTGTAGATAAACGTAAGGGGTACCATTCTTATTTCGCACCTTTTTTCACAATCAAAACTCATAGTGGTACTATTTTTGCTTCGTTCACTGCATCACTATTCCAAAAATGTTTATAAATGTGCAGCTAGTATTTCAAATTTGCTGAAGCTTTAAAATTACCCTTGCAGTTGGACTAGAGAGATAATTTTTCATATAATTTTACTTATTCTACCCATAACCAATCAACACATTGACCTTTCCAACCAATAAAAAAACCGGTCAGAGTAGATCTTGCTACAAAACGCAGCAGAATTTAATATTCCCAATTGCCGTTCGCATTCCACATTCATGACAAATGCCGAACGAAGCCTCTGTCGAATTCCTCCTCGGAGGGAGAAACCGAAGCATTTAATTTCTTCCCAAAACTCCCCCACTTAGTATTCCTCAATCGTAAGTGACGAAGACAAACTAACTGCGATACTTCATGGGCAAATTGTCATCCAACAAGATTAAATTCCGGGCCCGAATCTCCAATCGGGGTCTGGCAGTCGGCTTCCGACCGTGGTAGAAGTCCTGGGAAAAAAGGACATCCGAGGAGTCGAAACAAAACAAACATCACCATTTATCATCGTTGTATCGTTGTCGTGTCGCACCAAATGTCCAAAACCCGGTGACACATTCCGTTTGCCGGCTGAGCTGAGAGAGAGAGAGCTGGGTAGAGATAGAATTGACACTTACTGCCCGAATCACACTGACATCAACCATCCAACAACGTTCACTTTGCTCCTTAACTGTGTTGTTGTCTTATCTGAGGCCCAGGAATTACCCGGCCCATTAGGGTAGAGGTCTATTTTTTGGAACCTGTTGCATGATTCAAAAATGTTTAAACTCTAAAAATTCCTAGTTCCATTTTACCAGAACAACCTTTCGAAAAAGAAAAAAATCTGTTTCTAATCCTATAACGATTTCTGCTCTTATCCAGAATTTTCAACAACTAATAGTAGTCTGAAACCATGTTTTATTATTAGTTTAAATTTTTAAACTGAAGGCAATATTAGAAGAAATGCCATATGAAAGACTGAAAATGGCGAAAAACAATATGTTACCCTATGTTACTCACAGTTGGTGACTCCAAGTCCGGGGCCCAGCCAAAACTCCTAACAATTTAACAATCCAACGACACGAGCCGAGAAAAAAAAGGTTTCCTGGGAAAAGATTTGGGTACGACGGGTTGTATTCGAGCTGGGGAAAAACCTGTCGAAAAGTTGATATGGAAGTTGTCAACTGGCTGTCGATTGCCAGTGAATCGAAAAAAAAGATGTCACGGTAGTTTTTTTTTTTCTATTCTCAATGGGGGTTTGCTTTTTTTTTCGAGAATCGGAAACGGGATTTGGAGAACGTTTTCATATGGCGGTCGGTTATTAGTGTCATTCACAGACTGGTGCCTTCTGTTGGTGTCCTTCAGGATAGAAGAGCTAGCTTCTTACGCAATTTTCTGAACTGGGTGTTGTAGGTATGCCAAAAAAAAAGATCCAAATGAGAAAATCTGGTGATCTAAAAAATTCAAAAATTATGTCATCACATTCGAAGTAAAAAAATTCTGTATAAGAATCGTTACAATCAAATTACAATTTGTCGAATCAACCCAAAAAAACACCTCCGTTTTTCTCAGTGAACTCAACTCACGCCAATTTCTTGATTCTATTTCCTCCTCTACTCTCAGCTGCGTTTCTTCCCTTATCGAGTGGAATCGGTATTTTATGAGAAACCAATCTCGAGGCCATGTACTTACAATTATAATCACGTAAATCATTTCCTCGTGCTCGAGAGCTTCCGTATATCGTCGTCAATGTCGTTGACGTTGTCGTCGTTTTCGTTGGTGTACTCCTCTTTGCTGAATTCTTAGAAGCAAAAGAGCATTCCAAAGCTCACAAGAAAAATATTTGACACTCGAACTCTTCTTATAGCTGTCATTGATTGGTACACTAGCTCTTACCTACATGTTAGGGAACCTTTATTTTTATTGTTTATTTGAAAGCAATTTCGAATAAGAGAAATAATTCTACTTTCCAGAGGGCTCGTTACTTTTTTTCAATTTTTACTGAATCGTTTTATGTACTCCTTAAAACGATTTATATAAAAAATCGAACCATAAAAAAACCTGTGTAAGTAATAACATTGTTAAAAGTATCACTTCATGTAACAGAGTCGAACTGATTTATCAATTTTAATAAAACGTAGATCCAACCAATGCACAGTGGTGCAGAACAAATCTAGTTGTATGAAATTAATAGCTCCCAGGGATGAAGAGATAGACATTTGATACCATGAGTAACATTGTTCAGTTTAACATGGAGCATATTTTGGTATTAAAACTTTTGCCGAGGGGTCCATCGACAGCGAAATAAAAATGCCAACTTTTTTGTCATTTAAATTAGGGCTTTGATGTCTCTGACAAAGTTGTACATCTGATCAAAATACATAAATTTTTCGAATATGTTAAAAAAATACTTTTATAAAACAGTTTTTTTTTTAAATTAGACACGTTGTAGATTGGATAAAATGATTCGCTGCCTTTGAAACAAAGTAGTAACAAGCGAAGATCTTCAATTGTCACCTACATTGTAAGGATTTTAGAAGTTGCTGAAGCTCTATAGAAAACATTTAGTTTTTTTATTGGCAATTTTGGAAGGCTCGTCCAACGAAAAGTGCACACTATCACAACATCACATTTTTTGTGATTGTTTTTGATGATAAGTGGAATCTATTCCATTTTAAGTTAGCAAGGAAATGGGTGGAACCAGCAGAGCTTTGAATGCAAAAAAAGGATTGAAAATACTCTTTTTTCAATGAAAATTACATATTTTACTTTTAGAAAAAACGTTGAAAACATTTATTTTGTTGATTAGATGTTGTATTGTTTTTTAAATATTTTGCATTTTTAAACTAAATTTAAATTCAATTTTTTAAATAAATTTAACTCAAAAAAAAAAGCTGGAACTTATGTGTTAAACTTGGTAGAGCACTTAACTCGTATTTGATATCATATGAATGAATAAATAATAGAACCTGTTTTGCCAGTAGACTATAACCATTTCAAGCGGTTCCAAGTAATTGTTATAAAAACTATCTAACTGTCGAGTTATATTTATTTCGTGGACGTAACAGTGTCTTAAACTCGATTGAAACGTATTCAAATTTTTAAAGTTTCTGGAGTAAAATTGCTCTTAAATTAATTTCATCATGCCGCAAGGTAACTCAAAAAAGTAATTTTTATTATTATACTGTATTTATTTCTCCCCTCTGATCGATTAAACTGTTTCATATCGCAATACCGTGAATCCATTTTTTTGGGAACAACACCAAGTGATGATCTACCGAATTTAGAACGTTCGTTACAGCTCTTAGAAGGTTTTGCATTGAAAATGTATGAACTATAGAATAAATTCAATATTTTTCTTCTGTTAATATAGGTAATTTTAAAAGAAAAAATTGTATTCTTAAACATTCAAAGTTCAACTAATTCCACCGATTTCCCCGCTTATTTAAAATGGAAAAGGTTCAGTTTATCATTAAAAATAATCACTAAAAAGGGGATATTGCGAAAATGTGCACTTTTCGATGGACGAGCCTTCCAAAATTGTCAAAAAAAATACTAAATGCTTTCTACAGAGCTTGAGCAACTTCTTAAACCATCATAATGTATGAGACAATTGTAGATCGTGGCTTGTTACAACTTTGTTTCCAAGGCAGCGAACCATCTATCCAATCTACAACGTGTTAGATAAAAAAAAACTGTTTTTTAAAAGATATTTTTCACTTGAACGGCAACTCTTGAGGGTGATGCAATAAGACTTGAACATTGAACTTGAAATTTCAGTTCAATCGGGTAACTTTAAGGCAACTATCAAAGTTTTTGGAAGTTTTGTGGAGTGTTCTCTTATAAGGAACCAGTCAAATATTACGTGACGTGTTTTGGGGGAAAAGAAGGTACAGCACTTTGTTAGGGTTTGTGAATATTTTATTATAAAAAATGTGATATAAATGTGTTACGTGGGGTGGGGGGGTTTAAGGTTTCAAATATGACCGAAAATTACATTTTGTAATATTTGAACGGCTCTTCCATTGTTTTCTGATTGCATTCTGATGACTACCTTAATTGACCCACAAAAAAATGTTAAATAGATTAATTTTTTTCATATGATCATAAGGGAAGTCCAAAAAAATGGGTTTGTTTATGATTTCAAACTTTGAAGGCTTAAATTGTTTCGTGGCATATTTAGTGAAAAACTCATGCCAATTTTAAGCTCAACCTGTCAACTCTAAGAGGACACTTATCGACGTTTAAATTCTTATGGTGATTTGCATTGATTTGTTCCGGCGATTCTTCAAAAATAATATTCTGGGCTCTTAACTTGGCCAATTCGAAACCAAATGTACTACAAATAAGAACAATATGTTTCTGGTTGCTCAATTTGTAAAACAATCAACCGTCAATTGTTAAAGTAAAAGGCGAAAAAGTGTTTTTTTTCCAAATTCATTGAAACAAATAAAGGGTAAAATTTCAAAGGAACCCTAAAAGCTGACTGATTATGCGTGAATCTGACATGGGGTCTTCTGCTTGACCAAGGAACCATTTCAGCCCCCTAGAATCGTAATCATTTCCCTTTTTTGGATCACTCTTATGGTCACGCGATATTTATAGAAAGAAATCAGAAAAATACAGTCTAAATGATTTGCTTTCTTGACAATGTTTTTGTGTAATATAATTTGCTTTTAAATTATATGTCTAGTTTGAATTTAAATTATTGTAGTATCAAACAAGGAAAAAAAAAGGAAAAAGTTATCAAAAAAATATATATTGAAGGGTTACCTAGTACTTCAATTCGAAAAACATTACACTGAGATCATTGTTCAATTCGCCATAATTTTCCTAAAGTAATGATGATGCTATGAAATTTAAAATTTTTTATTATCCACAACATCTTGTTTAACTTCGTCAATGATCACTTGTCTTGCCAATTGCTGATATTTGAATCCTATACCGAACTGTTTTTTAAAACTGAAATTCCATGGTCCTAAATTTGTTTTGATAAAATTTTAAAAAAATATTTTTTTTCTAATTTTAAATATTTAAAACAAAATTGATATCAAATATGAAATTTAAGGTGATTTTCACTTTAGAAGTTTGTTTCATAATAGATAAGCTTCTGAATCTTGATCGTTGTACCAGAGAATGAATTACTAAGAATGAAGAACATATAAATTTGAACCATGGCCGTAAGAACGGGAGCGGCGATTTGGGGGTTTAACCCCTCCCATTAGGGTTCAGGAAAAGCAGCGAGGTATACCACCCAACATTCCAAATTTAAAAATCGTTATCAAATTAGATCATTGAGTAAGACTTTTAAAAAGTAACAATCTTAATTCAGAAATGATGCCAAAACCTCGAAAACTAATCACAGTTTTCGTATTCTCACGGTGTCTCTGATGGAACGATTTTATTTATCGAAAATAAGCATCGCTAGTTTTTGCACCATTCGAAAGCTGGGACTTTCCCTTTTCATTTGAGCCCAAATTCAAATAATCCACGGGGGGGTCTAGAACATTTTATTTTGAAGATTTTTTAACTTTATCAATGGTTTTTTTAATGACAAAATCATACTAATCACTGTGAAAACGTTCGTCTTACCATTAACGTAAATCCAACATCATATGTCAATAACATGATTTAATAGGAAATTTCCCAGGCTATAATTTTGTAGAAGATATCAAAGTGATACAAATTGAGAGAAAAGAGTTGTAGTGTCACAAACAGAGTGATTATTATTTCATTTGAAAAATCTAATAAAACTTCTCACCACTGATTGTACTAAGACCAAAAAAAGTATTCTACGAGCTTACTTATTGGTTGTAGAGTGTATAAATGATCAAAACACTTTATTTGCATTAAATAATCAATCTTTTACATAAAATTGAGCAGGATTATCTGAAGTTATGAGCATTTTTGGGGTTTTATTATTCCGGAACAAATATCATCATCATCAAATTTTTTTTGTCACTCCGATTTTTCCAAAAATCCCGAAGTGGGGAATAAATAAAGTTTAAGGTATTTTAAACAAAAATTTGATACAATTCAAACAGTTGAAAAATCGAAAGAAAAACTGTAGAAGATGGGAGTAATATCACCTGTCGTTTAGAAAAAAATTTCAAATGTTTGATCTTAATTTTCTCGCTTGTTTGATATTGCGCATTGTATTTAGATTGTATACAAGTTTGTTGCAAGCAAGCTTTGGTTCAATTTTTTTCCAATGTATTGAAAATTTGAATAATTAATTTTTATTTTGATTACCGCATCCCCCCTCCTCGTGATGTTTTAAATCCTATTGGGAAAAGATAGATATCAAATTTGTTCTATAAAAAAAAGATGGCACCTGCTTGAATTGAAAATGTTGTTACTCATTTCATACTTTGAGCAATGTTACATTTTGAATGAGTGACTTATCTGGGTAAATATATGCAGAAATTTTTTTCAGGCATTTTAAGCCACTGCTGTAAATACTGTTTATGACACGATGTTATATTTTGTTTTCATAGAAGTAAGTAAGTAAGTAAGTAAGAAAATACCATTCCAGGGGGAAAACCAAAAATGCAGAAATCCACAGACAAATGTTTTCTGTGTTCCATGCTATCAGATAAAAACCCATGTTGTTTTATTTAATCTAGGAAATTTGGAAAAAAATCATCAATTTGAATAAGTGCAAAAGAAAACGAAAGAAAAAAATTCGCAAAAAATCTGATGACTTCAGATCTGACAACTGTATTGAGAGAGTATTTTAAGATAATATTTGGCATTACATCAAATCAACCTCTTAAAATTGTTGAAAACAAAGTTGATGTTGAGATTTTGTAATCTTCTTTTCAGTTCAGTTCGTGTACTTTTGAGAAAAATGAACAATCTAGAATTTTCGCTTGAAAACTTAAATTCGACCACATTTTTACATACACGAGTGCTTCCAAAAACACAAATTTATGCAATCAAACATAAACAATAGGTAGATTTTTTTTTCATTTTATATATGACACTTTATCATGCTTGTGATACCCGTGTCTAAGGTTTTACAATCAATCCAAAAGTGAAAAGTATGAAAACCGTTGACCTGTGAAAATCATCAAAAAGGATGAAAGATTTTCTACAAATATATTGGATTTTGAAATCCAGGTGAATTATTTAAAATTTGGGCTTAAATCTATGAAGTAAATCTAATTTTTTTCCTATTCCCAAATGTTTGTTTGTAAAGTATTCAAACTAACTTAGCTCAAAAAATAAATAACTAAATTTTTAAGAAAGGCGGGAGACATTTTTCGAGAATAAAAACCTACAAATGCTCAAAACTTCAGATAATCCAAAAATCTTCAAAAATAATAAAATATTCTAGACCCCCCGGTGGATTATTTGAAACTTGGGCTCAAATGAAAGGGGAAAGTCCCAGCTTTCGTATGGTGCAAAAATTAGCGATGCTTATTTTCGAAAATTAAGTTTTCTCCCAGAGACACCGCGATTTTGCTACAGTTTTTCCAAAATTTTCTCACTTGTTGATAGAAACTCTGTTTTGAATAATAAATCTATATGTATAAAAAGCAATTTCTGTATGTTTGTTTGTTTGTTTGTTTGTTTGTTTGTTTGTTTGTCCTCTATAGACTCAGCTGTCTTAAGAGGTAGAGGTCTGATATTTGGCATGGATGCTCATTAGGACCAGGAAGGATGAAAAATGTTTTTAGATTTTCGGATGACCCTTCTGAAGGGGGTCGTCCATAGAAGACAAATATTATTTTCGTGATATTGACGCTACTTTTTGTCGGATCGTGTTGAAAATTTGCATATGAGTGTTTTGAAAGACGAGCAATCGATTTCAGGTGTCAAATTTTTTGTAAGGGGTCAGCCAAAGGGGTCGTCCATATTAACTATTCGCTGTTTTTGCGATATTGACGTTATTATACATCGTATTCAGATGAAAATTGGTACACGATAGTTTTGAGTGGCGTGCAATCGATTTCAGGTATCAAATTCAGTGTAAGGGGCCGACAGAAGGGGTCGTCCATATTAAATTTTCAGTATCTTAGTGATATTGACGTTTTTATACATCGGATTGGGTTGAAAATTTGCACATAGGAGTTATTAGGGACGAACAACTGATTTCACTTATCCAAACTAAAATCAGGGGTCGGCCAAAGGGGTCGTCCATATTAACTATTCACTGTTGATGTGATATTGTCGTTATTATACATCGGATTCAGACGAAAATTTGTACATGAGAGTTTTGAGAGACGAGCAATGTATTTCAGGTATTAAATTCAGTGTAAGGGGCCGGAAAAGGGGGTCGTCCATATAAACCTTTCAATATTTTTGCAATATCGTCGTTAATTACATCGGATTGTGATGCAAATTTGCACACGGTAGTTTTCAGGGACGAGCAACCGATTTCAGATGTCAAATGTTTGCCAGGGGTCGACGAAAGGGGTCGTCCATATAAATTAATTTTTCAATATTTTTTAGCAAAATTGACGTTATTATACAATGGATTGCTTTGAAAATTTGCACACGGGAATTTTGAGGGAAGAGCAATCGATTTCAGTCATCAAAGATTGTATAAGAGCCCCCGAAAAGGGTTTAGCTTTTTGGCAATAATTGCGTTGTTATGTAATGATCGAGTCGAAATTTATACACGTGGTTTTTTGGCACGGTCAACGGATTTCTGATTTCAAATTTAGTAGCAGACGACAGACAAAGTGATCGACCAACATTTTTGCAATTATTACTTAACAATGAATTCGGAAATGCATCTGGAAAATGCTTGGCAATTGGCTTTCTTACAATCTTTTCATAACATATTCCAAGTTGAAAGCGAAACGGAGTTCGTATGGGATCAGCTAATTCTAAATAAGATTAATCTCATTATCAAAATCAAAATTGTATTTCAGTTTTTGTACTTTGGACTTTCCATCCAGCCAGTTTAAAACTCTTGATTTTCAGTTCGAATAATGATAGAAATAAGGAAAAAAACTGTTTTGAAATACTGGTTCAAATTCGGATTTGTGAGTCATTCAAAATTCGATTCGTGCTTTTCGAAACTCATAGGCATTATCAACATTTGGGTAATAATTTACCGAACAAACTTAGAATGAAACAATTCTGCCTGAGCTTTGTGCCATATTCGGCATCGAAGTTCTTAAACTTACTTTTTAAGCAGAATTCTAACATAACAAAGCTTTATAATAGCTAAGCAGTTTCATTTTTTGAAATTCATAAAATGTAATGAAATTGATTCAGATTCGGGGGACTTGCAAGTCGGATTAACGCTAAATAAATAAAATAATGAATTGAAACTAGAACCCAAATCATCAGAATTAAAATTACTGTGATGGGCCGCTTTATATGTGTAAAAAAAATTCACTTCTTAACTCATGTTCAAAATTGTGGTTTAAAATGAAGATTCAAAAATCGTTATTTTTTTTTGTTTATTTCAGAAATCTATCAAAATTCGGAAACAGATTTAAAACTAAAATTTTTAATTTAGGTACATTATTTTGATTCAAAAATAAAAGTTGAAATTCAGATTAAAGGAATTTTACAATCAACATAAAAATATCTGGATTTTAATTTCGATAGAAAAACTAAAATCGAATAAATTGGCGACATATAAATTTGATAGTTAATTCAGTTTCAAAATTTTTAATTTTTAATCAAAAGTCAGTTTGTATAAACGAACACAAACACACACAGGATCTCAACGAAACTTAATATTTCCTCGAAGAGATTCCTTTTTTTTTAACTCTAAGCGTACATCTTTCAACGATATGATGGCTAGCATCTTACAAATGCTAAAACAACCAACCCAAAGAAAGTGTACTATGTATGCCGTGACCGGGATTCGATCTCATACCCACTGGCTTAGAAGACTTGAAGGCTATCCTCTTAGCCACGGGCTGCGGCATGTATTTAAGCTAAAAGACACAATTATATAAATCGAAATTTGAGTTTATTTCTGCAAGTTTTGTTTGTGAAAAACTCTGATTTTATTTTTTAAATAATCCTTCATAGGATTTCAATTATGAAGTTGATTTTTGATGAAAAACATTTGTTTTTAACGAGACATGTATTTTGTCTTCACGTAAAACAATTCACAAGAAATTGCATATTTTTTTCATGTATTGTTTAACAGTATATTACAGTTTTTTTCGAGAGCCAAATTACAAACTAAAGTCTTATCTTTGGATTAAAATTGCAAGAATAAGTCTTGAACCACATAATTAAAACCTCAACTCTATAATTTAATTTTTGAAAATTTTATTTCTTTTCATCGAATGTCTTTTTCAAAATATTTGAATTTGCTCAAGAATTCCATAGAATCAATTTAAAAAAAACTGGAAGCTTTCTCTTAAAAACCAATTCCACCCATATCAAATAAGCTTAATCTACCAGACTCTTTAACAAAATCTATGAGGTTAACCATCGATGAAAGTAAGTTCCCAATTTTGTTACTTACGCTAAATTAAAGAAATTGTGCTTACCATTTAAAAGATTTTATGATGTATTTTCAAAAGTAACAATTTAATACGAAAAGCTTTTAATGTTAAAAAACTTCAAAATTAATATTTAAATTGTATTTTTTTAAACAAAATTTTTTTAAGTTTTTTAATGCTTTGTTGCAGCAAAAAAATGATTTAAAACTAAAAGCTGTTGGCAAACCAACCACCCCCCCCCCCCCCCCATGATTTGGTTCTTTACACAGCCCTGATTTGAACCAAGATATTTTAAAAGTTGATATAAAAAAATTATCTTCCTTCGAACAAATTCTAGCGTTTTGCAAATAATACTTGTTAACAAAACCTGGTTAATTCAAATCGATTTTAATTTTTTCTTTTAAAAAATATGCTATGTATATCAAAACCTTTAGGCATATACATTACTTTGTAGTTAATCAAATTTTCGCGAATTATAAATTTAATTAATAATCATTTTTTATTGATTCAAAGTTCCTATGAATTTATATGAGACATTCATAATTTCGAACGACTAAATATTTGTTTTAAGTCTGTGTCATTTTAAGTTATTTGGAAATTAAAACAATAAAAGAACAAAATTTAACATATAAAAACTACAGAAGTTATGTTTTGGTTGTTTTTAAATCTTACATGCATTCATTAGACCACAACAAATTTCAAATCCTTCTTTTGTCACTCAGAGTTGGAACATCGGGACAATAAAAAATAATGCTAAAAACAAATAAATTGGAATAGGTTGCACGAAAGCTTGTATGCAACAAAATTGCATACTATGTCATTGTACAAAGCCTATAGATCAAGTAAGTTTTTATCGAAAAATTCAATAAAATCAAGTATACAAAAGGTGAAAAAACTTCCATCTTCAAAAATTTGTATTTGGGTCTTGAAATGTTACGAATATTTGAAAATTTTGTCGAAATTTACATAAGATATTGAAATTGAAATAAATTGAAATAGTTTCAATGTATAAGACGAGCTTATACGTTTCAAATTTCAATTGATATTGAATTAAATTTCAGTTATGGATTAATTTTTACCATTAATAATGAAAATCACTTGAATAAAAATTAAATCTATAAATTATGATTCTTACTGAATTTGAAATTAAACAATACTTCAAACATGAATCCAATTTTCAATAGATATCACACAATTCGAAATTGATTTCAAGCTTGTTAGCAGTTCTGAGAAGCGACCAATGGTTCGGTTCCAGGCGACAAGTTTTCCACCCTTTTCCGAACATACTCGCACTAGCACGTAAAATCACGCACACTCGCACCCACACACTCACACTTTGGTACGATTGTCACCTTCGACGAACCTTCGAACCGATTGGAAGCCCTAAACGTGATAAAATTTTTCAAGTTTCCCGATCCACGAATGCCAACGCCAGATGAGGGTAGAAATTCACAAAAGAATGGCCGGATGAGAGAGAAAAAAAAATGAAATCCGGTACAGAAAAAAAACCTTTTCAATCCGTCGTATTTCGTCACCGGAAAAGCTATTGCAGTCAGCTCTGCTCGGCAGGGCGACAAGTGCGGAAGCTGAAAACAAAAATGTCAATAGTAATTCCACAGTTTCATCTGAAAATCGAGCACCGAATCGAAAAAGTGTGTCAGGTGACATCCGAGAGCCGGGCAGCAATTCGAGAGATAGAGCAGAAGCAGCGGAAGACAAAGATTCTCGAATAAATCATAAAGTATCGCGATGACAATGACAAAGTGGAGGGGTTGTACGGTTTTACGAAATCGCAATCGGAATAATATGAAAATCTGTTGGAACTTTTGAGGGAGGATTCGCCGTTATTTTTATCATTGAAAAATGGCTTTCGATTGAGGAAGAAATAAATTGAAAAAAGTTCGTTCAATATGATGGCTCTCAAGTGTAGCTAGAATTGAAAGTCATCAATCGACATTGGATGAGTTATGGAGAATCTTTCACTATTCTTAGATATCGTTTACGGTCTCAGTTGAATCAAATACTGAACAAGGGCGAAATGTTTCAATCGTCAATCGCAATAGAAGGATTTTTTTTAAATCTAATTTCAATCCAGATAATAATCCTACTGCCATCAGAGAAAAAGCATCTGCAGTTCACCGTTTTGTACAAAGTTTATAGTTGAGAAACCTCGTAATGAGATAATTACTTCACTTAAACCAGTATGAAGTTTCCTTTCTGGAATTCTATGATATTATACTCAAAATCCAGTGCAAAGTTGAATTTAATTGCTTTAAAAAAATCTGATGAATAGCAAATTGTCAAAAAATAAGATAAACAGATTTTTTTTAATTTGCCAAATGTTTCTGTGTTTCGTATTTAGAAAATCTGAAAGTGCAATTTTGACGATTCATTGATTGAAATAACGGTTTAAAACCACTTTTTTACATTTTTTGTAATGCGCAACGTATGACTACTTCAAAGGAAATTTTTTTGAACATTTTTTAGCTTACATAAAGTCTTTTTTCGAAGCATGTTTTTCGGATATTCTTTCTAAGAATTTGAATAACGGAAAGTTGAAGTTTTCTAGCTGAACAATGTCTGAAAGTCGTATTTGAGTTGATTTTAAAGGTTTCGAAAACTGTAAATTTTGAACAAATCACTTTAGAAGAAAGACTGATATAGCTGTTTTAAACGAGGAGTGTAAAATTGACCATCCAGGATAAGGATGTTTTTTTTAGGCTGGGCTTTCAGGGTGTGTCCGTAAAAAAGAATAATGCAAAATTAAATTGAAATTATTGAGGGTTGAGATTAAAACCGCCAAACTTACAATAGAGTCATATCGATAATCAAAAGCGGATTAGGGCCAAAAACTTTGAAATTTTGAGGATCAAGTGGAATCACTCTTAATCCTGAAAATGAGGCCCAAATTTTAAAAATATGTATAAAACATTGTAGCTTTTGGTATGAGAAACAAGTTTAATTAAAAAGCTTAAGAAACAAGCATGGGGTCTTTCTTCTTTTAAGATGTTTCTCCGGAACGGCTGGGGAAATTGTCAGTAGCAACTTATTTTAGAATTCATTGTTGAGACTAAAGAGCCATCTAGAGATATTTTTTTATACACATACAAAGATAAGCCTTATGCAAAGCTATGCAGCGAAATTTTATAAAAGCCGGCTTGGACCACTCTCTGGAGCCACTAGATTCAAGATTTGTTTGTAAAACTTTCAAACTCTATGGAGCCATTTTTTCTAAAGGCTTGCTTTTCCAATGAATCGTTTTACCCTCTGGAGCCACAAAATTCAAATGTTTTAAAACTATTCAGCCTTCCGGAAGCACTTTTTTATTAGGTTGTTTCTTTAAAACGGCTCGAAAAGCTGTCTGCAGCCACTTTGCAGGAAAAGCATCGCAGCGGCAATTCAATTATTTCACTTTTACTGAACTATTTTCACAAAATTTGTCAAATCTTCCATTTTTTGCATTTTCAAAATCTGAAAATGCCAAAATGTGCCAATTTCCAATTAATTTTTCCAAATTTTTTCTAGTGTGACGTTTTATATGTATCACTTTTTCCCATTTTTCATAATCACAATCTACAAAATAAAAAAAAAAAAATTACTGCGCAACGAAAAGCATCTAGCTTCAGCTTTCTTGAACATTAAGTGAAAATTTTCTGAGTATTTTGTAGCTTTTCTACACTCTTTTTTCTAAAGCAGGTTCTATCGCATTTATTTTCTTGAGAATTTGAATAACGGAAAGTTGAAGTTTTCTAGCTGAACAACGTCTAAAACTCATATTGAAGTTACGTTAAGAGGTTTCAAAAACCATAAGTTTAGAACAAATAAGGTAAGAAGCAAGACAAATATAGCGACTTTAGAAGAGGAGTGTAGAATTGACACTCAAAGATAGATTGGGGAGTTGTTTTTCATCTGCGCTTCCAGGGAGCGTCTTTAAAAAAAGTTATAATGCAAATAAATGATTTCTTAAATTTTTTGAGAGTCTCCGAAGATTTTTTTTATATTTGGATTAGGATTGTTCGATCTTCTGGAAAAGATCGATTCCCGAGATCGATTCAGCTAAATGGTTCCAGGATCGATACACCTAAAAAATCGAAGCAAAAGGATCGATCTCTGCAAGATCGATCTTTTAAATTTTCGTTAGGGGTGTTGCCTGAGGGATGCTTAGTGAAATTCGACAGGAAAGCCCATACATTTGGACATCAAATGTATGAGCAGTAAAAAAATGTTTTCAAATTTAATATCAGAATGTTAAACTTTTCATGAATTTGGTTGAATGTTTATGACATATCAAAAACAGAATAAATATGATCCGTTTCTTTATACGACATACTTTCAAGTTCAAATTGTAACTATTGTAACTTGATTGTTTTTAATTCAACAATTAGATAACTTGGTAGAATGCTAAACTTACACGTGTTCAGTTTTCATCAGGAAGGTACAAGCATTAAAATTTATCGAGAATAGTTTTCTTTAAGAGTATAGGCAATATACAATTTTTCTAGAAATTGTTTTTATTGCGGTTTCATTTGAAAGCTGAAAACCCTTCTACCTATTATCGACAGTGAAACTCGAAAGTTTCGATAAGAACTTAATTTTCAAGCTGAGAAAAATGCTATAAAATATTGATGATTAATTTAAGGCTGAGTTAGCTTTCAAGTAACCAGTTTATGGAATTTTTGATAACTTGGAATTTTTGATTCTATAAAAGTTCAGATTCTCCTAAAGAGTATAAAGGTAAAAAACGCTATTTTTTAAATCGGTCTAGATTATATTGCAGGCTTGGAAGCAACAACAATGGAAAACAGACTTAGGAATGGTATAAGTTTCAAAATTCTGCAAAAACTAAATCTCAAAATCTGCGGAAAAAATGAAAAAAAAATTCAAAAGATCGAAAGATCGGATCGAAAATAAACTGATTTAATCGATTTTCCCAAGGCTAAAGAATCGATCCAAAAAATCGAAAATTTGAGTTCAAAAGATCGATCTCGCAAAGATCGATCCAAGATCGACCAATCCTAATTTGGATGCGCATGAAGAAAAAAACAACCCTAGACACTAATAATTTTTTGGTGTAAATTTATGTCAAATTGGACGCACAAAATTGAAGCATCATTTTTGCCCTAAAATTACACTAGAGAAAACAAAAACGCTTGAAGCCATAAATTCTGAGACATTAATTTTATGACATTTCCAACACAAGATTATATCATCGATGATGTAAATTTATGTGAAATTAAACGCACAAAAGTAAAGCATCTTTTTCGACATAAATTTAGATCTTTATAGAAATTTCGATCCATTGTGTAACTTTCGAACTATTCTTGAATTGCAGCGTTGAGAAATGTTATCTTTCGTATAAAAAAACATAGAGGAGGTACCCGTTGTAAACAAGTTTTATTTCAACAACATTTTTTGTGTAATGCCGAATACGTTTCTGGTAGGAAATCATTACTGTTTATTATCTGACCATTTGTAATTTTTCTTTACGTTTCTATACGTTCGGTTCTAATTTGTCTTTCAACAATAAATCTATAATTCTTATTAGCAGATTCGTTCCATGCATTCAACAATATGAAAGTTCAAGTTTAGCTAACAAAGATGAGGTCACCACAGTAAAAGTATGTTCAATTAAACGCCTGAATTTATGCACTTATTTATTATAATTATATTCATATAATACGAATCAGTCGAAAATGTTTCATATCTTCGCCTGATACCCTTATATGCTTGTATATAGACAATAGAATTTTATGAAGAGAATTGTTCCTTATACTCAAACGTTTTATAAAATAAACGGATACAGTAGGTAACTGTTAAAAAAATACAAAAAATGGTTAATAGTATCAATGCTGAAGATAAAATGAACGTAGATAAAGTTGTAATGAAACATGTACATTTATTCTTAATGGCATGCTGAAAGCCTTCCGAGCAGTACGATAGGCCTGAAATTTATGTGTACATTGATTCATGTGTATTAGACTCAACGTTGTTCAAGTATCTGATTGTAATTAATCTACGTCAAATTGAAAAAAAAAAAAGTAAAAAAAGACTGAATAATCGTTCTTAACTTCAGCAAATCATATGATTTTCAAATTAAACTGTGCTGCATAACAATTCATTTTAATCATGATCTTAACCTTAATTTTTGTGAATCTGTTTAGTGTTGTTTGCATTTTACTACACAAATTGCTTGTCCTTTTAAAATCTTTTTTCTTTATCACTCCGTAATAACTAACTGGGAGTGAAATAGGAGTGATCGTTTTCAAATATTGGTTTTAAATTTGGCTTAATTTTCATGGGCAATAATCTTATACAATTTATAAGAAAAACAAGGAAAAAGAAAAAAAATGGTAAAACTTGGCTAATAATGACGATAATGGCGAATAACATCTCAAACTAAATGGACGAAGAATTTGTTTCTAATTCAACATATAAAAGATTATATTCAGACGGTTAAAGACCTCAGTTTAAATGAAATATTAAGTTTGAAAAGATGCATAACATAAGGCGTTTTCTTTGTCATTTTGATTGTGTTTAGTATAAATTTTAAACAAAATATTTTTACTTACAGTATTCTTTCGCTAATCGGACTTTAAGGGACTGGTTAGTGCGTCGAACTGACGAAAACGTCTGTTTTTCGAAAGTGCATTGAAAATAGCACTATTTCAGCTAAAAACCTTTTTGCTTTACAATAAATTTATCAATCAATAAAACTGGCTATGAATAACAAGGTAATCTGAACAAATGAGTTTGAAAAGCCAACTAGTTTTACTAAAACTTTGATGTATTCGAATTATTAAAAGTAAACGTTTGCATTTAGAGAAAAAGTGACATTCCCTCAGCTCCTAATAATTCCAATTACGAAGCATGTCTGAAAAAATCGCTTGTTTAACGTGCGAGTACTGTATTTTTAAATGAATTAAGCAAGTTTTGATCACTCCAGACCTCAATATTTTATGCTAACTAGTATTGTTTATATTGAAGCTAGTATGTGAAATTGTCTAACATAAAGTAACATTTGAACTCACTGTCAACTAAAACATGATATTCTACCAATCGGAAATAGATTCAATCCCGACACTGGCTGCAGCTTTGATCTCGAAATCACTTCCGGAGTCATTTTGCGTTTCAGCACAGCTGGACGCTCATGTACACCGCCCAGCTGTGGTCCCTGTCTAGATCGCTGAACATCTCTAGCATACTCAGTTCCGGCTGGAGTGGTGCGGGTCCTAAAAACAAAAATTATATTTAAGAGTTTTTGTAACAAAAACACATGAAACATACATACCTTGGAGTCTTGTAAATCTGATCGGATAGCAACTAACAGATAAATTGATGCTGAATTTCCCCTTGCGCGACGGGTTACAGTCAATCGGCAACAGGCATCTTTTTGCCATATTGTTGAATCACGGCAGTCAAATCACTAAAGAAAACTGGAAAAGTCTCTTTTCAAAACACCACTAAAACTTTTAATTTCTCGTAATTTTCTCGAACCGCATTCCACGAGCCCGAAAGATGTACACAAATTCGAAAGCAAAGAAAAACAAACAACTTTCACACACTCATATCGTTATACCTAATTTGCGTTCAATCGCACATAATTTTACATCGTTCAAAGCATAAATTTGAGAACGAGATTTAAATTTCCTTTGTTGACTCAGTGTTTCACCTATTCATGTAATAAGAGATGCGAAATGATGTAATATTAGATCACTTTCAATTTAGGTTAATAATTAGTAGGTTTTAAAGCGTTTCTGGCTCGGATAATTTTAATAATTTTTTGGTGTGTATGTCATATTGGCACTCAAAAGTGGATTAGGGTCAAAAACTTAAAAAAATTCAATCAAGGGAGTGAACCAACTCGTTCGAAAAACATTAAATAGCGGCTGAAGAGACTCAAATTTTATATTTATGTTTATATATAGAAGCGTTTGGTGCAAGCAGTTAGTTAAAAAAAACGTCTAAGAAACAAGCATGAGGCCTCTCTTCTATTAGTATGTTTTTTCGAAATGGCTTGAAAAAAGGCCATGTCAGCCACAAATTTAAAAGTAGTTTTTGAGACTTGAGAGTCTTCTAGAGACATTTTTTTTTTGCAATTCACATACATGAGCCATATACAAAGCTATGCAGCAAATTTTTATAAAAGCTGGCTTGGATCATTCTCTAGTGCCACAAGATTCAAGAATATTTTCAAAAACTTTTGAACTCTATGGATCCACTTTTTCAAAAGGCTTGCTTTTCGAACGAATTGATTTGCTATCTGATTCCTAAGTGTTAAATCTACTAAGCCTTCCGGAGGCACTTTTCTTTTATGTTGTTTTTTTTTAAAATGGCTTGGAAAGTTGTCTGGAGACATTTTTAATGTTGTTTATTGTTATTTAGAACTTTGGTGATTTATTTTTTACGGCACGAAATTCTTATAGAGGCTTTAATATAAAAAAAAAATCCATACCTAGGGCTCATAAAGGTGAAATAAGAAAATAAAAAATTAAAAAAAATCATCAGGGCTCTAAAGTACAAAAAAGCTTTTAAAAAAGTGTCTCCGGACAGCTTTCCAAGCGAAACAACCTAAAAGAAAAGTGACTCTAGAAAGCTTGATAGTTTTTATACTTAAGAATCTTGTGGCTTTAGTGTGTAATCCAATTCGTTCGAAAAGCAAGCCTTTAGAAAAAGTGGCTCCATAGAGTTCGAAAGTTTTACAAATAAATTTTGAATGTAGTGGCTCCAGAGAATGATCAAAGCCGGTTTGAGAAATAAGTTCATTTTAAAAATCGTTGCAGGTGACTTATTTATGAATGTGAAATGCAAAAATTTTCATCAGGGTTTTAAGTACAAAAAAGTGGCCCCGGACAGCTTTCAAAGAAGAAACAAAAAGAAACTACCAAAAAGAAAAGAAGATTTAATAGTTTTTAAACTTTGGAATCTTGTGGCTTCATAGTATAAACCAATTCGTTTGAAAAGCAAGCCTTTAGAAAAACAAAGGCTCCATAGATTTCAAAAATTTAACTAATAAATCAAGTGGCTCCAGAGAGTGTTTCAAGTTTGTTTAAGAAACAAGCTTATGTAAAAAATCATTGCAGAGGGCTCATGAATTAGAGTTGTTAGTTTCACAGTGTATAGTGCAAGCTAGTTAGAACAAACTTGCTATCAGAATACTTGTTTAGTTTATTGAATTAAATTTAAATTTAAAGTTTGTCTTATAACGTAATTTATTTGATTATTTGTTTGCTCAGTCCTAATTGAACTGGGTAAGTGGGTATTTTTTAACAACAAAAAAGAGACATCTTATTTAGAAATTTTATATCGTTTTGGTGCCACGTTATGTTGTATCATCATATATTTTTGAATCGTTCATATGTTTTAAAATCTAGAAGAGCTACTGGAATGGATACAATGGAATTCTACTGCTGTACTCATATCAAGGTCTGTTTTTTGGTTCTCAACTAACCAATTGATATTTAAAATTTTCGAAACAACCTAGTAGAAGAGGAAAATTGTCTGGAGCCGCTTATTAAAAGTCATTTTTGAGACTAAAGTGCCATCTAGAGAAAAAAATGTAATCCACATACATGAGCCCCACGCAAAGCTAGGCAGTGAATTTTTATAAAAGCTGGCTTGGACCAATCTCTGGAGGGACTACTTTCATTAGTGATTTGCAAAACTTTTGAACTCTATGGAGCCACTTTTTCTAAAGGCTAGATTTTCGAACGAATTGGTTTACCCTCCGAAGCCACAAGACACCATAGTTTCAAAACTATTAAACCATATGGAGGCAAATTTCAATTAGGTTGTTTCTTTAAAACGGATTGGAATGTTGTCAAGAGCAACTTTTCTAATGGTTGTTTTTTGTACTTCAGAACCATGATCAAATTTTTTATTTCACATTTATGAGCCCTATTCAGCGAATTTTTAATAAAAGCCTTTTTTAAGCCTTTATTGAAAAAAATGCTGGATGAACTTTCATGAGTTAAAAATAAATTCATCAGGGCTCTAAAGTTAAAAAAAACAGCCTTTGAAAAAAATGGCTCCAGACAGCTTTTCTAGCCGTTTTAAAGAAACAACCATTAGAGAAAAGTTATCCCAGAAGGCTTTTTAATTTTGAAATTTTAGAATCTTGTGGCTTCAGACAGTAAACCAATTCGTTCGAAATGCTAGCCTTTAGAAAAAGTGGCTCCATGGTGTTCATAAGTTTTACAAATACATCTTGATTCTAGTGGCTCCAGAGAGTGGTCCAAGAACATGCTTTATGATAACATAGAAAAAATCTTTCACCACATTTCTCGATGTAATTTTTAAGGTGTGTATCCTCCTGTATCCTACACGAAAGCACATAATAAAAAATAGGAAACCCCGGAAAAATGGCTCAAGAGCTTCGTTTGTCCTGCTCAAGTTACCGAAAAATAAGTCTTCTATCAGTCGAAACCCATGCAGCAGTCGGCTCGGCCCAAGGGATCGTTTCGTGGCCATAGTTCGCAGGAATAACTTTTCTTTCTTCTGCCGCTGGGCGCTGACCGGCTGAAGTTGCTGTTTAGTTTCGTCCTCAAGTTTCAGTGGGAGCTCTCACCCGGTAAGGGAGAGTGCCACTAGTCCTAGTTGCCATCACATGTGCTGGTGAAGGTGAAGGAAGTGATGCTGATGTCAATGGTTTCGGATTGGGAGGCTGGGGGATAGGTCAATTGGTCGTCGAGCTCACAAGACGACCAACAGAGAGGTTAGCCCCACGATGGATGGAAAAACATTTGTTTGTTTGGTTTAGATGGTTTGGCATGTTAGTGGCTGTTTGCATTTCCATCCATCGCTTCGAAAGGAATCGAACGGCGGCGGGGCGGAGAATGATTTGGTTTCGGATGAGCAAGAATGGAAGAATAAATAGAGTATATTTATATTCCGTGAAAATGCGGTCAGAAAGTTATTCTCAGTTGTTGATGCTTCCGAAGAAGCTAAACTTGAAGTTGACGTGTGAGGAATTTTTATATCTGACTGACATTCTATATGTCATTCAGATGAATAGAGTTATTCAAAATTTATATCCCCCTACTTTCCCGAATGGATCGATGTGTTTGGGTTTTCGCAGTCACTGGCAGTGATATTATATCACAGAATTGGCTCTTAGTGTACTTGTAGTCTTGGTCTACATACTTATAAATTATGGATCATGTTAAATCTGGACCCATTAAAACGGGTCCATCTCGGAGCTTTGTAAACGAAATAAAAATGATTTTTACTCATAATGTAGGTTTTTTATTGCACTTTAAAGGAAAAATAATTAGAAAAATATTCCGATGTGGTTTTGATGAAAACTCGAACTTTTCGGCGAATACCACTCATCATAGTTTGGACACCCTATTCGCTGACCTTAGCGGCCATTTTGTTCCATCATCTCTTCATCTTTGTTGCATTCCGAGTTGTTTTTCCATTCTTTTTATCTTCTGTTTGACAATTGCCCAACATTTTTTTATTGGCCGGAATTGAAGGCAGATCGGTGGGTTGATGTCCTTTTCGCCAAATCTGGTCAAAAATTTACTGGTCCTTTGTGAGATCTAATGTACGGAAGAATACGTTTTCTCAGGCACTCCTCTTTGTACATCTTGAAGTCCATGGTCTTGTTAGTCACAAAAAACGAGGTGTCGTCCGCATCTTCCAATACCTTGTCAGATCAATCACTTTCTTGCAAACTTATCGGCAAGAACGCCTTCGAACTTGCCGGGGAAATCACCCCGTATTACTGGGCGATTATGAAGCCCTTCTTAAACCTTAAACCTTCTTTAACGACCTAAGGTAGTGAAGACAGTCGAGGAACTGAACAAAGTATGGGCTTACATGCAAAAACGGTTGATTCACAGGTTGTGCAGAATCTTATGGCCGGGGTTAAGGCCAAGGTGCGGGCATTTGCGTTTGGACTGTTAATAAGTTACGAGTAAAATTGTAAAATGAAGTTTAATAGTTATTTTTCAATCCCAGAAAATTTGATGGCAATCGGATGAAAATTCGAATTTTGCAAATCGCGTGCGAATTTGCCATGAAAATATTAGTTAAGTCCTAACAAAAATCACTGCTATAAATGTTTATGCCTTCTCACTAATCACTTATCACTTATCGTACTTCCACAGCCAGAACTTATGTCTGAGTCCCAAAGAATATTAAAAATGTTTTATTATTCTGCTTGTCTTTCCTCATGTGTTCAATTAGGCTGGAACAAATATCAATTTCTTCTTTTGTCTCCCCTCCTTCGAAATTTCCAAAAACCCGAAGGGGGAAATAAATAAAGTTTTAAGTATTTCATGGAAATTTTGATAAAAAAATTCAAGTATCCGAAAGATAACAAGACCAAAGAAGAAATTTTGGAAGATGGAAGTAATTTCACCATGTGTCTTCTTGATTTTATTGAATTTTTCAATAAAAAATTTCATTATTTTATAGGTTTTGTGCAATGATATAGCATGCAATTTTTTGCATGCAAGATTTTTTGCAATTTATTCCAATTTATTTGTTTTTCGCATTATTTTTTATTGTCCCCCCCTCGCGATGTTCCAACTCTGAGTGACAGAAGAAGGATTTGAAATTTGTTCCGGCCTTATTTTAACATAAAAACATTAAAATAATCAAAAACATAAACCGGTTGGGCCTACCATGGAGCAGAGAACGCAGAGAAATCTGGAACACAGGAACAGGAAGAATCGTGGACCACCATTACCTTACGTTTCGAAGGGGCAGTATCGTTGGAAGCATGCTAAGAAAAATGCTTCTTGATGAGGAAACCACACGTTATGCAAAGTTATATCACTATTCACTAGGACCATTCTTCAGCGGCTGGAAACGATTCATTTTGTACACAGAAATCACAAAACCTTAGAAAAGTGGCGTATTTTAGAAGGTGATGTTTAAGGTTTTTAACTTCTAAGATTTATTATGATTCGTAATTCGTTAACTGCTTATGATTTCAATGTGCAATCATTTCTGGTCATCGACCAAGGATAAAGCGCCTTTAATCGCTCTTGAAAATAAAAAGAGAATCGGAAAACATTAAATGATCAAAAAACCCTTCGAGGTTCTTCAGAACTCGAAAGGTTTTTTTTTTCAAAAACGTTATGCTTATAATTCGAAGCTTTCAATCTGTTCAGTTGTTCAAATGGGTAACATTCTGGAAATTGCTGAGCCAGAACAAAATATAGAGAGTTCAGAGTGAAAACACCCTGACTCCAAACTATATTCTAACGAAATGTAAGTAAAATAAACAATATGAAACAAACTCACCAAATAAAAAATTAACAACTGGCCTCTGTTAGTTGATGGTGATTTTCTCTCTCCAGTCTGCTCCTGAAAATTTCACCTAAGCGGAATGAGGCTCAAAATATTCATTCCATCCGCCAAGAGACACCTTTGACGATAACACTCAAAGATGAAAGATTCATCCGCAAAATAGTTTCACAGTTTTAAACTATACTTTTTTGCCAAATTTGTGCGACGAAAGCACAGTGGTTATAATATTGACGACCAGAAATTCCGGTCATCGTGGAAATCTTTGTATTCAAGTATTCTTAAAATCACTTTTTCCTTACACTGCTTAGGAAATGCAAAACCTGAACATATTTATTCTCATTTCATCAGCATTGGACCACTTACATTATGCTTTTGGAGCAAGTTCACTGGTGTTGGGAAAAAGTGGTAGAAATTTTGACATTTTGAAAATTTTACCATGCAAAAATGTTTTCAAGAACTTTGGGCGTTGTATTTTTTTGTAGCACTGTTTCTATTTCAGCCGTATGTGATAGAAAAATTGCTATTTTTGCATCACAGCATGCGAAACTACAACACGTGTTGTAAAAATTTAATGGCCGCAGATCTTGAAAATGTTTTTGCACGGCAAAATTTTCAAAATGTGCCAAAAGTGGCAAAATTTCTACCACTTTTTCCCAACACCAGTGAACTTGCTCTTAACATTTATAAATTTCGGATCAAAGAAAATTTGTTACCGTTATATTTAGAACTTGATTAGTAGGCTTTGTCATGAACAAAAGCATACATGAGGGAGGAACTAGCCTTAAAAATGTCATTCCGGAATTTAACTTGGTTTTTTTCCTTTTTTCTAACCGGGGACATCCGAATGGGAATTCTATTTGAAACACAACATTTATTCATATTTCAACTCTGCACACAAAATACATCTTTTAGATCATTGATATCCCTCAATCAGAACTAAACTTATTTGATATTTAGCTAGAAAATGGTGACGACTAGAAAATTCATTCACACGTGAACACTTCCCATTTTTTCCAACATAGGATCAACAGCTTTTTTTTATGAAGTTGTAACTACCATATTTATGAAAGCTTAGTAAAACCCACTCCGTTGTCTTCGATTTTTTCACTTTTATATTTTCGCCAATTGAACACATTTTTCCATAATAAACAGATGATTTCCATTTTGCACGATCTGAACAGCATAGCAAAAACCAAAAAATAGATTTAGAGAGTTTCTTTAAAATTTTAATGCTAGTGATTTGGATGCATTTTTATTATTTGTAATATGTATCAACCGAAACAAAAGTTCCAAAACAGATGAAATGATTGAATTTTTAATTCGTGAAAAAAAAACAAACAAGATAATTCCGACGTACGAAAAAACGCGTCCGTTCTCGAGTACGGCTTAAGGTGGGAGCACAATAGCCCGTCGTACGTCGCGTCGCGACTGCGTCGCGTTGACATTTCATTTTGAGGATATAGTTTTCCGTTTGAGCCACCACAATGATGCGTCGCGTCAGTGAAGACCTTGTACTTAAATGCAAAACTTGTTCTAAACAGCAGCGTTCTCCAACGTCGACGCTCTGTTTTTGAAAAATTTGGAAATGGTAGCGCGTCAATGATAATTTTTAGGCAGTGTTTGTTTGAATTTCAGCCAGACATCAGTTTAATATCTCTACAATATTATAAAAAGTGTATTGGTAAATCAAAACTTAATAGAAATAAATTCAGTGCATTTAAAATAAATTAATTCGTTATTTACGGGAAGCACAAAAATCACGAATTGTATTTTATTCACATTTTTATATTTCTATAAATTTATTCTGAAACATAATTAACATTTATAATCCACAAACAATCACTATCACTATTGACACTGTGGGAATTTTCGGTCCACTACCGGAGGAAGAATTGAGTTGGTGGGTGATCATCCTCTATTGGAGGCTCCTACGCTGGAAGCTGTCCATTCTGCAGGCGTAGCTACCGTCTTCTTCTCTGGGAGGCAATCAAGCTTATTTCTTCTCTACCATATGAACTTTGAAATTACTCTGGAGTGATTGTAGGCATTGTGCAGCCTGGCGATCCACTTCCGGCTGGAGGATTGGTAATTGCTGACTGGATCCTGGGCTGGGAGATGCCCATTCCACAGAGGTGAAGTTGTGATTCCATCGCACAAAAATACCGCCAACGGTATTGACTGGAATGATTTGGCTTCTAATCCACTAGGAGACGAACAAACGATTCTTCCAAAAACAAACTTTACACTGCTAATCGGAAGCAACAAATCAAAACAAACGTTTCCGTTGCTATGTTTTCGACGCTGCATTGTAATGCAAAAATCGTAGGGTGCGTCGCGTCAGCGTTTTAGTACTCAACGACGGCGTTGACAGCTGACGCGACGCGACGATCGACGCTGTATTGTGTTTCAGCCTTTACTGTGTCCCACTGCTTTAAATCTTTATGCCTTCTGTGCTAAAAGGCACCATAACAAAAATTTTGAAGATGTTGAGGTACATAAAAACAATAGTGATCAAAGTTACCACGAAACATGAAATTTGGTTTTGTAGCAATGATTTTATTATAACTACCAATGTCGTATGAATTTGCTGCAACCAATTATCATGTTTTATACTCCTCACCTCAGTAAGTGTTTAAGGTATCACGAAAAAGCAAACCTCTCAAAAATATTCAAAAATGAATGAAAAAAGAGATCAAAGTTCCCCAAGGAAGGTATCTATCAAGAATGATAGCAAGTCAGTCCCATTCCATAGCCAACTGTAAACGTTGATGAAAAAACAAGACTAGAAGAGAGCTTGTTCCGGTTTATCGGAACCTATTTCTTGAACAACCTAGGGTAAGCATTCCAAAATGCCCAATTTTAACTAGGCTACATAATCTTTAAAGAATAAACGGGAAATGCCCGGTCTTGACCGGTTGCCCGGATATCAAGGCATAAAACCTGGATTTTGGTTCAAATTTTTTCTTGTTTAAATTATGAAATAGGACAAATTACTTCAAATTTAAAGTAAAATAGTTTCGCATACATTTTTGGAATTGTAAAATAAGATTTGAACGCCCGCCGTTGATATGCCTTGGTAAAAAATCTGTTTTCATATGTTATTTTTTACCTTTTCTCTTGCCTTTTATTGTAAAATACCTGAATTTCGATCGGATTTGACCGTTATGGCCTGGTTTTGAGTTTAAAATTTAGAAATCCTATGACTAGGATATTGCTTTGTTTTTGGGTAAACATGATCGAATTTTCCCGGCCGGATAGGTTCAGAAATAAATTTAGAAAAGGGTAGTGAATAGGATATGAAGAGGACTGTAAGTAAAGACATCTTTTGCGTTGTAATTTCATACAATTAAAATTTCAAAATATAATAATCGGAAAATCAGCAATAAATGTTTCCTTTTTTTTATTACAAGCGAGTAATTGCTGTAACAACTGGGTTGATCTGTCTCATTTCCAATATAACTGCAGGCTGCACAACTGTTACAGTAGCAACGTTATTTTTTAAAGCACACTACGTGGTCGTCTATCACTATAAATATTGACTTTGGGACCTAGGTACTTGTGATGATTTTTTCGATTGCACCGACTTGCGATCATTTTAACGATGGGACAAATTTATTTGAGGTTTTTTTTCAATGTTCATCAGAACAAAGTACTCAAAATGTTTTGTTCTCCTGAAACTACCGATCATTTTAAAGTGATTCCACGGATACACTCAAAAATGATGAAAACGCAAATGGGACTAACTTGCTGTGCTTGCTGTGAGCGGCAGAGATGTGTAGCGATCATTGCGAGCGCGACACTCTCTCGGCCGACAGGCCTTTCCGAGCCGGTAATCTCTCTCCTTCGACTTTACTACACGCACACACATGATGACTGAGCTGACGTGTTGTGAGCTTGTGAGAGGTCATCTGTTTGTGTTTGATCCTCAATAAGTCTGGGCGTGCGTGGGTCTACCGTTTGGCTGACAAATTAGAAAGCAGATCTACACAAAAGCGACGATAACTACACCAATTAGGCGTTATCGTACCTACCGGAAGAATGTAAGAGAGCGCAAGATTTGGCTATCATAGCCTTCAATTCGTTACCAGAGACAATATTTTCCAGTTCTAGCATTGGTCAATATTATTCAAATCCCATCTGATTT
Source organism: Uranotaenia lowii (assembly GCF_029784155.1). Taxonomy (NCBI): domain Eukaryota; kingdom Metazoa; phylum Arthropoda; class Insecta; order Diptera; family Culicidae; genus Uranotaenia; species Uranotaenia lowii. The sequence continues at coordinate 335,687,550 of NC_073692.1, forward strand.
TTAGCCATTTTGATGCACTACTGGTTGCATAAAGAACCTGACAATGATTTTCTCACTTGAAGCCCGCGCGAGAGCAAAATAATTTCAAAATCTATAAACATGGCGGAATTTTTTTCATATCCGATGTAAACTGACTTCAGACGACATTTTATACGATCTTTTCACTAAACAGTTGGAAATGCGATTCGCAATACCAATGTAAACGACTTAAGATATAATTTCTGATACGATTTCATCTTTGCTGGGTTGATCATTTAGTCAAAGTTTTGATGAATGACTTATTTTTTGGATATTTCATACCAATTACGAACAAATATGGATTTTTAAGATTTTTAGACAAAATCCAAAATCTTGACATGAGCATTAAACCAAAGGGGTTATATTTGATGGACTGAAAATCATTCATTTTGTTGAAAAGAAATCGGAGTTTTTCGCCTGTAACAGTACTGTAGAAAAAACCCTTGAAAACCAGTAATAGTTTGTTTGATGATAGTTATAAAATTCTTTCCAAAACAATTTATGTAAGTTTATTCAAACCTATTGAACACATTGTTGAGGAGAAGTTCGATCAGAACGTGTTGAATTGTGATAGTGTCAAACCTGTTAATGGAAAATCTAAAGTGGTTTAGATTTTGCAACAGACAATTTCTTCAAACGAAAATACTGCAACTGCATCATGACAAATTTTAGAACTTTTTTACATTTTACTTTTTTTTTTGAAAGTACTTAATGTTGCAAATAGTTTAATTTTACAAGGATAAAAAAGTCAATATTTCAGTATTTCAAAACTTATCATTGCGCTCGCTTGACTGAATCATTTATTTTCTCCACTCAATGGTATTTAATCTGATAACAACTATCGCTTGTTTCAATTGCGAGTGTTGTTTCTTGTGCGAACTGCAAATAATCGAAGTGCATGTTGGATTATTTTCTCCTGCAGGCAGGTAAACATTTGAAATCAATTAGATTGATCTAATTATTACAACGTGTTGCCAAACGCCCTCTCGTTGTTCCGTGCTCTAGTTCTACTACATCGAGCCCCCTGAATAGTCGAGTTCATCCATTCAACTACACTCATTCGCTATTATTTGTGTGTACAATTCTCGCAGGCAGAAGGCGAATAGTGTAGTTTATACTTGCCGATATGTAGCTAGTTGAAATGCACTTGATGTCAGTTGCCCGGTTGGTACATAAATTTTACCAGATACCAACATAAAAACTTCCGTCCTGTCCGAGCCAAAAGTCGCGCGCCATCATTCGATGGAAAACTCCCGCGAAAACCGAACGTAACCGTGGCGTGGTGGTGTGATAAAATTAATTTCCCGTCCCTCTGTGTACCTTTGCTGGCTTAATGTGGTCTCTAATTCGACTGTGCCGGGTTGTCTCTGTGTTTTTGTTTGTCTGTGCTTTTTCGGATATCCTTTGCTGGGGCCAGGATGGTTGACCGAGTTTGCATAGTTGATTCCACGATATATCTCGATGTTTGCATGTTTAGGTGTTTGTACGTTTCGTATGTGCTCGTATTGATTGGGTGGTGCAGATGATTGCAATTATTTTGGAAATAGGAGGAGGAGTTGAAAGCGTAATTAATTTTACGATCTACTGAACTTGACCGGAAATAAGTGAGAACTGCCCTGTGCCGGATGATGCTTTGTTGATGGTTAGTGCAAAACGATCGAAAATTTTGCGAGGCGATAAATTTTGATTCCGACTTTTCGAGAAAAGGGAATCGATTTCATGGGGTAGGTGGGTTAGCAAACGATTTGATATTTATTTTTTGAGAAAAACGCGACATTTTTTTTGTTTTAATTTACAGATTTCAATATTAATCAGGGTTCGTTTCAAGCTAGAAAATGTCTTCTTTGATTACTGCGATATGCACGCGGTTAAGGTTAAGGTTGCATGTTTTCCAAAAATTAATACTAACTAGGTACAAAATAATCAACCGAGCAGCATCCTCTGCTCCCTTTGCTACTCGTAACGTGGTCAATCAAAGGTGATCGACATACTTGTTAATACATTATGAGCGTCGCCTATGATTGATTCAGAAGCATTTAGCCTAGCATCATTGTCGATCATGTTTGTTGATTGACAATCTAAATGTTTCAAAAGGAAAATTTGAAGAAATGCCAGGACCGTATGTTGACAAAACCCGGTGCACGTGTTTGCGGTTAGCTTATAATGATGTTTACCCCTCTACGCCAAGCAGAAAGTTAACAATCATCTGATAGCCTCCATGGATCGAGGAGTTCTCAATTGCTATTGCTAGTACTATTACTACTACCCCTATTACTTCTTCAAAACTGTTTTTATAATCCTTATGCCAAACTCTTTATAACGCAATCCTTGTACTAATTGGCATACGCACCAGAGCTTGAAACTAATGGGTACTTGTGTTCTTACAGCTCTAACATGAAATTGATGAATAACGCGAGAGCGATAAAATTCCAGCCAAAAAAAAAAGAAACCTCTAACATGTTTTATAACCTTTATTTCGAGACGTCAAAAGAGATTGAAAGTGCACTTTTGGTTACTTGTACTAGTTCGAGAAACAATTACTAGTGCTAATACACCTCCAACATCGATTTTATCAATCATAATGCTAAGCTTTTCTCTCATAGGATTACATGATGACTAGTTTAAAAATGACTATGTGAATATTCAGTAATAGTTCTTGTATTCTATCAATTTGAACTTGTTAACCCTCGGATAAGTCTTTTCCACATTTTGCAAGATAGGATTCAAAAATATCTTTTATCACTTAGACCAGGGGTGAGCAACCTTTTCAACCAACGGGCCAGTTTAAATTTGAAATCTTGTCGGCGGGCCGCACTTAATGTTATTTTTTTATAATTAGCAGAGCTTCACGTCAATTTTATAACAACGAATTTTTTGCGAAAATAAATCTTAAAAAGAGAAATTACGTGTTTGAAAACAGTTATTCAAAACGACTTTTTAAATACCCGATATTGAAAAGGTAAATACATAACTACATCTTTGTCATTTTTAAATTCTCCCTATGGTTTAGTAGTAGGTACTTTTAAGCGAACATTCGTTCTTACAACATTATTATTATTAAAATCAATGGTAGTATTTGCCATCCATTCCATTTAAAAATCTTCTGGAGCTTACCACAGTGATAACTAACAGTATTAAAAAATATATATTCAAAGAAATCGCAGTATTATTAGCGTTTGCCGTTGAATCGCAAATTGATTTTCTGATATACTTTTCCACAAGTAAAACTTGTACTCAAAGCATAGATTTTTTTTCCTACAAATGATGAATTAAATTTAAATTGAAGTTCTGTATTGGATCATTGCATTGTGATGTTGAGGAAGGTTGTCGAAATAACAGAAAAATGTCCAATTTCACATATTTTAAACAAATATCTTCAAAACTACATTCTTGATTCTAGATTTTTTATCCATATTTTTTAAATTTTTTATTTTATTTAGATATCATTGGGATAGGATTTCTAAAGATATGACTTCGGTAATGTGGAATGCGAATTATATGTGAAATAACTCAATTTATCGATGTTTGATTTAAATTTTCAATAAAATTTCTGGAAAAGCATTACAGATAATCGTCAAAGACCTTTTGGATCGAATCACAGAATTTCAGATATCTATTGTTTTCACCAAGAGCTAATAATTTTTATCGGTAACTTTGATGCCGGCTGATTCATGTTGATAAAAAAAAAAACTAAAAACGTTCACCCAGGCTTTATTTATTAAACTTTCTCAATTTATGTCAATATTCAGAAATGAAAAATAATTCACAAATTTTTAGTTTAAATTTTTTGTTAGTATTTCAAGTCTTTTGGCCGAATTGAATAGAACAAGTTTTATAAAAATTATCTGCTAAGCATGTTTTTCCACATATAACTTTATTTTTGCTTGAAACAAAAATAATGACTTCACAAACGCACTTCGAAATTTCTTTGATCATGAGTAGCTTCCGACACTTCAATAGATTTTGCTTATCAAAGTGTGAGAAGTTAAATTACTAAGAAAAATGTATTTTAAATAACAAAAAAAAAACTCCAATATTACGTTACACAAATAATCAATATTGCATTTATACCTTTGAACAGAAAATATTATTTATTTATTTTTTATTACAGAACAGAAAATAATAAATGCTTAAAATGCCAAAAAAAAAAAGTTAACAACCTTATGATTGTGGGGCATATGCAGATAAGTTCCGGGAAAATCCGGGCTTTTCATTTCTAAATTGACGACCAAAAATACGGGCAATATCTGAGCAAATTTTGTCAAAACCCAAAAATTACTCAACAAAAATCCAGATAAAAGAAATTGATTTTTTTTTTCTTCAAAACTCATAAACGGATTTCAAATCGTATTTTAAGCTTCGAAAAAACCTTCCATGATTATTCCTGCAAAATCTGCTTTTGGGGGCTTAATAATATAATAATAATTTTAACAACACAATTTATATTTTTTTTATTTGCAAAATAAAGTGAAAAAATTCGGGAAAAATCCTTGGAAAATATTGTATCAAATATCCGGGCAAACCCGGATAAAACCGGGCAATCTGGCAACCTTAAGATAAGTTCATAATTCATCAAGTCATATAAATTTTCCTAACAATGCATTGTTGAGAAAAGTTAATGCATTTAAATTTGAAAAAAGCTTCGCGGGCCGCACAAAAGGGTATCGCGGGCCACATGCGGCCCGCGGGCCGCGCGTTGCTCACCCCTGACTTAGACCATGGACGGCCAACATTTTCAGCTGGCGAATCAAATTTTCGAAATGTGATTTGTCTGCGGGCCAAAAAAATCTTGTCAACCCCTTTTTTTCCTTTCTAATTTATTGAATTAAGGAAAAAGTTAAGTTAAAATACTCCAGAGTTTGAGAGAAATGGTATTTCTATTATTATATGTTAAACGACTTTAATCGAAACAAACAAAAATATATAGAATTACTTGCGCTTTTTTAATTTTCAAGTTATTCCCGGTTATTCTTGGATGATGATGAATGATGATTTTCCTGGTTTTTATTACATCAGTTTTTAATATGAAGTCATGGTTTATCAGAAATTTTCACGAGATACCAAACGAGATACGCAACCCTATTTTGAAATTTTGAAAACTTTAGAAATAAGACAATTGAAAAGCGACGGATGAAGATATCTAAAAGAACTTAGTTTCTTTTTCGCTATGAAATATCATAATGTTAAAAACTATGCATGATGGAAGTCTTTAGAAATAATTTTTATTTTCTACAAAGATGTGAAAATGTTTTCATTTTTTAAAGTTCCCGATGATTTTAAGCTTAATTTTTGTTCAGATCAATTCATTGACACGTCTGCGATGAATTCTGTAAACTTTCAGAAATACTGATGAAAATATTTTTAAAGCTTTTGAAGGAGCTTTATTATTATCACATTTAGTTGAACCCAACAAATTTTTTACATTTTTGGTAGGAAATATTTTATACATTTGCAGAAAAACCCATAAAAAAAGACTATTTTTTTGGTTTTGTGCTGAAATTCCCAGTTTTTTTCATGGCTTCCTGGCGAAGGAATGACATTCCAAACTTTTTCCCGAAATTCCCGATTTTCCAAGTTCGCTATCAACCCTTCATCATCAAACCAATGTTATGTTATGAAGTTCTTCTTGAAGCACTAATTGATGATATTTTTCCTTTAACTGGGTACACAGCACATTTTGCGGTGTTCCATATGTCATAATTCTGTGAAAAAAGCTTAAATTAACGGATAAATTGTGTTCTAAATGCACACGATGCTTTGCAAGATCTTTAAATCTGTGGTCAAATTTTAATATCAAGTCCGAAACTCAGCGTATTTGGACATTTTGGTGATGTTAATTCAAGCTCTTCAATAAATTTATACATTGAATAGTTCGCATGGATTTTCCAGCCGGACTTTTTGCTGCCTCCAAGGCTACGAAAATATTTGATCAAAATTCTAAAGAGCGAAAGTTGGAAATAAAATCGATTTTTTTATGTTACAATTTAAAAGAAGTTCACAAATATTATGATCTTGCTCTATTTTATAGTTTAAAATTCTTTCTTCTTAACATTGAAACTAATCAAAGCTCTGAGAGCCACCACTTCACTATGGGGCAGTTCCAAACAATCAGGCGGCAAAAAGTATGATTAGGTGTTTTGGACTATTTTGTAAATTTTGTTTATAAACATTAAAATTTAAACTAACTTTGAATAACACACAATTTTTTTATAAACAACTTTTCAAGTAGGGTGCTTGGTGTTATTTTTGACTATTCTTTTTATTTCTTTTGAAAACCAGGTTTTAGACTAATTGATCATTAAATTACAAATATCATCAAGACATTTCATGAAACTCAAGAGAAAAATGTGTGAAATGATTGATCAATCACGAGGAACATTTATTTTTTTGACAAACCAACATCAACATTGTCGAATTTATACTCATTAATGGGTAAAATCTACCCATTTGAATCATATTTTCAGCTTTATTTGACTATAACTAAAAAACGGTGCTTTGAGGTGCCTGGAATCTCATTCATTGTATTTTTAGGACGTTAAACTAAATCTTGATAGAGAAATGAGTATGGGGAAATGCGGCCTTTTTGGCAAGGCTTTAAAGTTTTTGACTTTTGAAAAATATAATTATTTACTCATTTTTATCATAGCTCAATTTAGTGTGTAAAAATTTTGAACGGTTCAAATGATAGCTTTTAATATAAACTTCCATATGGTGTATCTCAATTTTTCCTTAGGAATTGTTTTTCTTCATCATATAATTTTTTCTATTTTTCAAAGTCTGATGTCTGTGGTGCGTTCAGTATCCAAGATATGAGTAGAAAAACTGAGAATATCTTAGTCAAATATGAAGTTTTTATCTTGTAAAAAAAAGTGATCAGATAAAGTTTAGTTTTTCAATTTTTGCCGCCTTAAATCCCATAGTGCATTTGGCCACCTATGACTTCTACTGTGATTTAGAAGGAACTAGTACTTGTACTGATACATGCCTACTCTTTCGATCGTTTAATAAACAAATGTTCAAGTTGTACAAGTATTGGTAACTAATAATTTTTACAACAATAAAGTTTATTAGATAAGATTATAAAAACAATTTATTAATTTTTAACTTATAGACATTTGACTAGTTCACTTTTCGGCTTTTTTCGCTGATCACAACGCCACTTACAGGGTTTGATCCTCATTCATTTTCAAGAATTCTGGCCGAATTGGAGCTCATTTGAGTAAGTTTCCAGCGTGCGCTAGAAGTTTTATTGAAAAAAGTCCATTTTTCTAGAAAATTTTCGTAGATGTGTTCTAGCAAGCTGTTGTTAATATAAAATGATAATTTTATAGTGCTCGGTGATTGGTTTGACAAGCATTCGTAAGGACCTGTTTGAGATAATTGACTAAATGAAACCGAAAAAATTTAAAAATTCATAAACTACCAACTTTTACAGAAAATTTACTTACAAGTTAAGAGCTTAAAATCAGTAGTAAATAGAAAAAAAATATTTTCGATATAAACTTTTCATAAGATAGCCTTATTTATAACCTTTAATTTGATGTATAACACTTAATTATCGCAACAGTACAAGCAAAGATATTCAAACATTCACATCACATTCTTTGAATCATAATGTTGTCTCCATTCAAGTTTTAGCATCATGCAACCTGCAAAACGTGGCATCAAGAGGACTTGCTTACAACTTGATCAAAACGCGCGCTTTTTTTAACTCCTGGCCCCATCATGGGGTACTTGATTGAATAAAATATCCTTTCTTGTGCACAAGTTGGTGGGGAGCAAACTTGAATGAAAAATATTTTATCAAATCAAATCTGTTGCATAGATATTTGAATAACTTTGCTAGCACTTTTGCGATCATTAAGTGTTATACATCAAATTAAAGGTTATAAATAAGACTATCTTTTTATGAAAAGTTTATATCGAAAATATTTTTTTCTATTTACTACTGATTTTAAGCTCTTAACTTGTAAGTAAATTTTCTGTAAAAGTTGGTAGTTTATGAATTTTTAAATTTTTTCGGTTTCATTTAGTCAATTATCTAAAACAGGTCCATACGAATGCTTGTCATACCAATCACCGAGCACTATAAAATTATCATTTTATATTAACAACAGCTTGCTAGAACACATCTACGGAAATTTTCCAGAAAAAAAAGACTTTTTTCAATAAAACTCCTAGCGCACGCTGGAAACTTACTCAAATGAGCTCAAATTTGGCCAAAGTTCTTGAAAATGAATGAGGATCAAACCCTGTAAGTGGCGTTGTGATCAGCGGAAAAAGCCGAAAAGTGAACTAGTCTAATAGACATACAACTTTGAATTTTCTTGATATTGTTCCGAGTCCTGAAGGATCGTTAGTTCGGACTAAACGTGCCTTTTTTTTATGTTTCAAACTTTTTAAGAACATGTAGCTTTTGAAAACACAAAAACACTTTTAGGGTAAACCTTGACACCTGAGGCACGGTTAACACATTTTCTTAATATACCAACTTTCCTGTTACGTGCACCATAGAACATTCTTTGAAGAATTTAATTGCTAGCTTGCTTATAGTTCAACAAAACTATGTTTTCTCTATAACACTTTCATAAATATGAGATAATTGGTAGTAAAGTACTCACTGCGGTGCTCTAAAATCTTGGCCACCGTACTAATTTTTGCCGTTTCTTTGATCCCATTCTTGGCCAGCAGCAATGTGAAATAGATCTTTACTAACAATATTTAATCGGCAGTTAACAGAATCGATGAGGCCACTGACAGAATGACGTGAGCTGAGCGTAAAGGTCGGTGGGACGACGGAAAACCGGGCTGCACTCATACAACGAAAATGCGTTTGAAAACGTTGATGAAATTCGGTTGGAAGGGAAGCATAAAACAAGCTTCCATTTCAAAATGTCGGAAGAGCAGGATTCTAATTAAGATTTTTTGGATTCAAATAAATGATGATTTTGTACACCTCAGTTGTTTTGAAATATATTTAGTGAACAAAAAAAAAGACAACAAAATTTTCAACAATATTCATCGCGATTAAGAAATGAATAACTTAAACAAGTATTTTTGATTTTCTTTCATGAAATCCGTTTGATGAAATCAAAACTAACAAAATATTTACGCAAATCCTTGAAACTTAACACGTAAAGCTAAAATACGACTTGAACGTGGTATTGTGCTTTGATAAAAAAAAACATGAAATCAAATAAACTTGTTTTTCACTTTCCTATCGCTAAGATGCACACAGATGTTGGTCGGATTTGAATATTACTCAGTTTTTTTAAAGGGAATTTCTCGACTTCAATGCTGTCGTGCCAATTTCAGAACTGCTTAGCCTAACGACAGATTGTTATTTTTAAATCATTGTTTAAGTTATTCACTTTGATTTTCATAGAGCATAAATGGCTAGTTAATAACTCCAAGAGACTTTGTTAGCCGGGGCGCTGAATAGTGGTTTAAAACGCCGCAAAATTGGTAAAATCTAAAATTTGTCAGTCTGTCAAAAAAAAATTTCAGATTTAATAAAATTTTAATCCAATCGACTCCTTTTAAGAAACCGTTGGAAAGATATTCTTTGAAACGAGCTGCTGCTACAAGTATTTTCGATTCGGAAATTGTAATTTTAACTGATTAAACAAAAAAAAAGAAAATTCAAGCGTTTTTATCGGCACATAAAATCAAGCATTTTATGTTTAGATCGGAATGTTCAATTACCATCCAAACATCAGTTTCAAATTTCATGCAACTGACCTATCCATATATGTATCAATGACACAAAAATATTGATTTTTTCCACAGCTGGAATTTATTGATATTGATATTGTTTTTCACTTTAAAATATAATTTTTGAATGAATTTATGAAAAAACAACAATTTCTAAGCTTCCAAATGAACCCTTCAGATTTGCAATACGATGTTAGATGAGAAAGGTATAAATGAGATTAATTTGAATGTTTTTAAAAGAAGGATCGCAAACTTTTGGCCGATACACCAGACTGAGGGGTGGTCCCAAACTTTCGGACGATAACTTAAGTGTCTATTTTATTTAATAAAAGTACATTCCTAAATTTTTGCATATATTTTTTTATTGTGTTTTAAGAAGTAAAGAATTAGGATTCTAATGCAACTCAAATTTTGAAATTTGGTCCACCCTATCCCGAGATGATCGGCTTTGAGTATTGAGTGCGATTTTTTGAAAATATTCTTACTTTAGGTTAAGTTTAAGGTACAAACTAAAACATTATATCTGGGCAATATACCTCCAAAATAGCTATTGTGCATTTTTTTTTTCAAATGAGATCAGAAGATTTGCAATATGTCCTACAACGTCTGAGATATGAACGATCAAAATTTGCATATTTTTAGGACTTATTGAGGCGCTTTGCAGAGAGACCGATCGCATTTGGAGGCAGTCTTCTTTGTATTTTCAGCCATCGTTATGAAAGACTGAGTAATTTACAGTTTTCACAGATCGTTCGCCTCCTCAGTACTAGACATTAAATTTTTCAATTTTTCTCTTTGTCTATCTCCGGGAAAAACAGGCGAGACTTATCAACGAAAAGTTTCTGGTTGAAAACCTCCCAGGTGACCGCTAAGGTGTTCGTTTGGCTGTCCATTACGAAACTTTTCAATTATTTTCCCACAAGCAGCCCAATTATTTTGCGCACGAGTTGACCACGTGTTTATTTTATCGGTGGGCAGCTTTTCTACTTTGTAGATATGAAGTCAGGCCAATTTATAAGTATGCTCAACGAACCCGTCAGAAAATTTAACTTTTTTATCACCTCCTCTATTCATATTTTCGGATCGAGCTTGAAAAAACCTCTCTCATTCCCCTCACTTTATGTCATCAATAATCTTCACTTTTATTCAAACTTTAGGTCACTTCTGGATCCTCTAAAACTTTTTAAAAGAGTTACCATGTGAGCTTTTGTCGAAAAGTTGATTTCCAGCTGTTTTTGGGTTTCCCATTGGGACTTTTCTGGATTTTTTTAGATCTTGCCCAAAAAATGTTGTTAATGAGCTTCAGTATCGGACGATATCTCAAAAACAACTTGACAGATAGTTACCAAATTTTAATAACATACACAATGTAACACTAAGTAGCTTCACTGAAAGTTTCATCAATCTCCATCAATACAATCAAAAGTTATCCACAACACATCCCCCCTTATTCTGCGCCGCGCGTTTGGTGACGATAGTCGAGTCACCCGATTCCAGTAGTCATTTTAGGTGAGAAACGTCTTTTAGAATTAACTTTTTGAGTTATTATCCTAATCTAGTAGTCACCGTGAGTGACAAATCGTATGCGCAGAATAAGGGGGATTGTGTGTTGTATTTTTTTTCGAATCCACTCCCTACTATCGGAGAAAAATGGCTTTTTAAAAACCCTTAAAAATAGTAAGAAGAACGGCTACAGCCAGGGTCATAATCGAGCGTCCAATATATTTTATTTCTCCACATTTTGATCTTATCTGCTCTCTGTAAATCGTTTCACTCATCAGAGTACGCTCGCCCACAAAATAATTTTCTTATGGATCGTAAAAAATATTCGGTGTCATCATCAACGACTCTCAAAACGAGAAAGTTGTGCCAATTTTCCAAGTAGAAGCTCAATGAAATGAAGAATATTTGAAATACCATCATCTCAAACAAGGAAATCAAGGATCTTCCATAATAATGATAATGATGATAATTTCAATTACTTTCCAGAAGCAATATTATGGCGTGCGTTTTGTTGTTTTTCCTTTAGTTTTTTTTTCTGAATTTGTCTTTTCACACCTCTAAAAAAAATACAGCACCATTGACTTCTCCGACCCAGTTTCACCTGTTTTCACACCTTGTTTTTAGTTTCTCGTTGCTAAGGGAAGTCTCTTGGAACAATTTCACTCTCTGGGTGCTGCAACAGTAATCGTTACTGATTTCTATTATTACCAACCATAACCGTTATCATCGATGATGGTGACATTCCAGACGCACCTCGGACTTGGACTTGGATGACACGGAGAAGAATACGAGGGCGTTAACTACTACGAATGAGCGGAACAAAAACGGCAGGGCAGGAATTCTGGCAGAAGCAGAAAGCTACTTAACGAAATAGATTATGTGAAGGAACTTTTCTCCGGGGAATCATCTCTCTGGCGCTTTTGGTGGGTCTCGCTTTTATCGCCTTTTTGCATAAGAATGCTGGGACTGAGGCAAATGATTTTACCTTTATTAACTAGCGCGAGGATGGAAAGTTGAACGGTCGGTGAATATTTGAGTGTGAATTTTGTGGAGATTTGAAAATCATTTTTACGGTAACGGTAGGTAGTGAACACTTTTTTGCAATACAACAATTCAATTTGGCAAACGTGCATAGGTGTATTTGAAGGTTCTTTTCTTATACTTACTCCTTGTGTAATATATTCAAATTAATCCTAGCTGTTTTTTATTAAATATTTATAATTTATTTTTGAAAGTCGAATTTTTGTTTAATGTTTTTCTCACTATACAAAAAAAAATGTTTAAACAAACAGTGATTTTATCCTTCCTTACTTTTTAAAGCCGAGTGGGTCAAACGCTCAGACAGATTTATGCCCAATTAAGGACCTTCCTACTTTCGCAGCTCCCATTTCACCCAATCTCAATTTCCTCTATTGATGACTTTCCACAGCACGTTTAGATTCGATCGAGAGAAAATAATCAACCTAAAAGCCTGTTGAATGGATCCGAATTGATTACTGTAGTTTGTCCTCCGATTTTTTTCCCGCTCACATGTTTCCCAACTGAAAGTAAAATGGTGGTGCCTATACCGGCAAAAAATGTAATGCTGATGTATAGCACATCGAAAAGTTTTTTCTCGGTCTTTTCTGGAGTCACGGTTTGTGAGCTAGCCGTATTTTGGTTCTAGAGCTAGAAAATAATATTGTTATTACGACAATTTTCTATCGATTGGTTTTTTATTTGCTTTCAATTGGAATTTATCGAGATGGTACCTTCTTTATATTACTTTACTTCATCAGAAAAACATATGAGATTTTAATATTTTGATTTGGAAAGGCACATTTAATATTTTTTAGGTTTCTAGTACCACTATTTTTATTCTTCTCTTCATCTTCTTTTTAAAAAACAAAAACAGTAACGGTTAATCTATGCTAGGTTATGGTAATTTGAATGTAGGGATAGTTTGAACCCTTTAAGCGGTGGTTTATATAATTCCATGTGTTTCTCATAAATGTACGGGTGTTTTGTGCTTTTAAGGAAACTCATTCGTAGTTAATGGTCTAATCTGCAGGTTTCAATGATAATTTTCATCCTTTGTTTTGCGTTTTCATAGATTTACAAAGAATGGATAATCAAAATTTCCTAATTTGAACCCACAATTTTTGCTTTGGTACTGGACTGGTACCCTTTATTGAATCAAGGTCGAAAATGCCAGCTAGCTTTCGAAAAAGATATTTTTTTTTAAAATACATAAAATAACAAATAACTAATCAAATATTTTTATTCTAAATCAAGAATATAAACATATACATATTTTGGATTTAAAACTATGAAATAATCACCTTATTTTCCGTTATAAAAGTCTCAAACATTTTCCCTATGAAAATTTTCCGGGTTTTCTAATGAGTTTCTATTATTTCAGGAAAAATAGGTAGACTTGTTCATATTCATCACAGAAAAGATAGTTTCTATTAAAACTATGACTTGACCTGTCAAATGATGTGATTTATTTCTAATTTCTCAAAATGCTACCCACTAATTCAGGTGTCTGTTTTTACACTTATTAGAAAGTACTTTTTTTTAAACTATGAAAATTTCATTAGAATTTCTTTTTATGGCAAATAGCGGTATAATGAGATAAAGATAGAATAAGAGTTCATTATTTGGATAAGTATGGGAAAGTGGGGAATCATGGGCCACTTTTTTTTGTTGTTCCATAACTTCTTTATTATCTAATATATAAAGATGAGTTGGACTATATATGTTTGTTTGTTTGTATGCACCTTATACAAATCCACACCGCTGAACCGATCAGCCTGAAATTTGGAACAGAGATGTAGTTGAACCAGGGTAAGGTTTTAGTAATAGTTTTGAGCCCCTCCCACCTAAGAAAAGGGACCCTCCCATACAACTTTCGTTTTTTCTCCCACGAATCAAAAGTCATGGCACCATTTTGTCGACCGATTTTCGTTTCCTTTGGCGGGGTTATTTTCACCATCACCATGGGCTGGGCATTAGAAACGACCATCCAGAGTTCACGTGTACTGGAAAGCAAATCAATGCTTGCTGAGAGTTAAAGATTTTAAAGGGGAAATTTTGGCGGGTGTTTTTTGTACCTTTACTGCTGAAAGCACGTGGTAGATACGAGAGTTTTGGATGCAATAATGAGCTAACATTTCGGATTGAAAAATGCAACTAACCTGTAAAGTATGTATTGACTTGAAATGTAGTGGTTTTCAAAGTACTCCCTACCACTGCTGTAGGGCTTTGGGGTCTATAAGAATATACAGTGTGTGAAGTATGCATGCAATGATTTATCTTCATTATGAATTTGGATTGAGTGCTGAAAACATATTAAGCTATTTTCTTAAAACCAAGCTTTTTAGAACCAATCATTTTCGTATTTTAAGAATTCCTCATAGAGAAAATGAAATAATTAAATTCAGAGTTATAAGTTGAAGGCTTTGATTTCAACGTTTTGAAAGCCGCCGAGAAATCTAAATGGAGGACTCAAAAATTGAACGTGCATTATTTGGAAAAACTAAATCCAACGCAAGAAAGTTTTATAAAATTTAATTTTATCGGTCAATCTAAAACTTTCGTATAAATGTTCTATTCTGTGTTCTATTTTACAATCCAATTATGCGAATACGTTAACGGTTTAACGTTGAGTACGGCGAATTCCAACAAATTATTTCCAAGAATTTTTACTTTATCACTCTTCACAATAATAAATGAGATTATTTTTACCAAGGATGGAAAAATTGAAAAAAAATTCTTTTGTAATAACATCATAAAATAGGCGATTTGGGTTCCGAGATAATTTGTTTAAGATCACTTCAAAAACTATTAGTGCAACTTGGAACATTGAAGAAAAACTAATCACAAAACGGTGTGGAAAAAACAACGAAAAGTACACATACATTTGAAAAAATGAAAAATTAGTCTTCAATAAGTTTTAAAAAAAACAAATACAAACACATATAGGATCTAAATAAAACTTGATGTTTCCTCGAAGAGATTCCTTTTACTTAATTCTAAGCGTACATCTTTCGAGTATATGATGGCTAGCATCTCACACATGCTTAAACCACCAATCCACAAAAGTGTACTGTGTATGCTGTGACTGGGATTTGAACTCATGACCGTTGGCTTGGAAGACTTGAAGGTCATCCTCTATGCTACGAGTTGAAGCAAGTTTCTGAAGCCTTCTTAGAATTTTCTGGGTAAACAAAACTTGAATATAGCATACGGAGGAGCATATAGCGTCCGAGGAGATAATCTCCAAAAAAGATTTCATTAGATGAGGGGTGGGAAAGATAAAAATATAGTTTAATCATACGAAGATAAAAAAAGAAGGCCTAAGCTATTCAAGTTTCCTTTAAAAAATGGTGGGTATAAAATGTTTTTCGTCAAGAAATAAAAAAGCATTCATGGGAAATTATTTTTAATTTCTATGAATACGAACCTCATAACTATAAGTGTTTTGAAAATTATGAAAAAGGGAAACACCACTGTATATATTCTCATTCAAAACTTTCAAAACACTAACAAAATTTCCAAAGTTTACATACATGGAACAACATGGGTAAAATTTTCTCATTATATTGAATACAAAGCTACAAAAATTTCGTAGAGTCAAACGACTAATTTTGATTTATAATTTATGCAAACCCGAGCAAGGCCGGGTAAATCAGCTAGTAAAAGATAAAGTGAAAATAAAAAATGGTATGGTTTGTTACATTTTCAACGTATCATAAGGCATTTTTCTAAAATTTTAATAAGTTATTTTCTCCAAATTCTGATTGCTTGAAAAAAAGCTATATTTTTTGGATTTTGATAAATGGTGGGGAATCGTGGGCCACCAAATCCCAATTGACCGCATAACATGCAAAGTTTATGAATTGACCCAAAACTGTGATTTCCTAATTCATTTCGTTATTTAAAAGCAAATTCAGATGATAAAATAAAAAAGAGAGCTGTGCATGATCGCATAGATTTCAAAACCTGGCTCGCGAACGTTTTGGCAAAATTTCTTATATAGGATGGACAAAATATTTTTCATAACTCTTCATTTGGCATAAGAAAACTTTAAAAATAAGAAAAACGTATTTTAAGTTCTGAATGTGTATAAAACATAAAAATATAGGTGATTCAAGATGTGTGGCCCACGATTCCCCACAAGCTATGATTTGCAAATTGGTTTCGTTTGTGTGACTTATTGATGTTTCATCAAAAATTCCTTTTCCACGTGAAAGATCATGACAAAACTAAGATCATAAGCGTATGAGCACATTTTTGTTATGCACTTTAGGTTCCCCACCGATAAAATTGGCGGGTGTTTTTTTAGTTATGAAAGTAAATTTTTCTAACTTTTTTTTTAGCTTGATAAATAAATGAAGCATATGATGCGTATTTCAGTCAACAACATATAGGAATATATGCTCACGCAAAGCGACGACGATGACAGTTGGTTTGAGATTTTTATCTAAACACACATCTGAGATATTAAAAGTGGCCCATGTTTCCCCATGGCCCACGATACCCCACTCTCCCCTATATATTCTGGACACACGATCGAACGTAGTATGCTTTACTTATCTACTTTATTTTGTAAACCCGGACTGGTCCGAATTAATCCGGAGAACCTGAAATGCTTACCTTATCATAAATAATATATCATTTTCATGCTTACTTAATTTTATTAAATGAGTTTATGATCAACATTCCGGACTTTTAATTCCGGGCAATATTCGGGTATTATTGAAATTATAAAACAAACAATCTACCTAGAATAAATTTTTCCATTATAAAAAAAATGGCTTTAGTTTAAACATTCTCCATCCTTTTTCCGAAAATGAGCTTTAAAAAAAATCATCCCTAAAAAAACTATTGTATTTGCTGAAATTAGAGCAATCTGCCATACTAAGTTTCTTTATGAATTTTCTATACCAGTTTCAGTCTGCGATTTCATATTCGAATATATGTAAGCTTTTCCAACTAATTAAATCGGAGTTTATGCTTTTGATTTGGAGGTCCTTTTATCTCGAAAAAATCCTCTCCTGAAGTTAACATCCTGAATTCAGTATATCATTTTCCAATTTACCATTTTCAATTTTTTGTTTTATTTTTTAGCGGCCCAATGGACGCTATCTGTTCTCAGCATGTTTGGCAGCAAAGCGAGGATAATCTGACTAATTAGAAACGCGATTAATCAATAATGCTGAGAACTATAAAAATGATTAGGTATTAAATGCGAGAGAATCTAATGAGGGAATATAGCAATATTTGATTAAAATGAAACTCAGTGGAAGCATATTCCTTTTAAGAGATTCATTATTGATCTTATGAAAAAACTTAAATTTGTTAATGAAACTAAGGATAGGTATCAAACTAAACAACTTAAATTAAATTTGGCTAAGAAAACTATTTTCATCATAAAAATAATCTTCTAGTTGAATTGCGAATTTCTTTGAGTTATTCTCTAAACATGAATATTTCTATGTGCTTAATCTTATCTTCTTTCAGGTTTCACATTAGAAATTCAATTCGATGAGATTTTCAATTCTTGTGTTGTTTCTTGAGTTTCATGGTTTCTCTGAAAACTTGAGATATCGAGATCAATTCTATTCTCAAACTCTTACCCTGTATCTCCATGGAATTTGAATTGAATTCTTTTCTATTATTCTTTTAATTTAGGATTTTAAGTCTTAAATCTTCATTCTACCACCCCATTGACAAAACTGCGAAATTCATTCTGCTTTCGATGAATCACACACCAAGCGATTTTTTTTATTTGTCTTTATTTGTACCAACTCCTCATTACATTTATATTACATTATTATATTAAATTAGGTGTTCAGCTCAATAATGAACTGTTCAGAGCCCTATAGTTAACTTGATAGTAAAATTTGTTTATAAGACTTAAATTTGCTAAGCGCAATCAAGTATTTTAATGTAGGAGAACATCCTTTAAAACTTATAACTATAACTATCCTAAAATTAAACTTATTATAAAGGGAACAAATCTCTGCGGTGGAAGACTGCATCGATTTGCCTCTGAAGTTAGACACCAAGTGATCAATGATGGAATGAAAAACATGTTTAAATTGATCTTTGAATATTGCCAAAAAAGAGAAGTTTTATTGGTGATAGAGTTATTGAGCTAATTAAAATGGAATTTCGCATTGAACAGCTGTAATCAAAGTTTTTATTTTCGATTAGGTGGTTTAATAACCTGTAACCATCCATTTGATGGGTTACAATAACATCTTGGTTTTTGGGCCAATTTGGATGTTATTC
Organism: Uranotaenia lowii; assembly: GCF_029784155.1. Lineage (NCBI taxonomy): Eukaryota > Metazoa > Arthropoda > Insecta > Diptera > Culicidae > Uranotaenia > Uranotaenia lowii. The sequence continues at coordinate 335,706,066 of NC_073692.1, forward strand.
TGTAAATATTGTACTTCTTTTATTGTTATTAAATGTCTAAAAATAGGACAAGATGTCAGACTCTGTGATTTTATGTTTGAGTGATATCTTTTCCTGTTTTTAGCAGCATAAGGCTGGTGTCAATTCGCGTTTGTTTTGTTTAGCAATTATTAATTTATTTATTTATTTATTTATTTATTTATTTATTTATTTATTTATTTTGTTTTTTTTTGTACATTTTCGTTAAATATTTTTTATTACATTTACTTAGTTTTTTGTTGTTGTAATTTTGCTGTACATTAAAACTTGTTAGGAAATTTGTTTGGAATGCACAAGATATATATAGATGTACCTATAACCGTTTGTAAGTCCGACACCAGCCATGTTTTGTAAATAGTTGTGAAGCGTTCGTGTGCCTGATGTTCAACGAAGGGGACAACAACACCATCCACGGGAAGTAACAAGGAAAGGGAGACATACAGAAAAAAATTATAAATAAGCGCTGCGCCCGCAGCTCGTGGCTTATTCTATCAAATGATAGTTCCGGTCCGGGTGAAGTTGGAAGAGCGACAGCGACGTTTCATCCGTAATTGGGAGGCACCGACCCCCTTCTGCTTATTTTGTGAAAAAAACAACGACCAGCTAGACGACTACACGCCGTTTTTTCCTAGCTGGTCGGTCGAGTGTGGCCGAGTGTAGTGATTCCCAGGACATTTGTTCTTCCCAGTGCCGATATCACCATTGCCCAGAAAAAGTCACCGGTGTTCCGCGAGTGCAAAAGGTCGTGCAGTGTTAAAAAGTGCCCTTTACGCTACAACCCCCTCAAGGCACGGTGGCAGTGGTGAGGCCTGGGGGAGACCCGCCTGGGGATCCATTCGCCGACCGCCTTCGTTAGTGCCCTCTCGATTGGTGAGTCACTCACGTGGAAATAACGTGCACCATTACCACTCCCCGGACCTACCAAGAAACAAGGCCTACGCCCAAAAGGCCGAGTTGTCGCCAGAATATTGGTTCCCCAACAAGCTACGGCAGTCCCGTTCCAGAATCCCGTTTCGTGGTTCCCCAAAAAGGTGTCCCCCAACGAGTCGACCATCGCAGCAACGGCCGCAACGAAATCCGGAAAAATTAACAGAAAATGCGCAAGTACAAAACCTAAATTAAAATAAATTCAAAAAAGCACTAAAGTGCTTAAATATCAATCAACTCCAAATATTGTATGGTCTTTAATGTTCAAATTGTTGTGACTTCATTTGAGTGCATTCCGTAATTTAAACATTGTATTTAATTGTTGTTGTATATATCAGGTTATATTGTGTTGTTAGAAGTCCGCCCATAAACCTAAATGTTACTGTTGTTGTGATTCCTCCTCGAGAACCATTGTGTTTATTCCCCTGTTGAGCTAGCGCAGGGAAGTGGGATCTCTCAGATTCTAACAATTCCCTTCGCGGGTTGGATGACTCAATTACCCTAGAATATTTTGCGATTTTAAGACTAAGGGAGCCACGGTAAGTGAAGTGCTTGCACTTTCACTTCACAATGGCTGGCAGGATGTTTCGTTACATTTCTGGGAAGTGAATCAGCGGAGCACCCAAGGAAAAAAACCCTCGTTCGAGATAGGACCTTTGCAGCCGTGTTCAGTGACCCGGCCTTAAAATCGACGAGATGGGAAGATTCCTCTTCAATGATGACCCAATTACCCTAGAATATGTTGCGATTCTTTTGCTAAGGGAGCCGCGTTTGCTAAGGCGATTACACATGGTGTGTATGGTGACCCGGCATAAGAATCGACGACATGGGAAGATTCCTCTGGTTGGATGACTCAATTACCCTAGAATATTTTGCGATTTTAAGGCTAAGGGAACCACGGCAGGCGAAGTGCTTGCATTTAGTCGCGCATTGGTCCTCGGGTTTTTTTCACCCCGCCTCCGGGAAGATTGTAACCATCCATTTGATGGGTTACAATAACATCTTGGTTTTTGGGCCAATTTGGATGTTATTCTGTAAATATTGTACTTCTTTTATTGTTATTAAATGTCTAAAAATAGGACAAGATGTCAGACTCTGTGATTTTATGTTTGAGTGATATCTTTTCCTGTTTTTAGCAGCATAAGGCTGGTGTCAATTCGCGTTTGTTTTGTTTAGCAATTATTTATTTATTTATTTATTTATTTATTTATTTATTTATTTATTTATTTATTTTGTTTTTTTTTGTACATTTTCGTTAAATATTTTTTATTACATTTACTTAGTTTTTTGTTGTTGTAATTTTGCTGTACATTAAAACTTGTTAGGAAATTTGTTTGGAATGCACAAGATATATATAGATGTACCTATAACCGTTTGTAAGTCCGACACCAGCCATGTTTTGTAAATAGTTGTGAAGCGTTCGTGTGCCTGATGTTCAACGAAGGGGACAACAACACCATCCACGGGAAGTAACAAGGAAAGGGAGACATACAGAAAAAAAATTATAAATAAGCGCTGCGCCCGCAGCTCGTGGCTTATTCTATCAAATGATAGTTCCGGTCCGGGTGAAGTTGGAAGAGCGACAGCGACGTTTCATCCGTAATTGGGAGGCACCGACCCCCTTCTGCTTATTTTGTGAAAAAAACAACGACCAGCTAGACGACTACACGCCGTTTTTTCCTAGCTGGTCGGTCGAGTGTGGCCGAGTGTAGTGATTCCCAGGACATTTGTTCTTCCCAGTGCCGATATCACCATTGCCCAGAAAAAGTCACCGGTGTTCCGCGAGTGCAAAAGGTCGTGCAGTGTTAAAAAGTGCCCTTTACGCTACAACCCCCTCAAGGCACGGTGGCAGTGGTGAGGCCTGGGGGAGACCCGCCTGGGGATCCATTCGCCGACCGCCTTCGTTAGTGCCCTCTCGATTGGTGAGTCACTCGCGTGGAAATAACGTGCACCATTACCACTCCCCGGACCTACCAAGAAACAAGGCCTACGCCCAAAAGGCCGAGTTGTCGCCAGAATATTGGTTCCCCAACAAGCTACGGCAGTCCCGTTCCAGAATCCCGTTTCGTGGTTCCCCAAAAAGGTGTCCCCCAACGAGTCGACCATCGCAGCAACGGCCGCAACGAAATCCGGAAAAATTAACAGAAAATGCGCAAGTACAAAACCTAAATTAAAATAAATTCAAAAAAGCACTAAAGTGCTTAAATATCAATCAACTCCAAATATTGTATGGTCTTTAATGTTCAAATTGTTGTGACTTCATTTGAGTGCATTCCGTAATTTAAACATTGTATTTAATTGTTGTTGTATATATCAGGTTATATTGTGTTGTTAGAAGTCCGCCCATAAACCTAAATGTTACTGTTGTTGTGATTCCTCCTCGAGAACCATTGTGTTTATTCCCCTGTTGAGCTAGCGCAGGGAAGTGGGATCTCTCAGATTCTAACAAACCCTACCTCTATGTTTGCGCGTGATGTAGTAACAATCATTTTTGCTGATATCAAAAACTACCTTCTTGGCAGTCATAATGGTTGTTTGTGTAAAATTTTAAATACTCTATGAGATGGCATATGTAAAAATCTATTGATAGGGTCCCGATAAAAGTTACCCAGGGTCCACCGATGGCTTAATCCGGCCCTGACCATATTAGAAAATTGGTTAGGTCTGTTGCAAAAATCTACCAGACCAGATTTCGGAAGCAAAGAATCTATAAAGCAATCAAGATCCTGAAAGCCTAAGGGGTATAAGTGCATAAAAGCTACCTTGAAGGAACACAAATTTAAATTTGCAAAATTGTTAAATGATTGTCCATTTGTTTTTCGAAAAGTTGAAGTTTTCGTTGCAAAAAAAGTAGGTATGTAAATAAAACTCTAGAAATCTAAAAGTTCCATGAAATATAATTGGAAATGCGAAGAATCATTTAACATTTCTAATTCAAAATTGATCATTTATGCACTTATATCCCTTTGGCTGTAGGGGAATCAATTATCATGTTTCATGTTCATGCAAACTTTGCAAATGTTGGGTTTCAAAAAATAATAATATTTGTTATGAATCATGTTTTCCTGAAAAGCTGAATAAATGAACATATCATAAACTATTTCAAATGTTAAACATTTATTTGAGTAAAACTATTGAAGTCGGCAAAGTTAAAGTGAAGTGAGAAATTTTGTTTATTTCATTTTCCTATCTCTTGCACGAGTTTACAAAAAAAAGCATACACTTCATGTCTCTAGTGCTAAACTAAAAAAAACACACAATAAATTCATGTGGCGTGTATGTTCATCCCGAAGCCGTCAACTGTCGAATCACGATGGGGCTCTCGAATTGCATATCGCGTGGCGTTTTCCAGTTGAGTGGGTGTCCGCATTCGTTTTTCCACGTTCGAACGTATTACGTATGCGTGCGTGGGGGCGTCCGGCGACCATAAGAAGGTTTCAGCCGGATGAGCCACACGAGCCGTTCCGCTGAAGAGAGCCACAGGACAAAAGTTATCAAAAAAAAGTTGTGTCAACTGAGAAACGATACCACGTGGCATCATCGTCATCGCATGGAACCATTTTGCTCCATTGTGGTTTCGGCAAACGTGCTCTTCACTAAAATTTTCAGCTTGGTACCTACGTTGAAGAGTTAAGTTGTAAAGTGGTTTCAAATGGCATAAGCTGAACATCGGTCTAGTATCGATTGCGCCAGGTGGAAAACCCAAAGAACCGTCGACGGTGTGGACGTCAATAACAAAGAGTTTGTCAAGTGCATGACCTGGCATGGGCGGATTCATCTATTTAGTTATGAACTGAAAAAACGAAGTGATGAAGAGAATTTGGGTACCGTAAAACGGGGTAACATTGATCACCGGGGTAAATTTGACCAACAAGAAACTTTTCCACATTATCAACCATAACTCAGTCTATGGTTTGAATTCTTGAAAACTGTTTACTACATTTGAAAGCCTATTAATTGAGTATCAAATTGGCAAAATTTGGTTTGTATTTGAATTTTTTTTTTGTTAGTAAAAAATCTAATTTCAAAAACTTAAATTATCTATTTTTTCAGGGCTCGCAAACAAACAGCTCTCCTGATGATTCCAAAAAGCTTTTAGAAGCAAACAAGTTGTTTAATGTGAAAGAACAACTTTTTTTCTTGGTATATGAACAGTTATAGTGCTATTTTTATAGGCATTTAATGATAAATTTTCGATATTTAAATAATGAGGACATTTTCCAAGAGTAAGCCCGTATTGGACAAATGGATAGGAGCCCTATCAAATCGTCAACTTTGAAGAAAAAATAAAAATGGAAATAGTGGGAGGGCCAAGGGGAATGTGCGAAGGTAAAATTTCATTTGTATTTTGAAGCTCAAACTATTTAGCAATTATAATTATTTTTGCCCCTAAATGTAGGCAGCATCATAGTTCTTTTTTCGATAATAAATATTTTGAAAATAAAACGTTAAAAATCCAGGTTAAATTGATAAACTAGCATTTTTAAATATTATGAAGGTGTTTTGTATCCTTTATGATGAAGAAAACGTGTTAAAACCGTCAGAATAAAGACTGATCAATGTCACCCCAAAGCATCTAATTCTGAACAGAGACGAAAACGATTTTTTAATCAAATTTAAAGAGGTCCAATAAATTTCTGAATCCATGTTTACGTTCATAGGAGTCGAGTACTAGTTTTAAAAATCTAAAACATCTCACATTTCCCTTTACAGAAAAAATAATCGAAAAATATTGAAAAAAGTGATCAATATTACCCCGGATTACGGTACATCTTTTATCGTCCCGATAATGTTCTGAACCAGCAGCCATGACTGCAGGAAATTCAATCCATGGAGTAATTCCTAGCAAATTTATATCTTCAACTTTTTCCGAACCGGATCTTTCCAAAGTCTCGACAAACAAAGAATGACTCCGACGGCGGCAATAGGAAAGCATTAGTCCACCCACGAATATTCGGTAGCCAACTTCTTCAAATCAAGTGCTGCCGCCTCGTATCGACTGACGGGGGAGGCAATTGTGAAAACCTACCACTGAGCGCATAATTAGAGCATTAAAGAGCCACATCTATCGACAGGATCCATTCTTTCGAGGGGGAAGATTATAAAAAATCCAGAATAAAAAAGGAAACAGATTACGAAAAGGGAGCTCCCGATTTTCACCCCGGATGCATGATCTCCATTGAAATTTTCAACCGGAACAAACCTCTCTAAGGGCGGAAATTTCGCGTGAGTAAATTCCTTGAGTGAAATTCGCGTCACTATCAATCACGCTCACCCACTTACTCGATTGGTTGTAACGACGGGTACATTCCAATCGATCGGTTGAAATGTGCGATGTTGATTTTTTTTACTTTGCTTTTTGGAACTTAGAACTTGGGAAGTGAGTTTGAGATGGAAAACTGTAGCGATCAGACAACAAGGAAGATTCCTAGACGAACCATTTTGCCCAATCCCTATGTGCTGAGTCTTAAGGCCGGAACAAATATCAAATTCTTCTTTTGTCAATCTTTTAAATTGTTTTTTGGAAGATTGAGGAACGATTTGAACGCTGCTGACGTGTTTGCGCTGATTTTCTTGAATTCCTACTCAAGGGGGCCCCTAAACTTCTATTAGATATAGAATAGAATAGAATTTGAATCTATTCTAGATATTATTTCAAAGGGGGCCCTTATCTATATACCTAAAAACAATTTTTGTATGTATGTTTGTTTGTTTGTCCTCTATAGGCTCAGCCGTCTTAAGACGATTGTTGTTTTAGCAATATTGGCGTTATTATGCATCGGATTGTGAGATGGGTAATTGATTCTCGGTATTAAATTTAGGAACAGGGGTCGACCTAAGGGGTTGTCCTTATGAACTAGTTCAATTTTTTTTTCCAATGTATTGAAAATTTGAATTAATTTTTATTTTGAATCCCCCGTCCCTTCTCCTCATGTTGTTTCAACTCCAAATGACAAATGATAGATTCCAAATTTGTTCCGGCCACATAAAAAAAGATTGTACCTGCTTCTACCTGAAAATTTTGTTACTCATTTCATACTTTGAGCTAGGTTTCATTTTGAATAAGTGCCTAATCTGGGGAAACATATGTAGAAAAATTAATTTAAGCATTTCAAGCCACTGCTTTAAATATTGTTCATGACACGATGTTGTATTTTATTTTCATAGAAGTAAGAAAATAACATTCCAGGGGAAAGCAAAAACTGCAGAAATCCACAGGCAAATGTTTGCAGTGTTCCAAACTATCAGATAAAACCCATGTTTTTTTTATTTTATCTAGGAAATTTGAAAAAAAAATCTTCAATATCAACAAATGAAAAATTTTAAGAAAAAGAAATAAAATATTTCATCTCTGTCAACCCAAAGTAAATTGAGAAAATATTTTCGGATAATAGTATTACATCAAATCAACCTCTTAAAATTGTTGAAAACAAAGTTGATGTTGATATTTTGTAATCTTCTTTTTCCTTTTAATAAGCAAATATTAATGAAAGACATAAAGTGCAGTTCGTGTACTTTTGAGAAAAATGAACAATCTAGAATTTTTGCTTGAAAACTTAAATTCGACCACATTTTCACATACACGAGTGCATCCATAAACACTAATTTATGCAATCATGCAATCAAACATAAACAATAGGTTGATTTTTTTTAAATTCAATTTTTTTTAAATTCACATTTTATCATGCTTGTGATACCCGTGTCTAAGGTTTTACAATCAATCAAAAGTGAAAAGTATGAAAACCTTCAGAAATCATCAAAAAGAATGAAAGATTTTCAACAAAGATGTTGGATTTTGAAATCCAGGTGAATTATTTAAAATTTGGGGTAAATGTAATAAGTAAATCTCATTTGTTTCCTAGTCCTACACACCAAAAAATTTATAAAATTACTCGAGACAGAAACGCTTGAAGACCTAATTATGTTTAGCCCTAATTAGGAAATGATTTAATTTCACATCGTTTTCAATCTAAACTTAACAAACACCCAAGCTTACGAGCCATAATTTTCGAAAGACTTAACTGTATCTTGATCTAATTCATGAAAGATGTAATTTTCAATCACATTGAATATAAACTTATAAAAAGGACCTAAATTTAAATTTAAGAAGATGTAAAATTATGTGCGAGGTTACAATTTTGCAACCCTGCGAAGAAACAGAAACAAAACAAATAAAAGCAAGTGCATTCTTTTTTGGTGCGTATTGTCACGGGAAATTTAATCCAGAAAATGTTCTTTCGGGTGAAAAAGGATTCCCTTCTTGCGCTCTTGATAACGTGGATAACAGCTGTAGGTAATAAGGTAAAAATGTTGAAAATTCCATCACGATTTATTATTATTCATTATTATTAAGTGAATTTTGAAATGCATAACAAGAGATTTCAAGTGTACCTGGCATCCCGGTTACGCACCAAAAAGAGAAACGTCAAATGGTCGATCTTGTTTTCTTTCGTTGTTATGTTTAGCTTCGATTTCGATTTGGATTCGCGCACTCCGGCAGCTCCTCCGCAGAATCAATTCCGTTGAACATCGTCGTGGTAGCAAGGCTTCGGGAAAGAATCGAAAATGGACAGAAAAAGCAGCGCCAATCAATCTACCTTTTTGGGTCTATCGCAAAGCGCGGATTCTTGTGACAATGCCAATCCTTTAGCAGCTGTTAATAAACATGCTGTGCGCCATCCAGTATCAACCATCAGTGAGCATCAATCCTTTTATTTTTTCTTTATGTGGTTTTTTGGCTGGGAGCAGCGTGATCTATAGCTCGCCAGCAATCATCAATCCGGAAACTTACCGACCGAACGAAGCAACAATCGAAAATATCATTTACACTTACGACAACGCTCGATTCTTCGGTCGATCCGGTAAGGAACCTGTCCGAGTGTGATGAGGAAATGCAGCCTTGTAAGTTTACTCTTTAAACAACATTTCAACCATTTGATAATTCAATCTTATTCTTTTTCAGTCAAAGTTTGAGAGAATATCCGGCTTCTGAAAAACTGGACGAGTTCCACTAAGTCTCGAAAGGAAAATCAAGACGGCGGGCTAAATACGACAATCATCGGTATTTTACATCATGCCATGAATCGTAATCGAATCTAAAACACCTAATCTGTTTTAATTTGTGTTCAACAGTTACCACCTACACACTATTAATTTTTTGGTGTAAATTTATGTCAAATTGGATGCACAAAATAGAAGCATCACTTTTGACATAAAATTACAGTAGGGAAAGACAGAAACGCTTAAAGACATAAATTCTAAGACATAAATTGAATGGCAACTTGACATAAAATTAAATCATCGATGGTGTAAATTTATATCAAATTGGACGCACAAAAGTGAAGCATCTCTTTTAACATAAATTTAAATCGTTGCAGACATAACATTGCTTTGTTTATAATTTGAGTAACGTAAGCTTTCGGAGGCATCCATTTTTAGAGAAATAATTTCTCATGAACAAAAAAAATGGTAAATTCTCGCAGTATGCATAAAAACTGTTTAATAAACGTTATTTTAGTTTCAACCTATTAGAGTGATGAAAAGTTTAAGTGCTATTTTAAGGTATTTGAAACTAAAATAACGTGAAGTGACAAGTATTTTTACACACCGTGAAATTTTACGAGAATTAATGTGTATGAAATTTTTTGATATAAATGTTGTGCCTTCGGAAGCTTATGTTACTAAAATTTGAAACAAAGCAATGTAATGTCTGCACGAGCTTATAGAAAAGTTATATATGAAGAAATGTAAATGAATGAAGGGCGATATCACTTTGTTGCAATGTATTTAAATATTCCTAATATCAATAGTTTGGAATTGTCATCTTTGATGGAGCAATACATAGACGGTGTTTCCATTTTAGGTTAATTTTATTACAATATTCAAATCATATTTTTTTGTTTATGTTTTTATTTTCAATATTTCGTGAATTTTCACAGCGCCGTGTGTGTGTGTGTGTGTGTGTGTGTGTGTGTGTGTGTGTGTGTGTGTGTGTGTGTGTGTGTGTGTGTGTGTGTGTGTGTGTGTGTGTGTGTGTGTGTGTGTGTGTGTGTGTGTGTGTGTGTGTGTGTGTGTGTGTGTGTGTGTGTGTGTGTGTGTGTGTGTGTGTGTGTGTGTGTGTGTGTGTGTGTGTGTGTGTGTGTGTGTGTGTGTGAAACTGTTAATTCTATCATTAAACGTCTGACTTATTGAAAGAAACTACTCGCAAACGCCTGACTTCATACTTTCCCTTTATGGTACGGACGAGATATATTCCTTATTTTCAACTTATGATGTTTTACGCTCAAGTATATACAACATCTGTCATTTGGCTGAAAAACTCACTTTTTTGCCTCATTCAGACATACATGTATCTCATCAGAAAATATTGTATTGCATCACGACATAATCACTTAAAATGTTTTATTGGAACAAGCCAACAAGCCAAAAATCGGATCAACGAAGATGTTTCATGCTTAACTTTAAATTCATTGCCTACCAGACAAAATTCCTAACGGGCCGTAATTATATCAATTAGTTTATATCGGGAGTTTACGCAAAACTAATAATACTAAATCTTTATCGCAAACTCCTAATTCTTATAAACAACGATATTTCATTCAATTATACTTGGATAATACGAGATTAATCTTAACAAATATTGTTTTTGAACAAACCACATTTAAACGAGTTCTACTTACCGACAGCATATTTGTTAGTCAACTAATAGTTGTTTCCTTAGCAGAGAAATCCAAACAAAAAAAAATTAATTTCATCCCGTGGTTTATCCAAATGCAAAAAGGATTTGTTGATTTCTCAATGTTCACTAAGTTCGGTGTTATGAAATGCATACTGGTGCGCAATAAGGATCCGGGCTGTCAGTCATTTTCCCCTTTGTCCATCCTAAAAATCTGAATTGAAGATACAGGTAGTACTTTCATACAAATCCTAAAATAAATAACAAAAGTGAGTTAACTTTAAAGTCAATAAAGTGAAATTATACATACCTCGAAAGTCGTTTTTGAGAATTGTTGGTTGGTGGTAAGTTGGTTGACAGGAATCATGCCGGCAGAATCTGATTCAACATTCCAATGAGGTGGTTCTGAATTCTGGATTCTGAAATAAACGAAATTGATAAGCTTACGATCTTTTAGTTCAGGGACAGAATCAGAATTAAGATTTTTACTCTTATTTTATGATTTGAAGAAGTCTGCCGATAAATTGCCGATTTGAAATATCAATTGCTATGGTAAATTGTCCGGATTTTAGCTTAACTAGCAGAAGAACAAAAGGTGGAAGGTGGTTTGCTTACATATGATTTAATACTTACGTTTGAAAGTTTTCCACGCCGAACTAATTCGTTCTCGATCAATAGTTCTGGTTTGTTTCTACCTAGTTGATTTCTAATTAGATAATCAGCGGCCCTAAACACACAGCACTAACTTCAGCTATAGAAGTGTAGACCGTCAGGGCCATCTTTTCGGACGTTGATTCGCGGGATCTGCTTTTGACACTCGAACTTGGCGCCGGAAAGGATCGATCAACACCAAAAACCGCGAAACTCTAACCGGATTTACATGTAGGAGCGGCACAAAACAAATCCGAAAGAGCAATCAAAACAAAACACGCGTGCTTCTGACGTTTCACTTTTCGATGTCCTGGGATGCCAGATGCACTTAAATATTCTTATTTGCAAGGGAACTGACTATTGATACAATTTATCACAATAAAATTTAAAATCTATTCAAGCTGTTAACATCTCTCCCAACAATCACGAACTTTTCTTAGTAACAAAAATAATCTTCATAATTTTAAGTTTTGATACTCAATTTTACATCACATCAGATCTAAAATTAGGTCATTTACAATTTAGGTCGAATAAAATTAGGTGTTTAAGCGTTTCTGGCTCGTGTAATATTCAAAATTTTTTGGTGTGTAACCCCCCCCCCCCCCCTCTTTCGCGGATTTTTTATCGGTTCATTGTGGACTTCTGGTGATAAGCCATGCCGTACAAGATGATTTTTTTTTGTTCTGATGTCCAGGCTGTTGACATAATTCCATTAAAAATTTCCTCAGGCCAAGGTAATTGTGAAAAGATAGTTTTTTTGCGTTTTAACTAAATCAATTACGTTTCTAGGTCCCACCGTATTCAACACAAAGGATTACAGTCAAATCATAGGACCTGACGTCGAGTTTCCTTTGGCGGGACTACTTTAGAAGCAACCTAGAGTTGGTTCGCGGTTTTCAACCCAAGCGGCAGTCATCTGCACTGTCGGTAGGGCTGTGTTCATGAATTTAAAAACTGTCGGGGTGATTTTTTGGATGAGGCGCTAGAATTGGATAATATTTCGTGGGAGGTAATTTCGTGGTGTTTATATCACATTTGAGTTGTGTAAAAAAGTGAATATTTAGATTTTTTTTTCCCAGAACTGGTGCAAGATTCTTCGGCGAGAAATGTACCAACTGTCAGCAATCTAAATATCTGGCGCATAATTAGAACAAAAAAGATTTTAATCTTAACAAAACGTGAGATTATGAATATATGACTGAACTTTTAACTAGTCGATTGATTGTATTTTTTTCACTTTCAGATATTTTGATGGCTATCAAAAACACCTGAAACATGCTTTTCTGGAGATGGGCCCTGAAGTGGAACCGACAAGGTAGAACTGACGGTTAAAATGAACAAGCATAGGAAAAAAGTGCGACAATCTGTAGGGACGCCGATGGGCCGTTTGAGGTTCGAAAAATTGAATGAACGTAAAGGTTTTTCTTAACCAAGAAGATCTCACTCCTGTTAAAGAAAAGAACGCTTCTGGGTTGATTGAATATTGACAGAGGCAGCCTAAATGTATGCAATTTATGACAAGAATTTTGATTGAATAAAAAATATATGACAGTTTAAAATTATAATGAATTCAATTTTAAGACTATTCGAAATAAACCCTAAAAAAATACAGGACATAATTTTTTACAGTACTGTAATTTCAAACCAACCTGTAAAACATAAATCGCTAGAAAATCAAGGTCGTGTAATTTTTTTTCCGACCTGTAAAATTACGGTAAATGTCCTGCTCCTTTTTGTTACAGGATATTTGCTGTAATTTTACAGAAAATAATTTTCGATTGCTTTGATTTAGTAGAATTATTCACATATTAGAATGTACGATGCAATTTTATATCATCAATGATCTAAATGTATGTCATAAATGACGCTACGCTTTTGTGCGTCCTGCTTGACGTAAATTTACATCATTGATGATGTAATATTATGTCAAATGTGCTATTCAATTATAGCCGGAAATTTTATGTCATCAAGCGTTTCTGTATTTTCGCGTGTAATTTTATGTCAAAAGTGATGCTTCTTTTTTGTGCATCCTTTTTGACATAAATTTACACCAAAAAATTAATAGTGTGTAGATGTTTGTTCATAAAGTATTCAAACTAAATAAGCTCAAAATATAGATAACTAAATTTTCAAGAAAGTCGGGAGACAATTATTCAAGAATAAAACCCTACAAATGCTCACAACTTCAGATAATCCTGCTCAATGTCATGTAAAAGATTGATTTTTTAATGTATATAAACCGGTTTGAACATTTATACATTCTACAATCAATAACAAAGCTCGTAGAATACTTTTTCTGGTCGGTGAGAAGTTTTATTAGATTTTTCAAATGAAATAATAATCACTCTGTTCGTGACATTCCAACTATTTTCTCTCAATTTGTATCACTTTGATGTGTTCCACAAAATTGTAGCCAGGGAAATTTCCTATTAAATCATTTTATTGACATATGATGTTGGATTTACACTAAAGGGAAGACGAGCGTTTTCACAGCGATTAGTATGATTTTGTCTTTGAAAAAAAAACCATTAAAAAGGTTAAAAAATCTTAAAAAAAATAAAATGTTCTAGACCCCCCGGTGGATTATTTCAAATTTGGGCTCAAATAAAAGGGGAAAGTACCAGCTTTCGAAAGGTGCAAAAATAAGCGATGCTAATTTTTGAAAAATAAAGTTTTGTTCCAGAGACACCGTGGAACTATTTTTGGGTTATTGGTGCTATTAACATTGAATTGTTTTGAAAATTTCCACATAGGAGTTTTGAGTGACGTACAATCGTTTGCAGATCGATGAATTTGGGTTCAGAGGTCAGGAGTCATCCATATCGACTGTTTAATGTTTTTGCGATATTATCGATATTAAACATCGGATTATGATGAAAAATAGCATAAGAGTGTTTTCAGGGTCCAGAAATAAATTCCAGGTTTCTAATTTAGGATCAGGCGTCATCCAAAGGGGTCGTCCATATCAATCTTTTAATTTTTTTTTTGCGATATTGACGTTATTGGATAAAGATGAAAAATTTCACATACGACATTGACATTGACGGTCATAAAAAAAAAGTTAAACGACTGGAGAAAATGTTATTCAGTTTTGCAATGATAGTCGCTCAGGAAAATGTCATCGAATTATTCATCTCCATAACATTTTTGACTTGTGATGACTACCGAATGCTCGGTAGTTGTGCCGTTATCTGTTTTTTTCGGGTCTTCCTATCCTATTTAGGGTGTTGCCTAGAAAGGCTGCATTATTAGCCAGATTGCCCGATTTTTCTGGGTTTGCCCGGATATTCAACAGAAAATTCGGGTAAAGTCCGGTCTCGCCCGGCTCCTCCTATTTCATTGAAATATGCCTGGATTCATCCACCTTATTTGCTATATTGATAAAAAAAAAACAAATTTTGTTGTATTTTTTAATGTATGCCTTGTCTCTGGATCGAATTTTTTTGAACAAGTTTTATATAAAAAAAAAACATAAAAAGTTTCATAGAAGCCAAAAATACGATTTGAAATCTGCTGATAAATTTTGATGAAAAAAAAAATTGTACCGTCAACTGGGGCATCATGCAAAATGGCTTTTAAAAACTGAATGTTCACAGATAATCATACCGCTTGAACATCAAAAGTTTTAAGTTTAATGGGAGATAAAATCAACGTAGTTGGAATAATTATTGGTTTCACCAGATATTTTTAAATTTTCGAAAACATGCGAATTTAATCATACTAAGAAAAAGGGATTAGTTGCAGATAACTTTGTTTTGAAGAAAAATCAAAATAAAACGTTTGTCAGTTCATAGTTTTTTATATATTTGTGCTGTCATAAGACATAAAACATGTGCTAACTTACTACCTGAAATCATAAAATTTTATGTTTGGATGGAAGAAATTTTGAAATTAACAAACAAGAGCTGCAAAACAATCATATTCCAGCATATGAAAGTGAGATTTTAAATCTTTGATTTGTATTTAAGCCCAGACTGGTAACTGAATTATAAAAATAATAATTCGAAAATTTGGAAATTTTCCAAAAAAAGATTTTTACACCCAGTGTTGGTAGAGGATAATAAAAGCAATATAAAGTTTTAAGGTGACAACTATCTTTAAAACAATCCGTAATACTCGGTAAAGTTGTGAAAAACATTTGTACATCTATTGCTCGACTATAAATTATCTCACGATGTGAGTAATTATCGCATTTCGATATGTTGTTGAAAATATCGAAAATATTGTAGTTAGAATGACACATATTGAAATATTTTTATTATAGCAGTCATATACCTAAATATGAAAAAAAAAAACCTTCAAATAGCATTACCGAATTTTAAGCTTCAATCATATGATCTCATTACTTCATTGATAAAACTGTTAAAAATGACTACAGCTAAGCAAGCAAATCATTTCAAAGTCTAAGAGTTATAAAACTATCATCAAACTTTGATGAAAATGTACATTGTTTCGTGACCAAAATTTCACTGTACCTTCACTACTCCAAAGGTAATTGGTACAAGTTCATCGCTGTATCGTCAATTTCAAATGTGACATATCTTTGCAGACATTCTTGAAAATTCTTTAATTTTGTCTTAAAATCACCTACCAATATCAGTTAATTTATTTAATACCATAAAATAAAGTAATATTAATGAAAAGCAATATTGATTGCAATTTATTAACTAGAATAACAAAAAAAAACAATCCTCGAATCTTTATCAGCACCGAAAAAAATAAACAGAAACACAGAAAAATCGCTAAGGAGGAATGTGCCCATTTGAGACGTGACTGAACCCAAAAACATTTGGCAAAAAGCAAGACAACGTCGTTGTCGTCGATTTGAGCATCAACAATCACTGATAAGTGGAGTGCGTTAAAGGGACATTATTTATCCTTTTCCCCCAGTTGGGTTCCTGGCTCAAGTTGAAGTTGAAAGATGTATGATAAAGTCCTCATCTGCAGTGGAGGAGCTACGAGGATACTTAAGTCGATGGAAAATGAATTGAGTGAAGTTGTGTATTTTTTTTTTTGTACGATTTGCCTCACAATTTAATAGATTTTATTAGAATGAGGAAATTTATACTGGTAAAAAATCGAAGTTGCATCACATTATGTTATTGAAAACTAGACACTGAAAAAAATGTCACTACAACTACATAAATTATAAAAAACGTTTATCTGAATTATAAATTTATAAAAAGAACTTATATATTTCAGCAGCAATTTACATTGCTTCAAAACAACAAATTTTCATCCGAGATCGTTAAGTAGTTAACCACCCGTATCATCCGCCCACTATACTGAGTTAGGGATATAGCTGAAACAGGATTTTCTTCCCAATTCGCTTCATATCCGCATAGATTCGAATCTTGAAGTAGGTCCCGAGGAATAGAATCATTACTCATCCCAACGTGGTCGTCGTTGTTCTTTAAGGGTTGTTCCAGGGTGGTGGGCGCAAAACAGACTCCTCCATAACCTAGCTATAGCAACCGTCAGCAGCAGCAGCAAGTAAACTCCCCCACAAACACAAATATACGCATACCCTGCATCATCGAAATAGATGTTTTCGAGTGGATTTAATCAGAACACAAACAAATAATTTCCAGTTGAGATAGTGGAGTGACTAATTTTACGAATGAGTGCAAATTATTGGTAACAGGTTTCATTTATTTTTTACATTTTTCAGTAAAAAGCTCAAAATCTTCTCTATTTATTGTTGACAGGTTTTAAATCGGCTCCTTCTCTGAGAATTTCTACAACCAATCTATGAAAAATATTCTTTCACAAGACTGTAGAGATTTTCAGTCGCCGGCTGTTGGAACAATTCCTCCAGCGTAGCAAGATGGTGGTGCCATATCCGGGTGCCAGAATGCTAGAAGAACAGTCCAAGTTTTTGGCTTGGATTCAAGAGCTTCAACGAACACGCAGCTTCATTAACTTTTCATGTTTTGACTCATCAGGAGTGGACTGTTGGCAGTGGGGGCACGAAAAGGGATCAATTTTAGAGATGATTTTTTCTTTCGTTCTGTCTTCCTCCCTTGGAAACAGAGCGAGTAGTTTGACGAAGGCAACATATTTTCAGGAACACGGGCACGCATTTTTAAGCATATGTTTGTTTTTTAGAAGCGATTGCGTTGAATTTGGAGCCAGTTTTTCTCCTCACAAATTTTCACCATCTTTGTGTTAGATAAAGAGCAACATATATTTATTTTTTTTGTTTAAAGTATGGTTTATAGTTGGTTTTAATTAAATCAAAACCACTTTCTTAAAACAAAAATATGCTTCGGAGGGTAAGCAAAAGTTTATGAAAAAACAAAACCTCAAATTCTCTCAATATCAAAAAACGTGTGACGCTCTTTAACTCAAGTTAGTCGCTCAGTTTAGCCACACGTTGCAAATCTTGGAGATCTTCCTATTTGTTTGCTCGCTCCGAGAATTTCTTGGGCCCGGCAAATATAACAACCAAAATCAGCGTGGCGACAAACGTGTGAATTGATTGTCAGGCCCCTACAATGATATAGAATGCGTGTGGAAAAAAAACCTAGATCTGAGAGATGCGCTCTTAACACGTTCGTCGCCACGCTCATTTTGGTAGTTTTGCTAGCCGGGCCCAAAGAAATTTTCAGAGAGAGAAAGCAAAGAGGGAGAACTCCCATATTTGAAACGTGTGGCGAAGCTGAGCGGTAAACTCAAGTAAGAGAGCGTCACCTGCTTTTTGATGTGACGGGGCCCCCAGGAAGTACACCCGTCTGCCGAATATGGGTGACGTGGCGACGAACGTGTTAAATTTAAGCTTTTTCCTCAGATTTGAGCTTTTTCTCAGATTTGAGACCGTCGGTACAGTACACTTTTCAGCGCATATTCAGTCAGATATATGTTAAATAGGCATTGGATTTTCCAACCTCTTTTTAATTGCTTAAAATCTGAATTATTTGAGTACATCATACTGAATAAAATCTGATTAAAAAAATTTATAGACATTCATTTTTCCTCTTTTCCTTTTTCAGTGATGAAAACACGGCCGTCAATCACTCGGGAGCAATAGCGCAGCTGGCCAACGCGGAACCGGACGGATGGCGGAGGCCTCGGAGCGAATCCTCGGCAGATGCCGAAAGTGTTTACATGACAAATGCAGTGATGAGTGACTCGGGCTATGGCCACGGGATGCTCTCGAGGCGATCTAGTGTAAGTACTCTGATACCTTTAGGACCTTATCATTTTACCTTCGAACCCCAGAGTGGGGTTGGTCATTATCTACGTAGACACATCTTCCTTTCCCAAATTCTAAACATTCCTTGACAATCTTTGATGATTCATCTTCATCCTTCAATCCATCACAATCCCCTTCCCCAGTAGTCTACGTAGATAATGGCCGACCCCGCTGATGGGCTTTGGCGTTAACTTTTCAGCTTCCGACCACCAATGGACCACCCGGACAGAAATCGACCACCTTCTTCGGCGGCATCAAGGAGTGGTGCATCGCGTGGTGGCACTCGGGCCGGGAAGATTCCGACGAGTACGGGTACGACGCCGAGGAGCCTTCGGATCTAGGGTATGCAACACCAGTATCCATAGAAACTCCCTTACCAAGCTCAGTTACCAGGTAGACTACCGGTTCCGGAATCTCGAGAGAGATTAAAAATCCGGAACCCCATCTTGCTTCTTTGTCTTACTATAATAGCTGTTTTTTCACTTATTGATGTTTATTTAATAATTTGATTTGTTTTTGAATCAGTGCTGCCAAGTGAAAATCGGATTGAGATAAACAATTAAATTTAGTCGAATCTGTTTCTATTTGCTTCTTAATTTATTTTTCGATTTTTCACAATTTACAATTTGCTTTTATTTTCACTCTAACCCATCTCTAAACTCAAGCCCATCTCAACGAGATATTATTCTGTTAATTATGGACGATAAGGGCATAACGAGCACCCGGGGCGAAGTTTTTTTTTTAGGTTTATTTATGACACTTTACCACCTTGTGGCATTCGTGTCTAGTGAGTTAAGTTTTTACAAAAATTTGTAGACATTACACTTTTTTAAAAATTATGAGTGATTTTTCTTTTGTTTCTTCATTTTTTAAGATTTCAAAAACAGTTCCCACGATATTGAATTCCTTACGAGTCGGTCCAGTCGGTCAAAATGTGTTGCACAGTGGTTTGTACGCCGCAGAACTGGCATATCGGTGAGGAGCTTCTGTCGAACAAGTGTGCATGGGTCAGTCTTGTATGACCTATGCGTAATCTTGTTAAAACACGCTGGTCTGATGAGCATTTCCGGTCTTTAGGTTTTATGGGCATATATTTGTGTTGCCTAAGGAATGACTGATTTGAATGCCATTTGTGTTCCCATGTGCTCCAAATGCTGGTTTTTACGTTCCGAATAGCATCTTGAGCTGGTATTCTACGATCGGCTGACGGTGGGGTGCTATTACGTGCGATGTTAGCACATTTATCGGCTTCTTCATTGCCAGGTATTCCAGCATGCCCTGGTACCCAAGTGAATATAAGATTACGCTCGCGTGCATGGTTTTCTAAGCTTTGGATCCATGGATGTCGGGACGCTCCTTTATAGAGTGCGTCCAAGCAGCTTGCTGAGTCAGTAAGGATGATTGAGGATTCATTTATGTCCGATTCTTGAGCAGCAACGTTTAGCGCATACGCCTCTGCTGAAAAAATACTGCAATCACTTGGCAAATTGCGACTGATTTTCCTGGGTGGTAGATAAACTCCAGCCCCAGTGTTGTTGTTATCTTTAGAACCGTCGGTGTATATGTGTTTAAATGTGGAATATTTACTAGCTATGAACTCGTTGAACTTCGGGAGTACAATTCTTTGGCTACTCCCAGCTTTAATGCTTCTTTTTAATGTGATATCAATTTTCGGAAGGTCATGATTCCACGAACGATCAGTAAGCCTTGAAAGTGGGTAGACGCTGGCACGGTATAAGTATATAAGGTAGGCTACTAACTCGAGTAAACAACTCGTTTGAATGCAAACTAGTGACGTCATTACTATCTACCTATAGCGTGCCAGGCAAAAAGTTTGCGCGCGTAGGATAATGCTGCATACACCGAGGATCACTAGATGGATAGTAATGACGACATTATCGGGAAGATATCACCTTATTATATTGTACACCGTGGACGCTGGGTACTGGCGTGTTGGCGGTTGATTGAAAGACGTTTTTCGATCGATCAGCTGTCAACGCACTTTGATCAATGTTTTTTTCCACCAGTCGAATGCCTAATTGCGCTAGTCGTTGCACAAGCAATAGTCGAAATGGTAGACAACCTGACTCAGCTAAAAGAGATTCAACTGGGCTTGAACGAAAAGCTCCAGATGATTGTCTGACTACTTCGTTGTATGTAGGTGTTAGCATCTCGTCCATCAAATCAATGTTGCAGCTGGTCAGGCCTACACCATAAAGTAACTTGGAACCCGGGGCGAAGTGATTATTCTTCTTTTGTAAGGAAGTATGTATTTATTACAGAAATATGAAAAAAAAACCAACTTGATTCTCGAGTATCGAACAAATTATAACTATCAAGCACCGGAAAATAAGCTCTAGGTACCGATAAATCATCTTAAAAAAAAAATGAATACATTTCTACATGATGTAGGGAAGATAAGGGCATAACGAGCACCCGGGGCATTTTAAGCACTCCTCTTTTCCACGAAAGTACGGAATTTCTTAAATAAATTTTCATGGCGAACAGTTTTGTAGTTCTTCTAATATTAAATTTTCAGCAAAAAATAAATCTTAGAGCTTTTTTCTATGGTTAAATTAGTGTCCTTCTTAAGATGGTCATTATGCCCTTATCTCCCCGATACATTGTTCCTCAAGTTCAAAATTCATTGAAGTTTTCATTTTTTACTTTAATCAATATTAAAATCCGTTTTCGCTTTAATTTGTTGACTCGGGGCAAACAGAGCACCATAGATCAGGGCATGATGAGCATTTTCTACCGTAAAATCTAGTAGGAAACTTAACTTGACGAAGTCAACTCAATTGTAGAGCTATAGCTTGACAGATAACATCCGATGAGTTGGCCGGAGAGGTAGCTCAGAGTACACGAGTTCGATTCCTGGTCGAGACTATTTTTTTCATTTACCATTCATGATTGATAATTTTGATTGTGGATTATGGGGCTAGTTGCATCATCCGCAAAAAAAAACCATAAAGATAATGTATGATTGTGTGTTACTTGTTTGTTTTCTACATACAATATTTTGTTGTTGCTTGTTTGATGGATAATGCGACTAGCCGTATAATGTAACAGTCAAAAAAAAAATCAATCATGAATAGTAAATCCGCCTCCACCAGGAATCGAGCCCGAGTCCTTTGAGGTTACTTCTCCGACACCTTTTCACTAGGCCAACTAGTCAGATGAAATCTATAAGCTGTAGCTCTATAATCTGGTTGACTTCAGCGAGTTTAATTCACTGCTAGATTCTACGGCAGAAAATGCTCATCGTGCCTTTATCAACGGTGTTTATACTGCCCCGGGGGGTTCTCATTATGTCCCTATAGTGACAACCCAAGCAACCAAAAGTCCCATATCTACTTAAACGCATGCCTCCTAAGTTCGAATTTAGCTGAACAAAGGTTTAAAGGGAATTGGTACCGAATTTTCTCGAATGCGAGCATGAAAGTTACAAAATGTTCCTCAAATAGCTTTGTGTTACACGTCAATCGCATCCATTCAGTAGAAAACATACAAATTGGGTCTCAAATAGCTTTCTATGGACTTGAAGTTCCAAAAAGTTCTTCAAATAGCCTTTCTTTCAGTGATTGAATTTTGCTGAGCATGAATTGATCAACCATCTCTCGCTCAACGCTTTACTCGGAAGCAAAGGTTGCTTTGAGGCATCGAAAACGACAAAACCGATGATGCATACGCTCTCACATGGCCCGCCTTCAAGAAGCAATATACATTCGAGGCAGCGAATACAAAAAACCAAACGAATGTCTCTCACTCATCTCCTGTTACATTCTTGACGGAACCGAATTCAAAAGGCAGAGCAAACCCGAGTCTCCTCGTTTGTGCCTGGATCGAATACCCGAGGTTTTTCTGCTATTGCTATTATTGCACAGCAACCGCACGCAGGCAGCTAGTTTTTTCGTTTCTTTTCCCACCCTCTCCTTGCTCCATACGTTGCGGGCCTATGCAATGCAATAAGTTCGGTTGTTGTCGTTGTTGCCTCAACCTTTGCGGCGAGGTTGAAGATGTTCTCCTCAACGCAGCTATCGGTTTGAGTCCATCAAATTCAATAATGTAAATGAGTATGTGTGCCTCGTCTATTTCATGCACCATGTAGCGACCGAACGTTGAGAGAGTTCGTTCTGAGCAGCGAACGGATAGTGTCTCTCGGAGCAGATCCTCCTCATGGGGGGAGGTTTGAATGAATGTAGGTATATGTATCGTCTCCTGTATTACTATACGAGGACTCAAAGTGTGTATTTTGAATGCCTCTGATGAGAAAATGGTTGAGGATTTCAATCACTGCTTTCTTTAGACATGTCCGCCATTTAATGAATATGAAATGTGAACGAACATCACAAAAGGGCATATAATCAATAAATCATTTTTTGTGGCTTAGATATTGTTGAAATGTTCAATATTTCAATATAAATTTCTACTCAAAACAACTTAAAGCTAACCCGCAAAGGTTTATTTTTGAAAATAGTAAATTTTTTCACTTTAAAAATTCCGTCCAACTATATTTACTTACCACGAATTTATCACACATTGAAAGTCAGATGAAGCAATTCATGAATTAAATATCTAGATAAACTCAAGCCACTGGCTGCCCTTGCAAATATTCTAGGAAAGCTTATCACCACTTCAAATTTAAGTAGCCTGTAAGGCAACACCTAGGCGTGGCCTCGTGGTAGCGTGTTTGGCTATCATCTCTCGAAGGGTCACGGTTCAAATCTGGCATCACGACTATTTTTTCATAAGGTTGCTCGATTGATTGAGTGTGTAGATGTGGGGTGCGTTCCGGCATGTATCGAACAAAGTTAAAAACAAAGCAATTAAGTCAGATGAGTTGAGGTGATAGAAGAAATAATGATGAATGGCGAGAAACCGGCAACACTACATGGGCTGGTGGTGACCGAAGTTTTGTTTTTATTTTTGCTGATTAAACGATTACTTGTGAGGTGAACAGAAGGCCGTTCAAATCTGTAATGGAACTTCAAAGTTTCAATAAGAACTTAAATTTTGGGCTAAAGCATTGATTATGCTGATAAGGCTTTTTAACGAGACTTTTGGTTGCTAGCCAGTTTTCAGCTTTCGACAAAAAAAAAATGAAATTTTAAACGTTTTTATCTTCTTTCAAAATTCTAGCCAGATACTGAATAGAATCCTTTAGTTTTATAACACAAAATAGTGATGTAACTCACATAAAATAACTGTTTCTATGGTTTAATAAGCGTCCTCCTTAAGGTAGCCATAATGCCCTTATCGCTCCTAAATATAACTTTCATATTAATATCCCGTAGGGTGATTTGCCAATCATTGCACAGCTAAGCACTTGATTTTGGTGTTTATGCTGTATTTTAGTGATTTTAACCAAATTCACTCGATTTTTTTTGTCGATGCACTCATACAGGATTGGTCAACAAGACCCAAAAGTTCAAGTGTTTGAAAAAAGTGACATAAAAATTTAAAAAATCATTCAAAACAGCTTGTCTGTGCCCAATAGTTGCACAGGCAAATTTTGTGTCGTGCATAATGTTGTCCGATTTTTTCCAATGGTTGCACATTTTAAAAATAAGTCACCATGAGGTCGAATAGGCTGATATTTGTTACGGAAGCTTATTATGAGGTCTTCTAGTTCAAATGCAATCTAATTTTTTGACGGCCCCTTATGAGGGGGAGGGGGAGTGGGGGTCTTCCATATAAACTGTCCAATGCACTTTCCAATTCCAATTCGGCCTCAAAAAACACAAAGCCGCCGGTTTGAGTGTCTGGAATAGCATTTATCACACGTGAAGTTTTCTCAAAAACTCAAATCCACCTCTTTATTCACCCGAAGCATTTGAGTGGAGTGTTATTTAACCTAATTTGCCCAGTGTTGAGCCTTTTTCTTTATATGTCCTACCAACATGAATCTTTATGTCTTCAAAAAACTGAAAGGTATTTAATGCTTGATTTTTAAATGGATATTAACAGGTGAAAAAATTAGAGAACGTGATCTGTTTTGCCCTGTTTTACCCCTATGAAGAAGATCCGATGTTACAAAACAAATGTTTTAGGACTCACTTGAAAGTCGATCGATTTTTAAAATAATGAATCTCAATTTAAAACTTGAAAATGGACGCAATCACGCCCAAAGTTTCAGATCGTTTGACTGATTTATGCTCATGCTATACAATTTTGTATAAGAATTTTTTTTTTTCGAAAAGTTAATTGATTTAAATATTATCTTTTTCATATAAGTGGGTTTATTTGTAATTAATGTAACCTCTATAGCATTTCATCAATCTTCAGGAAACTATCACATCACATAGAAATGCTTTCCGAGAGTTTTCCGGCTGAAAAACTGTTTTGGATCAAATTAAGTTTCACAAAGCTATGACTGTTTAGTTTTCTGGATGATAAGGGCCTCGACGGCAGATTCGAATTCCTGAGAAAATTGCACGATGGATAAGTAATATTTCGGGTGTTCCAACCTTCGACTTCTAGTTTCTGAGATTAAGGGTCGTAGTTTTCCTTCTGTACAATATTCTGACAATATTAATAACAATATCAAAGGGATCGCTGTTGACATGGAATAAAATTCTTTTAGATTTGTCATCACGAAATTAGAGAATTAGATTTTTTCAGAACAGCTTTTAGATTCTTTGCATAAAATGTTGAGTAAATGGTCGGGATAAAGGATTTCAGAATAAATCTAATAAAAAAGTAGTCTCTCAAAGCCAATGCAGTTGAGTTGACTTTGACATTTTTCAGACAATGCAAATTTCCCGTCTTTCATCTAAGAATTAATATTAATTATAAAAATAAAAGTGAATAAAAAAATTAAATTTTGAAACTATAAGTTTTTCAACGAGTTTAATAACTTCAAAACTTCATTTTCAAGATTTGACGGTAAAAAAAAATAAACTTATTGATATATAAAGTTTCATTGAATTATTGAATTAATTATTGAAATCAACATTGAGTGCAAAAAATGTGAAAATTCTGAGTGTAAAATAATTAATTAAAGCACAGCATTTACTAAAATTACTAGTTAAACGTAAATATCCACTTATTTAGAAAAAAAAACATGTCATATCAATAGACAATTCGAGTTGTTTTAGTTGCATGTAGTCAATGAACGTGTTCAATGTTGTATGACAATTTGTATGCAAGAAGAACTTTTCGCATATACAAGAAATTCAAATAAGTAAGAAATGAATTTGTTTTAAATTATTGATTTTGCCCATTCCTATGAATAATTGTTTGCCAGCATGAGAAGAAGAAAAGTATTTCATGAAAAAAGTTATAACAATTTAGAAATAAAAAATCGTAATCCATTGAAAAGTATAGTACAATTGCAGGTTTTGCTTTCTGAAGCTTTCAATAATTTCATGATATGTTTTTGCGAAAGTTTTGTATCATCACACTTATTGACTATGCAAAGCAGTATAATACGATTCTTATTTTCATCTGGTTAACCAGCTTTCAAATTAGCTGTCAATACACTTAAATTTAAAAATATTTACCTTTTTTGAATTTTTTGTATGACAACGACTCTCATTTCTGAAGTACAAGTTAGGTTTAGTTTTTATTCACATGCAATGTATTGCAAGAACCAAAAAATATTTTAAAAATACAAAATTATGTTTTTGAACTTTCAGTACATCTCTGATGGTTTTTGAATGAAAATTTGGATTTTTCCGTACAAGCCTCCATACTTATTCAAAACAAGTTATAATTCAGGACTTAATCAATCGCTTGCAAATTTTTTTTATTGCTATTTTTAGCTGTAAAAACAACCAAAAAAAGTTATTGGAGGTATACGAATTTAGAAATTTGAAATTTCCAAACAAATTTTGCAGCGGAATTATTATTTTATTTTATTTACATAGCAGCGGAATTATATACAACAATGGGGCAGGAGGAGATTGAGCGGACCAATTGTTGCACGATCCAAAATATTTTCTGGTTAAGTATGGATCATAATTTTTTTTCAAAATCATGGTGCTAAAATTGTCCAACAAACGTTTCGTATAGAAAACTGATACGAAAAATGTTTTGTTCTGACGTAAAACCTTATTTGCCGTAGAAGGAATGTTAAGGTTTTTGTTAACAATTGGCACAAAAATCGCGCGAAAAAAACAAGAAAAATTAAAACTGTCGTAAGATGCACACTTACCAGCAGAAAATATCGCAAAAGCCTCATTTCATCAGAAAACAATCCGAATTTCATGATTCAGTATTATTTTTGAGGAAAAGTTGAAAAACAGCTAAAATATTAGCAATTTAGGTCATGCTGTGCAACAATGGGTTAGGGGACAACGATTGGCAAATCACCCTATTTATCGTTTCGAAAAAAATGTTTACAATGGTTGTATACAAATTATTTTATTCATACCTCATATTTCCTGCTTCAAAAGCTTTTAATGAAATTTTGTAGCTCTCTCACCAATGCATCTGGCATGGCTCTGCTCCTGATCAGAAGAGCAAATCGAAATTGCTACTTAAGTCTATCTCAGCGTCTAATTTAGTTAAAGTTTTTTTATGAACACTGTTTTTGAACGTGTTTTCGAAAACAAAACTTAATCTTATTTGAAAACAAAACCAACTTGGTGATAGCTTCATATTAAAATTTCTTAATTAATGGGATAAACATATCAATTGTTGGGTGTAGAGGCATGGTTTCATTCATAAATTTATAGCTTTAGTATTTTGTTAACCTTCCTTAGGGTCTATATGACCCGAACTGTACTTTCTCAGAGCAGAAACAGTTAGAGCTACATAGATACATGATTTTTTTTTAACTTTCCATAAAATAAAGAGCTCTACAATGTCTCTTTTTTTTAATTTTTGAATAGAGTTACCAAAGCCACCCAGTAAAATCAGACAATTGGACAATTAGACAAAAATTAGAAAATTAGATGGTTCAGGTCATAAAGGGTGTTCCAAAAACACCCTTGAAGCAAGAAAGTTTTTAAAAAAAGAGTATTTTGCACCCAAGATAACTCATTTCGTTAAAGTTGCATTGAAAAATTCCTGATCGATATGAATTCAGATAGATTGAGAGCTCATATTAAAATAGTAAAATGCTTGGTTTTACAGACCACAGCACGAATGATGATTCAACACTGTTTGTGATCAAACCTAGAATTAAATACTATTCGACATCCCAAAAAAGAAAAGTAACATCAGACATCAGATACGCAAACAAAAACTTTACTTAAATTAAGAATAGTAAACTTGTAAAATATTTTCAATAATTAATAAATAATTTTCAATTCAACAACCCTAGTGAAGAAACAGCATAACAGTGAGTTACCGAATGAATTGTTTTGGCACGGTAACTCTCCAACCAGCTGAAGAAAGCAACAAAAAACACAACATAAGTCAGTTGAAATAAAATCTCGAAGTGGCAACATCAGCTCCGTGCTCGTTGATTGTTTGTTTTGTCGGTCGAGTTAGTAGAAGTAATAAAGTGGTGTTTTATTTGTAAATCGGTCGTCTATTAGTGTTTCCAAAGCACATCCGAAACCCGGAACGGCGTGAACCGTGCGGAATTATTCTGTGTGTTGAATGTGGACTTAATTGGTGCAACGAAATCGGACCTCCCGACCTAGCAGCAGCGAAACAGCAGCGAACAAAACGACCCACCAGCGGTGGATTAATTAACGCTCTTTGGTGCTACTTTCCCGTCCCGTTGGCAGAGCAACGGAAAGTAAAACCTCCGATCAATTGAACCCGGTAAGCTACCCCCTGAATCCTCAACAAACACATTAGGAAATTTATCAAATATATTGCACATTAGACAAATTTTCTTTAGGGTTGTATGCCTCCATCAATGGGTTTTTTGAAAAATGATTGAAGTAGGGATTTCATATAGAGTTTAAGCTATCAAATGGCACAATTTTCTCCATTTTGAAAAAAAAAATGGCATATTAGACCGTATTTATTTAAAAGTTATTTGAAAAGTTGATAAAAAAATTCAATGATTTTATAGCTATATTTTTTAACGGGAATCAAAAAAAAAATTTCGTTCTGTTCAATAACATTGAATTCCAACCCATAGTGATGAATTATAAATGAAGAGACTGATAATGTATTAAAACATAGAATGTCAACGTATTGAGGACCAATTCTGAGGTATATCGACTTTTACTTTAAGCTTTTGGTTACCCTGAGCTCCACTACTCTGAAATGTTAAATTTTATTTTCAAATACCTAATACTAATAATAATCAAATACGACACTTCAATTCACTCAAGAATTTGAAATCAGCGAATTTCCGAAATCCCTCGTTGTACGTTTTTCGTTATTCTTAATATGGTAGATATCACAAAAAATTATCAGACCATTTTTATAAATGTAAGCTAATTATTCAGTTATAAAATAAAAGTTTTCAAGAAGGAAACTAATGATTTATTATTTTTTCTTATATTTTTAACATTTTTACTTTTAAGGAATCTTTCAATCAGCCAAAGCTTTGCTGACATAGTGGAATTTCATAATTTTGACTGGGATGGTCACACACACTAAAAAAATAGCATTATTTTTTTCTTCATAAATAGATAGTGAACATTTAGACAATTCCAAAATGGTATAATTTATTCAAAACGGTTCAGTAGTTTTAAAGATACAGCTGGAATTGGTATCCGGGGCTATATGACCCTAACCGGTTAATTTTCCTTTCTTTTAACCGTTAAGGAAGGTAAAATTCATTAATAAACATATGAGAAACTAGAAAGGCTACCTTTAACGGAGGTTGAGGTAGTTATTTATTTTCAACCTCGCATAAATAAGGATTAAATTTTGATTTTGAGTCTCTCAATAAAAAGAATCATTTATCAATAAAGTCTTATAAAGCCACATTTTTTCAAATACCGATTTTATCGGTGGAATTTTTACCATTTTCCATTTTTTTTTAAATAAATATATGGCATTGGAGGGTAGCCTTAGAGTAGTCTATTTAGAAAAATTTTGTACAGATTTTTAACTTGAATTTTAGATCAATTTCAGAAGGCGAGAGCTACAACATTTTACCTATTGAAAAGCCTCATATGACTAGGGCCACTCCAATGTACATAGTTCACGCACAATTTATCTTTTATTTTTACCATTTTGTCACCTTTAATTTGAATTGAAAAAAAAACATGTTAGCTCATTATTTGCGTGGCTTAACCCTCACCCGCTACTGAAATTTTTACCCGTTACAGTCTTTGGAGTGTTAATTTGACACTTCTGAATAAAACCAATGGATCTCTCTTGTTTCTCAACCAATTTTTACCAAATTTGTAGTTTTCTAAACCATGTAATGTAGCTCACTTTTTTATTCATCCTATTTGTGTAAAGTATTGCGGCGCTTATGTAATAACACAACTAGAATCGGTATGAGATTTCCTTTTTGATGAATATAATTTTTTTTGCGAGAATCTTGCGTGAATATACTCAAAATGCAGTTCAAAGTTAAATTTAAGTGCTAGAAAATCTAAGGAATTGCAAGTTGACAAAAAGTTCTTAAACCACCGATTTTTAATAAATTCACGGTTTTAAAAACCTCGTAATGTTACTCAAATATGTTTCTAAGACAACACTCATCTACAACACTTCAATTTTCCGTGTTTCAAAGTCTAAGAATGAAAATCCGTAATAAGGCTGGAACAAATATCAATTTTTTCTTTTGTCACCCCCCCCCCCCCCCTCGAAATTTCCAAAAACCCGAAGGGGGAAATAAATAAAGTTTAAAGTATTTAATGTAAATTTCGAAAAAAAAATTCAAGAATCCAAAAGATCACAAGAAGAAAAAATCAAATTTTGGAAGATGGAAGTTATTTCACCTTTTGTATTCTTGATTTTATTGAATTTTCCGATCAGAAATTATTTGTTTTTTAGGTTTTGTGCAATGATATTTTATGCAACTTGGTTGCATACAAGCTTTCGTGCAATTTATTCCAATTTATTTGTTTATCGCATTATTTTTTATGGTCCCCCCCTCGCGATGTTCCAACTCCGAGTGACAAAAGAAGGATTTGAAATTTGTTCCGGCCTAACATGCTTCGGAAAAATACTGTAGAACAGCTAAGGAATGCGACAAATCCCTTAGTGTCCAAGAAAGCTAAAGTTGACGTAGTTTGGTACATTTTCGCATATTTAGATTTTCAAAATACGAAATATAGAATTTTCGACGAATTTTCAAAGGTAGATTAAATAACGTCAGCTTTAGCTTTCTTGGACACTAAGTGATTTTTTCCGAAGCATGTTATAACGGATTTTTATTCTTAGACTTTGAAAAACGGAAAACCGAAGTATTAAAGATGAGAATTGTCTGAGAATCATTTTTGAGTTATATTACGAGGTTTTTAAAGCCATAAATTTTGTAAAGATCGATTGAGAAACAAGAGAAAAAAGCGGTTCTAGGCTAGGAGTGTCAAATTGACACTCGAGGTCTGATTATAGTAGGCTTGCCAGATACTTTCAGAAAGAAGCGTAAAATCTTTAAAATAGCTTAATTGAGTAGCCAAACTTATAAGTTGACCATTAGCCAAAGTTGTTCATAGAAAGTACACTAAGGTAAAAAACCTTTTAAACGCAAATTGATTTTACTCAGTTTTTCTTACATGACTTCAATTTACATGTTTTTTTTGCCATATGTACTGCTATTTTCCACGGTTTTTTGCGAATTAACATTTGAGAGATAATATTTCAAGTCGTACATGTAAACGGCGGATTTGATATCGTGAAAAAAAAACTTTGTGTAATTTAGCTTAGCTTAGCTTAGCTTGATTGGCTACTCACATCCACCTTAAATTGTCAAATCCAAAATGCTTTTCAACTATAAAAATATTTGAATGAAAAAAAAAAACAGTTTAATATTTTAAACTTTGTATTTTTAGTTGAGTTAAGTATTGCAAGGAATGCTTAGTGGGACAGTTCTAAAAACAATAAATTTTAGCATTTTAAACTCAACGTTCGCTGGTGTGGCTCTGTAGAACGAATTCCACATCGCCAATGGTTGCTACTCCGTGATTGACCGAGGCCATCAATTTTGCGCAAGGAGTGAAAAAAAAACTTTGTGTAATTTGTATAAAAATTAGTTCATTTAATAAAATGCATGTTTGTTAAATGAAAAATGCTTATTTTAAGAAAACTCAAGCAAAATTTAAGGTTTTATAACAGGCTACAAGACCAAGTTTAAATTTCATAAGTTCCTGAAGAGTCTTATAAATCAATCAGTGTTACTTGGAAAAGATTTATTTGAAAGATTTTCTGTTCATGTCAGAATTCAAATTGAGTCAAAAGTTATATTTTTTCAGTGTTAAATAGTCAGATAAATTTGTTATTTTTTCCCAAGAAAAATAGCGAGAAACTTTGAGGAAAAGGCGGAACAGAGGAGCATTCAACAAAACACCGGGACACGTCCCGCTTTTGCGGGACGGATAGCAACCCTAGATTATAGAGTTTTTTTCCCTGGACTTCTTCATAAAAAAGTAATGATGCAAAATTAAAGATTTCAATAATTCACTGAGGGTCCCAGAAGATTTTTTTTATTTGGTTGCACCGTAATAAAGTAATACTAATAAGACGCCAAACTTCCAATAGTGTCATATTGACACTCAAGAGCGGGATAGGGTTAAGTCATAGTTCACCTCGAAATCTCGACGGGATCCAAATGATAATCAATTCCCATTTCATGGTTTTTATTTGTTCCCCGTAGTGAAGCAAAAGGCAGTTTTGCTGTTGTTCGAATAAGCATCATCTTCAAATTATTCCTAATCTTCTGTGAGATGTGACCCAGTATAATAAATCAAAATATATTTAAATGAAATGAAAGCTTTAAAACAAGCCACGATATTCCTTTGATTTGCACATACCAACTATCATCCTTAGAAGCACTCAGCATCATAACTTTCTCATCTTACCATCCCCACAAACATTCTAACTTGCTCACATATCATAAAGTTGCACTGCTTTACGAAATGTTAACCTTATTGAAAGTTAGTATATAGAGAGCGTGAGAAAGAATGGAATTTTTGATAAGCAACAGGGACACGGTTAATTATACATTCAAGTCAAGATAAGAATTTTAGATGTAGCGGGTGTACTTATTTGTTGAAATATAGAAATAAACTTGACAGCACTGGTTTTAAAATCTTTATATTTTCTTTTATTTTCAGTTTCCACAACTTATGGTTTGTACTTTTTCACTGTATTTTGGTATTCTATGTCCTGCGTGTCATTCATTTATAGAAATTGAAGATGATCAACTAACGTTCTCATTCCACTAACAACTCTAGATGCACGTCGTTGAACGTCATCCGGGATCCATACGTGACCACTGGTCGGGGTAATGTGGTCAGCATGATACCGGATATATCACCGACCCCTATGCGGCCAACGTTGCCACCAATGTCCCATATGCAGGACATGCACGGACCAAGAGATTCACGCTCACTACCGAATAGTAATCGTCTGGGTTCACGATCCGTGAGCCAGGACTCTGTATATACGATTTTGATACGGCTGCCTCCGGAGGGTGGATCCGGGGAAGAAAGAGCTCCATCGATAAAGATGATCCAGGACGATGTGCCAATGTCGATGACGGTTCCTCCGAGAAGGCCTTTGCCGTCGAGGGATTCGGATTACATAATCCCAGTTGGACGGCGCCAATCGACAGCAACGGCCGACATCCGGCTTCCGTTGACCACCAAAATCATACCAAAACCTTTGTCCAAAGCACAACAAATCCACCAAGCCAACATGATCCAAACGGCCCGGCAGGTCAAGAAGAAGAAAAAGTCTCAGGAAAAGCGTCAGGAAACGAAAGCCGCCAAAACGCTGTCGGCCATTTTGCTGTCGTTCATCATCACGTGGACCCCGTACAACATCCTGGTGCTGCTGAAACCAGTGACGACCTGCAACGATTGCATACCGCAGGAGTTGTGGGATTTTTTCTACGCCCTGTGCTACATCAACTCCACCATCAATCCGGTCTGTTACGCCCTGTGCAATGCGTCCTTCCGGAGGACCTACGTGCGGATTCTGACCTGCAAGTGGCACACCCGCAATCGAGAAGCAATGACCCGGGGCGTTTACAACTAGTCCGTTTGGGGCTAAATCCCCATCGCGCGTTTGTTTTGAACTGAAAACACTAGAACTGATAGAGCAAGTACACAAATATGTTAGAGTTAAGATTTGCTGGTTTGAATCTTCAGGGCCGGTTTGTAGAAACAATCTTTCCAATGTTTTTTTTTTTTTTTTGAAAAATCAATGTTTTCAATCCTTTATTTAATCCAATCAGTATCTTTTTTGCCAATTTTCCAAAGCTTTTAATGTTGATAATCAGCAGGATTCAGATTAAAATCCGACGTTGAGTCATAAATTGATTTTTTTACGGTTTAAATTTTTCAAGCCCATCCAGACAGCGGGGAAACAACAATGAAAATGCTTGCAATTTTATCACACAGTTTCCTTTTTGCTGAACATATCAGCTGCTGTAAGCTACGGAAAACAAAAAACAAACTCGGAAGAATCCAATTCCAAGAATGACGGTCATTAATCTTAATTAACCACGCGAACAAATTGTGATGGTGAGGGACGATGGTGAAGAAAAACGGTCCCCGACATGCGCTAGGCTTTGCAGGACCTCCTGATGGTGTGTTCTGTCCACACAAAGTTGCGTCTACAGCATTGTAGAATTAAGGACAAAAAAAATCTTCAACCAACCCTCAGACCACAAATCCGATGAAACCACGTCGGGCCCTCATCCCCATTCTTTTGGTTTTTGGCACCTTCTTTCCTTCCAAGTTGCAGATGATGCCTCGGGAGCAGGTTAATGAGAGTAAATCCCAGAATGTAGCTCACAATTAGCCTTGGGGAAGCAATGTTGTTTTAATTAAAAAATATTACAACTGCAGCGTTACGTGGATTTGAAGTTATTCGCTTTTGGCCGGAATCAATCATGAGCTTCGAAGAATATTAGATCAGCAACTCATTGAAAATTTTTCTAATCACTTGACCCCGAGTGGTTTTTACGGCGAAACTTTACGACCAACAAAAGTGAGCAAACTAAATCAATCTCCGACGCGGCCACTCTAGATTGGTCAAAATATTCGGCGAAATCCGTCAGATCTATTTTGAAAACCCATTTTCTGCATTCATCAATCAACTTTTCGAAATCACCCCCAAAAACTGCCCGCTGACCACCGCTATTAATCCAGACTGATGGATGTGGAGTGTGTGCTTGTGTCTGTGTCTGTTAGGATGAGGATGAGGTAAATTATAGTGGATTTCCTAGCGGGCCACATTGGTGCGGTGAAAGTTTTTACGTCCGGTGACATTTGGTGGTCATAATTTATGACATATTTCAGCACACGTGGAACTGCTCCGGCCGACACAAGAGCCACTTCCTCTTACTTCTTTAGAGTTCTGTTTCGTTCGTTGTTGAGATTCATATGACCAGTTCAGTCGCTAGCTGTGGACATTAATTCGTTTTTCATTGGCTTATGGATGCTGTTAAAGAGTTTTTGCAGCTCGTAAGTTTGGAATGGCATTTCGTTGCGAAGAACTTTTGTGTGTCATGAAAACGAAATTTCAGAAAAAATAAAATGGGAACATGAACAGTGTGAAGCAAACCTTCTGAGTTCATAAACCTAATCAAACGTAGTTTGCCCACCATAAAAAGCTCTTATGCTATTTTCTCTGCTGAACGAGTTTTTCAAATAATCTTTATTATAGTTTTTTGAAGTAGTTTTGTTCATCCGAAAAGGCGGCTGTGCATTTAAAACAATATTTTTGAAGTTTTGCTGAATTGAGAGTAAAACTATAGAAATCAATGTTTTTAAAACTTGTAAACAATAAAATTTAATCTATTGATAAGCTCAGCCTTTTATCTGAACAGAAATCCACTTTTCTCCATTTCTCGCGTGAGTTTTCATAAAGTCGTATTAACTCATTCGGCCTCCGTCCTTTTCACGACATTCGAACTTACGCTTAGATAACTTTTATGTCGTTTGATTTTCATGAAAACCATTTTTCAACACACTTTGCTTAACATTTGCGGATTCCATTGGTATAAGAATATTATTTTTCCGAGCAATAGTAAACTCACAATAAATGATTGTTCTGACAAAGAAACAAAAATTTCATTGCGCACACGGTGTGCAATTGGTCTCGAACGGGTTAAACATCTTTAGAATTCACAGAAAACAGGCGCAAAAGCTATCAAAACAACTTTAAAATTTATATTTCACATATAGAATATACTGTCCAGGCTACAAATATCCTAATTGGAAAAAAAGTTGCGAATTGTTCATATCAATTTTTTTCTTATTTTTTTTTTCGTTATATTTGAAACTCTTTGTTTACATTTTGTAAACGTAATGAAAGCTCACGCTCCTTGCTTCAAGATAATCCAGTCTTGGTTGGCATTTCTCTTCAGTTTGGGTTTTCCTGTTAAAGAGAGTTCAATGTTGTTCATACTGTTCCTTCCAAGCTGTTCGGAGAGAGATAAATCGCACTATTAATCGAGTGAGATTGTCTACACACAAGAATGAGCGAGAGCAATCACATCAGCTGACGATGAGAAATTCCCTCTCTGGAAATTACCATTGCACAATGTGTAGAAGAGAAATCTGAGAGCGAACACAGTTTTTTTTTTGTACTTTTACGACTAAGACGTGCTGCTAAGGACGGATCCTTTGACAATTTTTTTAAGAATAAAAAACAAAAAGAGCAGAGACTAGAGTTGAAATACATATATAAGTACAGCATTATCCAGAAAAACAGATTTTTGTATTTTATTTTGATACGAATTCTGCACGTACAGAGGAATTGTTTTTATTTTTTGATCGTAGTGGGTAGAGATGCTAGGTGCTTTTGTAAAAAAAAACAGGCCATAGCGATGAAAAAACAGCATTTTTAGGACCATTAGAGTATCAGCAGAAACCAGGTTTCAAAGCTATAATAGCACCTAACTTTGACACCTCAGCACCGCACCGGCGGGTTTCAAACGAAGTGCTATCTAGCCCCTGTTTGTTTGTTTGTTTGTTTGTTTTTTTTTGTTTGTTTGTTTGTTTGTTTATTATTCCAGTAGAGTAAGAATACAATATTCTTTTCATTTACTACTTCCGACATACACATTTGTCATTCACGTTCACTTATTTAATCCTATTCTATTTTATTCCCTATACCTTATAATGTTCAAAGTATGAATCCAACGCGGCTGCTAATTCTGGTGCTGTTTCCAGTAGTTCAGGCATTCTCTTTTAAAAATGGCTTCTGATTGTACACGCTTTACATTTGGGGTAATGAGTTGTAGTTGACAACACCTCTCACAAAAAACAGTTTTCATACAAAGCGGTCCTATTAGTAGGCACAACATAATTGCCCAAACGGCTTCCTTTGAGTGCATATGAGCTTTTGAAATAGTGCGGGGGGATAACGAGTCAAACCAAGCCTACGCATAAACATGCAGGATCTGAATGCATAGAAATTTGTCATAGAACATCCAATGAGATTGCTTTGTAGATGACTTACTCGATCGTATCTATCTTGGGGGTAACAGTGAATATTTTGTGAGTAAAAAGTGTATATTTTCATACTGCAATTTTATGAATTTGTTGGTTTAATTTCGAAAGTAAAGGATTATAAGTGGCATATGCAGAAGTGAATATTTCTCCCTGAGGCATTCAAATAACACGCTTTGAGAGCTCGTTCAGTGTTTACGGATACGTCATGGGGTAATATCAACTTAAATAAAAATGTTTTGGGGTAATGATTCAAAAAGTTCCCCGACCCCTGGTTTAGACCATAGACATATCGCACGCAACAATTTAACCCATTCGAGACGGAGTGCACACCGTGTGTGCAATGACTTTCCGAGGCTATAAGACCGACTGCACACCGTGTGTGCAATGGAAGTAGTTTCAACTTTTTCATGATTTTGAATAAACTAGTGGATCAATTTTCATGGTTCTTGAACCAATAGAATCTTAAAAGCATAGATAATCATAATTTGGCATTGGTTTCACTGTGTATGAAAATGTCTTCAAAATATCTGAGTTTGAAAATGACTTATAAAATTAGGCAGCGCAGACAGAGTTTCGTTTCGTCGATACAGACAGGCAGGCTGTTTGTGATGTTTTTGTGGAAGTGTGCGTCGGTGATTGTTAAGGTTATGGTGAGGGGAGAATAACTGAAATTTATATGCTTCTAGGACCTGGTGTATAGCGTTTGTGTAAACTTCGAATTGTTAAGTCTTATCTTTAAATTCTCAAGCTTAAGAGCGTGCTGTTGGGTTCTCCAGCTCTTGACGGAGTAATTTTAGTAATTTCTTTTTTCACCAAGGTGAAATCTGTATCTTATAGTTGAAACATTATTCTCGGTAGCTGTTCGTATGATCAATTAAAATTTAAATTATTTGTAACTTTAAACAATTTAGCTAAAAAAAACAAATAAACTTCAGCTCTATGGTAATTGCTAATAGTATCATTATCATAGATTTTTTTCATGGAATGTGTTCAAACAATCAAAACATGATTTTCTAGAAAATTCTTGTTTTATATTGTATTGAAATTTTTGAAACTTTAACGTTCCGTTCGATGTGCCTTCATGAAATGTTGGACAAATCACCCTCCATTCAAGGTGCTATTCACGCTAATATACGCAAGATTATGTGACGATCATTAGATTTTTCAATGTATATTTTTTATGAAATAAAGATCTTAATTATTATAAGAGTTAGTTAGCCGAACTTAAATAGTTGAACAACTTAAATAGTTCTCAGATAGAAAAAATCCACAGGAAGAAACAAGAAAAAATTGGGTTCAAATAAAACCGACAAAGTTGAAAACATGGTGATGAATCACAAAAATAAACACATTTTGGAAAAAATTTAAAAAAAACTTATTGTTTGTTTAAAACACATGATATAATTTTTTTGAATTTTATTTTTTCCTTTATAACCAAACAAAAATTAAACGAATGATGAACATATTTAAAATGGTGTATTTTAGTTATTCTACCCATTGCACACCGTGTGTGCAATTCGGCTCCTCGAAATAATTTTATTTCGAGGAGCGGACTGCACACACGGTGTGCAATGGACATTTTTTGAGAATTTACGATTAAATTTTGAAAATTTTATTGAATTCATGTTTTTCAGATAAAAATTGATCGAATCAAAGAATAAAAAATTTTCGCTCCTGGGGGACGCGTTCGAAAAAAGTCGCCGTCTCGAATGGGTTAATGCAACATTCAGTCTATTCAGTGCACCAGAACTAGGGCGAACATGGAGTACATCACCAAACAGAAAATATGGGAGGATCAAGGCTTTAAACAAACAGATTTTTGTATTGGTTGATGCGGAGTATGTACTTCTGTAAAGATTTCGCAAACAGCCGTAAACTAATCCACATTGTTGCATGATCAGATCGTCCCACAATAAATTTTCGTTAAAAATGTATCCAAGATTGTTCGCAGCTTTGCTCCAGTGGATTTGCTCATCGTAGATGAAGACATTGGGGAGAGAACTATGGACAGCTTGCCTTCTAGATTTGGTTATATACAGTGCCTTGCTTTTGGTATGGTTCACCAGTAGTCCATTTCTCGAACACCATGCTGCAACTCTTGCTAGATCTTCGTTGACCAGCCTGACAAGTTCATTTGAGTTTCGGTTCCGATCGACAGCATAGAGCTGGACGTCATCAGCATATAGTTGGATAGAACAATGTTTCAACACAAGAGGCAAGTCGTTAATGTAACATGTAAAAAGACGCGGCCCAAGAATGGAACCTTGCGGAACGCCAGAGGTCACGTGAGTACTCTGTGAGAATAATTCTCCACAAAAAACTGTTTGCATTCTATTCGTTAAGTATGATTCAATCAGCTGAACAGCATCGTTCGAAAAATGAAAAAGTTCGACAAGCTTGTCACAAAGTTTTCTATGTAAAATAGTGTCAAAAGCCTTGCTAAAATCAAGCAAAAGTAACACGCCCGACATTTTTTTATCCACTGCCGCTGCAAGTTCATCGTAAACACGAATTACAACTGTTTTCACACTTTGACATTTGCGGAAACCAGCTTGAGCACGGTGTACAATATAATAAGGTGATATCTTCCCGATAATGTCGTCATTTCTATCCATCTAGTGATCTACGCGCGCAAAACTTTTTGCTTGGCACGCTATAGGCAGATAGTAATGACGTCACTAGTTTGCTTTCAAACAAGTTGTTTACTCGCGTTAGTAGCCTACCTTATATAATTATACCGTGCCAGCTTGAGCATCTGTCAGCAAATTGTTGTTGTTTATGAATGTTGACATTTGATCCTTCATTATTTTTTCAAACGCTTTGGATAAAGCACAAAGTATGCTTAGAGCAAGTTCACTGGTGTTGGGAAAAAGTGGTAGAAATTTTGACATTTTGAAAATATTGCCTGCATAAACGTTTTCAAGATCTGTGGAATTCAAGTTTTTTTTTTGCAACACGTGTTGTATTTTCGCATGCTGTGATGCAGAAATAGTAATATTTCTATCACAAACGGCTGAAATAGAAACAGTGTTGTAAAAAAATACAACGGCCAAAGATCTTGAAAACAATTTTGCATGGTAAAATTTCCAAAATGTCAAAGTTTCTACCACATTTTTCCAACACCAGTGAACTCTTATGGGTCTTAGATTTTCAAGTGTTTTCCGTTGCGGCTTTTTCTTCAAAGGTATAACTTTTGCATTTTTCCAGCAGTCAGGATAGATACATGTTGATCACATGTAAAAGATGAGTCAAATGATGGCCAATTTACGGCAGCACAAGTTTAATCAACTTTATGGGTACGCGATCCAAACCTTAGCATTCGAATTTATATCACAAACGAAGTTAACAACTTCCCACCATGCAACTGGTCGAAAACAGAAATTGAATAGTGATGGCTCTGCAACAGCCCTAAATTGCCGATGACCATCATCTGTTGAGTAGTTAGACGAAAACTTTTGGTTTACTACATCTGGATCAAAACTACACGTCTGCGTTGATTTAACCAACACCGAGACTTTTCACGCGTTTCCATAGGAGATTTGCCGGGACTTGATCGCCCAGGAATTGATGCAGGTGTTGTTTTTTTCAGTTCTGGTAATAAGAGAGTTAGTTTGGCTTCGTGGGTTAGTTTGGTGTCCTGGGTGTTAAAAAAGTGAGTAGGGAGATAAATTTGAATACCGACCAGATCCTGATTTGATAAGTGCTAAAGTGTCTAGGGAGAATTTACAAAACAAAATACCAACAAACAACAACAGAACATATCGGTGCGCCACCAATGGCAAAAATAGAAACAGTTTTAGCACTTACCGGTGCGCAAATGATCTGCTCAATTTAAAATAAGACATGCAATGTGTCCAGGGTTAACACCTGGGATAGCACCTACCACTGCCGATGCTCTTAGATTAACGGAACTATTTAGCTTGGATTGCATGAATAAAGGCAAAATACAGGAACTGTAAACGCCATTACATATACAACTGAATCAGAAAGGATGGCTTGCAGTTTATATCGAAAAACACCACTCCAATATTATCTGTACAGAAGATTATCATCGGCACAATGGGTTAAACTATTTTATGACAGTTTTGTTTGATGTTGTCATGATTTAGCCACAAACTCAAGTAATTCATTTTCATGAAAATCTAGACAATTCAGTACATTTTTCTCAACAGTTTTCAAAAATCAGGACATTTAAACCAGGACAAATCCTGAATAATCAGGTAATCTTTCTGTTGGCACACTATGACACTCTTGGCTAGTATTCTCTTTCTCACACCGAAATGCGAGAGCTCTCAGTGAGAGAGCCTCTCACACTTGCTGTCGTTTCCCAGTAAGCGCGTCCTTTAAAAAATCGAAAAAGGATCGACTTAGGATAAAACGATTATATTGCGGCGACACTCGCGCACGCCGCGGCCGATATTTATTCTTATTCGTCTTGAAAGTATTTTTCTGAAGAACTTAGGGGACGTTCAGATACCACGTGGACAAAAAAAAAACAATGAGATTTTTTACCCCCTCCTCCACCTCCGTGGACAAGCGTGGACATTTCGCAAATTGGGAAATTGCCTTTATTATGCCCTTAATCAAATCAACACCACTGTAACGGAAATCATTCGGCAAGCGTCGAGCACACGAGCACAATTCGGAACGTGCTCTCTTGGGGCGGGTCTAAGCATTTCTACTCAGATTTCGTAGCACTCACCCGAGACACGCATATGGTGTGTTCCTCTCTATCGATAGGATGTTGCAAAATCGCTAGAGAAATCGATACGGTTTCTCTGGCGATTTGAATTTTTCTCTGTCGATTAAAGTTTACTGGGTAGACCTGGAAAAGTGAGAAACCTCGTCGAGTGAAAATAAAAAATTGTGTGCATTGGACTCTCGCTTTTTTTTACAAGATGGAAATTTGAATTCAAACCATAACAGCTGGGAGATTGCTGCCGTGATATACTACATCAAGGCGTAGGCTGTGCTCATGCATATACATCCCACCCTTATCTTTTTTTTCTCTTCCTCCTCTTTAGTCTTTCTCCTCTATCTTCTTTCCTTTATCCTCTTTCTCCTTCTCCTTTTTTCTTTCTCCTTTTCCTCTTCCGCCAACTTCAGACTGATACAGAAGACCCTGAGACGTGTGCCGGTTAGGTAACACTTTCAAAGTAACTCGCGCCCGTCCCTGCATCCACTCCCGTAGGATTTCTAACCACCAAGGCATAGCCGATTAAGATACTACCAAGCTAGAATCCCGTCACGACCACCCCGAATGGTATCTCCGCTTCCTTTTGCTGCAGCGAAGCTGAGTACGTGAGACCTTTAAGTCCCACCACACGTATGAGTCCAGATGAGGGTTATACCACACCCTATGATCACGTTGCTTTTGAATTGTGGTGTCATACGAGGCCCAAGACTTTCCATTGGATGGTCAAGTTTGGTTGACTATCTCGCTCTCTCCGTTCATCATCTTTCCTGATTCGTATTAGATCACGGCTGATTTGCAAAATTTCGTCAACTATAGCACGCCACGACTGTTCGTCGTGACACATTTCACTCACAACATTTTCAGTGTTCAAATCTTGAAGTTGTTAACGCCTTGAAATGAACCTAGAGCAGACAAAGATAGCAAGTTCTGCCGATACCTCCGTATCGACGCATTCCGGGCAATAAGGCGAGCTGATGAGCTTAAACCGATGAAGGTTTTGCTTAAAGCACCCATGATTCGGAAGAAATTGCGACAGGTAGAAGTGGACCTCTCCGTACTTTCCATTTACCCAGTCTGAAAGTCGCGGGATTATCCTATGCGTCCATCTCGCGCTGTTCGATGCGTCTCATTGCTCCTGCCACTTGAGCATTAACGCGGCAGGTTTAACTCAGCGCACTCCTCTGAAAGCTCTGCTTCTTTACACTCCATATCCTCTGCCAGAGTTATGTCGATGGGGATCATCCCTGCGATGACAAAAGCTGCATCTATTGATATGGTCCTGTATGCACAGGAAACTCGCATGGCTTGATCAACCATTGTGTGCTCCGTAATTTGGATCTGTTGCGCTCTACCTATATGGCGGAGCTCCAGGCCGCTCCTTCGTATCGTAGTTTCGACAGTGCTACGCTCGCAAGGAAACGTCTCTTACTACTCTTTGGACCATGGTAGTTCGGCATAATCCAGGCCAATGAATCTATGACTGAATCTTTCAATGCACTTTCACAACAGTAATCGACATGCGCACCAAAACATAAGCGATTGTCGACCATTACTCCAAGGTATTTCAGCTGCTGTTTTGAAGATGTCGTGGGCCTTCCGACAGTAATCTCCATGTGTGGCACAATTTTTTTTTATTGGTCACGAGCAGAACTTCGGTTTTATGGTGAGCTTTCTGAAGCTTAACTTCTTCCATCCAGATGCCAACCCTTTCTACGGATACCGTTGCAAGGTCTTCTACCTCCTCGAGTGTTTTGCCGGTGAAGCACGAGATCGTCAGCAAATCCGACA
Source organism: Uranotaenia lowii (assembly GCF_029784155.1). NCBI lineage: Eukaryota > Metazoa > Arthropoda > Insecta > Diptera > Culicidae > Uranotaenia > Uranotaenia lowii. The sequence goes on from NC_073692.1 coordinate 335,749,517, forward strand.
ATCTGCACACCTGCTGGAAGTTTCACTTCATTATTCATGGCATTCCAAAGCACTGGTCCAAGTATGGAACCCTGTGGAACACCCGCTATTAGGGCAGTAGATCGTGACCTAGTTTTGGTTTCTTACGTCAAGACTCGATTTTCGAAGAAGTTTCCTATTATCCTGAAGAGAGTATTTGGAAAACGCATCCTGTAAAGGCCTTTGGCAATAACTTCTCAGCAAGCATTATTGAAGGCATTTTTAACGTCGATCTTCACAATGGCGCAGTGACGAACGACTGTCTGCTTCTTTTATATGCGCGCTTCGCGTACTCTGTCTCCATTCGGATGGCGTCCACCGTAGATCTCCCTTTTCGAAAACCGAACTGTTGGTTCACTTTCGCCTTCTATGTAGATAATATGTCTGTTGAATATTATCCTCTCCAGTAGCTTACCAAGAATGCCCCGAGGGTTTCCCAGGTTTCGGTAGTAGCTCCAACCATTGGATTCTCGCTTATCCAGGTTCGAATAATTTCGCATCCTGACGGTCAAAAATACATACTCTGTTAGACTTTCTCGATGCAGATAATGTAAACTGAGTAGTACGCTACCGAAACTTGTATTCCGTACTCTTGTCTACGTCTTACAGGTAGAATAGTGTTCTCAAGCAGATACCTTTTGAGTTCTGCATGATCCTTCTTTTAAAATCAAATGAAATGACCTTTACTGATCGATGAAAGATATTCTAGTGAGAATTTTTTTCATGACGGAAAGAGCGCAGTTGTTGAGAGAGAAACCCACGGTAAAAGTCTACTCTCAGTGCATTTCATTTGTTATTAGTTTTTGCCTTAATTCAACCGAAACTGTTGTAACTCTGGCTCATGCTGTATTTCGAGTACTTTTTCTTGCGTGTTAATTTTATAGTAGAATTTTATTCATGTTAATATCCTTTTTTAGACATGAATACATTTGATAATCTTTTTAATCGAACATAAGCACATAGAGGATCTCAATGAAACTTAATGTTTTTTCGAAGAAATTCCTTTCTACTTAACTCTAATCGTACATCTTCCGAGAATATGATGGCTAGCTTTTTACAAACCACCAACCAACAGAAAGTGGACTATGAATGCCATGACCGGGATTCGATCTCATGACCTTTTGCTCCGAAAATTTGAAGGTAATCTTCTACTCATTTTAGTGGTTTTGTAATCCTCTACGCCACGGCCTGCGTCAAACTTGAATTTCTCTTTAAGTTCTGTTGGGCTTAATTTATCAATAGGGGAGAGTGGGGATACTTGATCCCCTTTTCTTATTTTCACCATATCTTTTTGGAAAAACTTAGCAACTCGCCGTCTTTGACATTTTCTGACAGCTTGTAACTTCAAGTTTCTATGCTCCAAAAATTAGAACGATACTTGAACCCGTTGATGAACTAGAAGCATTTTCGTGGGAGTAAAAAAATTGCGATTTTTCTGAAGTTAGGGGTGACTTGATCCCCTATTGAAGGAGACTTGATCTTTCATTCAGGAAGCCCTAATCCTTGTATAAAAATCAAAAAAAACCGTAAGATAGAATGTTAATTGACTATTTTGGTCATGTTTGTTCTCATTTCACAATTTATAGCAGACATAAGAAGAAAATTCTATAACTTTGTCTCAACGCTAATAACATTGCATACCCGAGCAGACTTTTATGGCAAAATTATAGCAAATTTTGCTATCGCGCCCTGAGAGCCGAGTTTGCTCTCATTTTGCTTGACATAAGGTGGTACACAGCAAAAATGAGAGCAAAGATTTTCATACTTGGTTAGCAAAGTGATGCCTAATTTTGCTAAAACTGAGAGCCGAACTACACCTCATTTTCCGAGAGCTTGGAGAGCACAATGATGCCAGTATAAGGCATCACATAATTTTGCCTGACATCAAAATTTAGCATTATTTTGCTTTCAAAATTTTAACAAAACTACAGCAAAATGAGGTATAATTTTGTTATCCCTGTTTAAAAATTGCGTTTTATTTTCGCTATGTTGTACCTTAAGTCAACCGAAATGAGAACGAACTTGCTGATCAAGGCGTGATAGCAAAATTCAATCTTACAGTTTTTTTTCGAGTCACCAGAGTCGCCTTCAGTTATGCAACGTGTGAGCAATTTACAGCGTATACCCGAGCATACTTTTATGGCAAAAGTATTTAACACATCTGTTCGGGAATGGTAATACTAAACTTCGCTTACAAGCCATGATAGCAAAAGAAGATAATAATAATTTATCATAAAAGTTTGCTCAATTTTTGTCTTAAAAATCTGCTGAGGTAAATTTTCATTATTTTTGCTTTAACCAACTTAAACGTCGTCATATTATTCCCGATCAGATTTGATGCCTTCGCCTTCATAATGATTGCATACTTGAAGGCGATTTTCACTATACCCAGTAATGTATCTGCCTTAAATTTTGGGTAATGAAAATCGCCTTCACTTAAGCAATCATGAGAAGTGGAAATATTCATAGTACTTTTTTTCATAATATCGGAAAATTTTCGCAAGCAAAGATTGTAGATGAAACAAAAAATCACAAAATAATTTAACGACACATTATCTAACGAGATTCGATGTTTATTGAATGTTTGAGACTTAAAATACAGCAATTTGTGTGAAAATTAATCTTCGCATATGACCAAACATGGCTACAATTTAGCTGAGATTTTAGAGAATTGTATGCGCGGAATCAAAGTAGTGCGTTAAGTCCAAAAAATCAAATTTACGTAGAAATGCTGTGTTTCAAATCTTAAACATTCTAAAAACGTCAGAGCTCGTCAGATATTATGAGATAGTTGAGAGTAGTTACAGTACTTAAAAGTTTGGAGGAAAAATCACAGCTTTGTAAACGCAATCTACAAGATCTGTGTGCGTGCACATCGGTAAAGTCAATTTTGTGACCAACTGTAAGTACTTACATTTTAAAAAAAACTATAAACGCATTTGATTAGATAAAACATGTATCAAGGAAAGTGTTATTTCATCCAATGAATTTTTACGATATTTTGAACAGAGTTCTATGAATATTGCCCCCACGTATAATTGCATAAGTGAAGGCGTTTTCAGTTTCCTAAAGTACATGGTAGGGTCAGTACTGTGCATGAATAAAATCGCTTTTCAGTATGCGATTTTCTCAGGCTCAGACTTTTTCTCTACAATTCATTTGTCCTGTGATAAAACCAGAACAGAAATATTAGACTAGTTGCAACCATACTTACGATTAAATCGTTTGTATCCATCTTAACGGCCTCTACAACCTTGATAAGCTATTCAGTTCGATAAATAAGACCTTCTTCATTGCAAGGTAGGTTATGAAGAGTCATTATTTCTCCGCCCGTCACCTTTCATTTCGGTTGCTCTACGAAAAAAAACTTTAATTTAACATAAGTTCATTCAAACCAAAAAAACTACATACCTACCTTTCTAAAAATTTGTTTTCAATTGATCAGCTTCTCTTCTAGTATTTTGTTGTTCAGAATCTTCTTCAGCAAGCGTTCAATGCCACCAGGAGTACCGTTTAGCATCCTGTGCAGACATGGACGTTTGCACGAACGCAAGGGCAACTTTTTAGCACACTTCATCCTGACTTACTTTCGAAAAACAGTTCCTATCATATTGTCCAGTGATATAGTTGACCATGATGTTTTAAATCATTTTCACATGGCTCCCTGACTGTCGCTTATTTTGGTTTTCATCTTTCCGGTATTTTGATAGGTCGAATCCGAACTAGGCTTGTTTCGTCTTCCGTTTATCTTAGCAGGTTTATTATTTTCCTAATAAAAGATTTAAACAAAACATTTAGAAGTTTGATTTATCACAGATTTGTCTTTTAGTTTCTGATGGAACTGAGATTTTATAACATACCTTTTATCCGGTTCATGTATCCTGTGTTTTGGTTCATTCGGTGCACAGTTCGAAAAACGAATGATAGCCGATAGCTCCAGTAATTACCAGTCCACACTTTTATTACTGGGAAGGTGTCCACTTTCTTAGTCAACTTCCCCGACAGGCGGACCAACTGAGCTGTCGAGGGAGACTTCTCTTCCTCCGATTAAATTTTCCGGTAAACATCACGAACAACACGCACAACAGTTTGTTTACTTTCTGAGAGCAATTATTGATGGACCAGTGACATTGTGTATATGTACAATGCGTTTGTTTTACTATTAGGGAAAAATCCACATCGTATAATGGTACATTGTAAAAAGTAAAATTCGCAAACACTTGATGATTTTTAATATAACTAGGTTAAAATTCATGATTAAAAAAATCTATGTTAGTTCCTGAATCCAGTTGCATATAAATATATCCCCATTCGGTTCGATAGCTATTTTCCGAGAAACAAAACTCAGAGCATCTGTATTAGTGGTCTATCCGTGGGTGTAATTCATACAAGAATTGAACCAAAGAAATTAGATCCGATCCAATGAAAAAACTGGCAACTGCACTCGTGTTCCATTAACTGTCAAACGGTTTAGAACTGCGTCAAATTGGATCCAAATCTCATCAGTTTTGGATAAATCCTTATACCAGCTCTAAAAAAAGTTCAGTTGAAACTGGTATAATGGATCACCAGTGCGGTTGCTCGGGTCGGAATTTGGGTCTAAACCGGCTGTTTGGACCACGAATACAGGTGCTCTCAGTACAGCAAACCAGGACGTGTACAGCTTCGGGTGTATTCTTATACCAATACACGGAATCGTCCATCTTGTGACAGGCAATCGTAATCATAGGCATGATAGGCGAACAATTCGCTGTCAAAAAGCGCCCCGTCTCCACCCCCACAATGAGAAACTTTTGGTACCCCTTGCCTACTTTTCCTCAATATGCAACCACCCGTAGCTGTAGGCACGCTGCAGCAAACAAAACATCGCAATCGTTGCTGAAGTTTCCCAAGAGTATCGAAAACAGTTACCACGCATGTTTTTCCATAAGTGTCCGCCAAAGTCACGAATGGTAGATGTTGTAGATATTAAAAAGATCAATCGAAACAAAAAAGTTTGTTAAAGTTTTAAACTTTCACCATTTTTGTTAAAAGAAGTTAAATGTTCAGTACTTTCAAAAAAACTGATATCAAATCGTACGTTCAATGATCAGTTTCCAGGAAAAGGTAAATCACTAAATGTTCCTGCAGCTGAAATATACTTAAGTGAATACAAAGATTTTTTTTAGTACTGAACTGATTTTTTATAATTGTAGAAATGCCTCACATGAAGTTTAGAATCAAATTGAAAATTTACAGATAAAATTTAAATAAAGAGGTGGAAGTCTTAATTATAACGTACGAATTTTGTTGCAATCATGAACTTGATAAATAAAAAATGTATTAAACAGATTCAAGCTGATGTTACAAAATTTGCCCGATATTATTTTAAATTCTGCTAGCTAACAATGTATTTTTTACCCGGGTAAGATATAATTTTGATTTAAGATTTGTATTTCGAAAAATAAAAAATGATCAAATGATGAATATGTTTGCTATTTGGTTATATGCAGCAAGTGATGCTATAAATTTTGTCTCGGGTTTATATTGTGTAAAAAAAAATTGACACCTCCTTTATGCCTTGTTTTGCTTTCAAATTAAATTCTATACCAAATTTTGTTGACTGTTTGCTGTTGATACCAAAATGTGGTCTCAGCATGCTGTCATATAAACTATATGAAAGCTTAATTATGCCTTATTTTGCTCTCGATCAAAATTTAACAGCTAAAAATGCTATCAGTTTGCTGTTGACACCTTATAAAGCTTTCAGTTTGCTATCAATTTGGGCATCAATGTCTGCTCGGGTACTTAAAGGGGCTATTTTTTATAATTAAGAGAAAATTAATTATTTTTGCTCTTTCCTTCAGACAATTGTTTGATAAATATTAGTTTTTGGATAAATATTAGTAATTTCGTAATCAGAAATCATAACGATCAATTCAGAAGAAGAAGAATAGGCCGTTTGGAAGGGGGATCAATGGTACCCAACTTTAGGGGATCAATTGTACCCATAATCAACATTTTAGGAAACTTTTTCTGAAAAAAGTTGAGAGTTTTCCAGTACTTTGAAAACATGGCATTATGAAGTCCATTTAACGCTCGAACGATTGATACATTGGAACAAATATTTTTTTCAAAATTTTCCCATGTAACGAACATTTTAAAGTGATGAAAAAAGATCTTCAAGTTACATTTTGTGAAATTTTTCAAAAAAAGTTCAATTACTCAAACAATTATTTTGTTAAAAATTTTTTAACTACAAGCATTGTTATTTTGCTCATTTTGGCACATTTTCCTAGAACATTTGATCTTTGTAAGACATTCCAGTTTCAAGATATAGCTAAGGAATCAAGTATCCCCAGGGATCAAGTATCCTCATTCTCCCCTATTGTTTCAACAAATCAAAACCAATTTCCTCAATAACACCTTTAAGACTCGAATACTCCGAGTAAGCCTAGTAAGAATTCAAACGTCAATCACATCAATATCGTCCGAGATCAGCTGATGGGTTTGGCTCATTAGCCTGGCAATGTCCTTACTACTGGCATCTTCATCAATGTAATGCAAGCCATCATCAGTAGCCAGCAGTGCAGTGGCCAGGTGCCGATGACAAACACAGGACTCCCCAAAATATACCTCCGCCACTGGCCGTCGTCATCGTCGTCCTCCCGATCGTAAATATTGAATGAAATGTGGGCAATAATTCCGATGGGGCTGAGGCTAATTGAAGCCGGCATCATCGCCTTTTCCGGTTATTGCCCATCGTCGTCGTTTGGTGGCATGGGTATGGGAATGTCAAATAACTTCTCTGGAATTTAAAGATGAGTGTAATTGAACCGATGGGATTTTATAATTTTAAACTTTTTTAAAGTCTCAATTTTATTTTTATTTTTAAACTGAATAGGAAGCTTCACTTTTAAGAGGAGCGTTCTTGCCTCTGTTTACTCCTGTGGTTTGAGACGGTTCAATTGCACGGTAATTAATAAATGGGTGACAGTTTCCGATCATTGGTTTTGAAAAATCGATCATAATTCGCTTCGAGAGTTTGTTTTTTTGTGATTACGAGAGAAGAAATTTTCAAGAAAAACATTTGTATGGATCAACTTAAGTAATTTTATTCATTTTCCTGAGTAGTAAATAAATTGAAGCACTAACTTTGTCGGAAAAATATCATCACGCGTGAACTTTACTTCCGATAAACTTGAAATATCAATTTGACGGTTTGTTTTCGCTTCCTTTCATCGACATTTCCCATTTCCGTCGGCGCACTAAATTGTCTCATAGAGAGGGCAAAAGTTTCCGGCACGTCGTCAGAGTTTTGCTCCAGGAGCAGAAAAGAACGATTAGTGACGACTGACTGTTGAAAGATGCTGATTGGATTAGTTGCTGGGCACACGTTCTCCTCGCATTCCTCGACGGCAATTCGCCCGAACAAGAAAATCCACCTCAATGCGATCTAATCCAATGATGAAACGATATCTGAGAAAGAGGAAGGGCAAATTGTTGTAGGGGAAAAATCGTCTTATTTTTTGCCAAGAACGTTCCAAGAGTCGATTCCATACAAGTTCAATCAAAATTGCGATCAAGGAAGTTTCATCACGTATCCAACCCCGGCATCCGGAAGATTCAAATTGGCAAACTATCGAGCGAATTTTTTTCTCCTTCCCCGTGGAACGTGGAGCACAACTTATTGAGTGACTGGAAAATGTCATATAATATGTCTAACAAATCCAAAAGTGAGATTAACTTTAATCTTGTCTAAGTACTAGTAGAAAGAAGAAAACTGAAGCAAAGAAACCCACATACGAAAAGTCAAACGAAAACAATCTGTACAGGAACGAACTAGTGTGAATGTGTGTTGTAGCGGCATGCCAAAACTGATACTTTATATTAAGGCAAACAGAAAGAAAAAAAGCATTAAAACAGTATTTAAGTGTTAATCAATCCCGAAAAATATCATTCATCAGTGTATATGATAGAAAATCAAACAACCAAACAGAGAGCAAAAAAAGTATATAACAGACGAACCTTTCGATAGAATCATAGCGATATCACTAGAAAAAGAGAAAAAAAACCTTAAGCTATAGAGGTAGTTTCTTATAAGTAGCTAAAATGAGTCTAAGTAGTACTAAATAGAAGAAACCATTTCTTCTCCCGAAATGGTAAACTTTTTTCTAACGAATCCAAACTGTCGACTTTGAAGAGGTTTGATTGTGTTTGAGTCAAAAATAATCATTATTGAACCCAATTATTTCCTTAATGTAGGTAATATTATCGCTTCGATTCCCTAAGTTTGCAAAAAAAAAACTCTCATCTCCTAAGGCGATTGGTTGTTTTACGGCCTAAACATTGTTCTACACTACTCACGAATTCAATCGCCTGTCATGTTCATGTCTAACCCCGACTAAATAGCAACTTTTTTGGTAGTTTTTTTTTATTTTGTGTAGAGTTTGAATGTTTTCCTTAAAATCGGCTCTTAGTTTAGGTGATCCGCGATTAAACACTTGGAATTGAGTGTGAAATAATCTTTAAAATCTTAAAAAGTTTTTTTTTTAAGTTATTCGGTAACACTGCATTAGACATTTCAGCAGAGGCAAAAGGTTTAAAAATGTTATATGATAAAAGTTAAACAATTGTTGTGATTTGAAATAACGTAGGCTTTTTGAAATTAACTGAATTCAATAAATAAAACCACGCCCTGTTTTGTTGGGACTCTAAAGTTCCTTAATGGAAAGTCTTTAATATTTTTTATATAGCTCAATTTAAAAACCGATACCGTAGTTTCAGAATATTCAGAACAAACCTCAATGAAAAACATTAATGAGTTCTTAAGCCTGAACTAGAAGTACTATCTGGAATTAATTTACTCAATTTAAAGTTATAAAACTTTAAAACGAATTATAAAAACATAATTTGAATTAAATTTTAAAAAGGTTAAAAACTAACATTGAAGAGATTCAAAATGTTGAAAATCATACAGTAAGCCGAATAATTTGAAATTGAATGAAATAAACATCTTTGAACTGAAATGAAATAAAAAATTATGAGCTGAAATCAAGCATCTGAGCAGGGTTGCCAGATTCCAAATCGCTCAATTTTGTAGGTTTGATGAAAAACGAAAAATGTACAGATTTTGGCAAAACGAAACTTGCTGACCTACAGTACCGTGCATAATTGTATAGAAATTGGAAGCAACCGCACTGTCACTTCGACTTTGAACTTCCATAACTTTTTACTCTGATGATATTTATTGATCAATTTTTTTTGCGTTAGATAGATCAACTATCACACTGTTTTAACACAAAATTTGAGCTTTCTGGAGTTTGTGTGCCGTAAGAAACAGTAATTCTACGAAAATCGGACTTTTTGGACTTTTCTCATTCAAATTGCAATGTTTCTGAAACTACGCTACATTTTTTATTGAAATTTTGCAGAGTGATTGTTTAAATATATAGCTAACATGTCTGAATTTTTCGAAAAGTTCTATCGATGAAATCAAAGGTTACGCGAGGTGCAATATTTCAGGCATGAACCTTGAAATGCGATTTCTATAGAATTCTGGACGAATGTTTCCATAGGAAATTAAATTCTCTGTTTAACCCAATTAATCTATTTCAACCGAAAAATCACAACAATATAGCGAGATTCTGATTTCAAAACACAAATGGATAATGTATTCCATTTTTTCTTTTCTTCATTGCTTTTGCCAGACATTTTTTGTCTGATTGGTGGAGGAAACGATATTGTTCTCATGAATCGTCCAAAATTCTATAGAAATCGCATTTCAAGGTTCATGCCTGAAATATTGCACCTCGCGTAACTTTTTATCTTTTCGATAGAACTTTTCGAAAACTTCAGACATGCTAGCTTCATATTTCAACAATCACTGTGCAAAATTTTAATAAAAAATGTAGCGTAGTTTCAGAGATATTGCAGTTTGAATGAGAAAAGTCCAAAAAGTCCGATTTTCGTAGAATTACTGTATCTCAGGCCACACAAACTCCAGAAAGCTCAAATTTTGTGTTAGTATAGTATGATAGTTGATCTATCTAACGCAAAAAAATGATCTAAAAATATCATCAGAGTACAAAGTTATGGAAGCTCAAAGTCGAAGTGACAGTGCGCTTGCTTCCAATTTCTATACAATTATGAACGGTACTGTATATTTTGGTCGTCAGGGAGAATTTTCGTTTATCCGCAGATTTCCTGTAATTTTCTCAATTATCCGTATAAATCCGCAGAATTTGAGCATCGATCCCTAGATCCGTAAATGTGCTCAAAATCCGTATATATAAAAGAAATCCGTAGATCTGGCCACGCTGCATCTGAGTATTTGATCAACATACATCAAAATCAGGATTTCCTAAAAACAATTACTGTTTTTATCGGCTTACAATCTCGGAACTTAAAAAAAGACTGATTCTTGGCTCCCTTAAACTATTGCACTTTCAAAAACAACTCTTCGTGATTACAAAACTTGAATTGCTAATTATAAAAAATATGTGAAATATCTTTTTAAAAGGGGCATTTTGGAATAGCTTAAAAATTGACGCTAGAAGGTTTTTCCGGGCCAATGATGGTTTGTGTCAAGACCTTCACATACATCAGAAGGGGTGCTCCCATATAAATTCAACTTGAAATATGACAAATTTCGAAATTGGGGCTCTTTTCAGCTTAGTGGGATAACCCTAGTTTAGAACAACTTGTTTTTCAAAACATTCGAATAAATATACGATCAAAATTTTCAAATTTTTGCTAATAATTTTTCCTGAGAAATTCAAACTTTACAATTTCTTCTTAGATGTGTTAAGTCTTTGTCAATAATTCGACAAAAAAAAGACGTAAAAAAGTTAAAAATCATTTAGAACAGCTCTTCTGTGTCCAATTGTTGCACAGGCAAATTTGATATCGTGCCTAATGTTGTTCGTTTTTTCCAATGGTTGCACATTTAAAAAACCTTCAAAAGGCTCAGCCACCATATGGTCAGAGAAGCTGATATTTGTTACGGAAGCTTATGAATTATGAGAACTTCTAGTTTAAATGAAATCCAATCTGGAGACGGCCCCTTTTCAGGGGGTCTTCCATATAAACCAATGTCATATGTCAAACGTATGTCCAAAGCGTAGTGGGAAAATTTGGATCCAAAATCGAAAAAAAACACAAAGCCGCCGAACAGTGGGGATTTTTGAGCCAAAAAAGGTACCCAATTCAGGCAAGAACGCCTTGCATGAAAAAACAACCATTCTTTATGTAGAAAAACACGAGGAATCGAATGGTCTACACCGCTTTCTGATAAAATGACTCTTAACGTCTCATTTTGCCCGATTTCCCCTATTTTTTTGGGTGCAAAGTTAGAATTCCGATTGTAGCCATCTACCTTGCAACCAAAAAGTCATACAAACCATACTTATTTATGTAAAAATGTCAGCTGAATCGATTGGTGTACTCCAATGTTTTGTTTCTACTACGACAAGTGGCTCATTTTGCCTCTTTTCCCCTAACACCAAAGGATTCAGTGACATTACCACTCTCAAAGCATTATACTGCTCACTCGTTCGCAGCGGTTTGGAGTAGAATATCCAAATATGGGCACCTAATTCAATTGGAGGGCTGAAACTACTTGAGTCAGTTCAGAGGCGGTTCCTGCGATACGCGCTTCCAAATTAACCATGGAATGAACCTCAGCGACTTCCCTCCTACCATGACCGATGTGGAATCTTGAATATCGAACCAATCGGCTCACGTGTTGTGCTGCTTCGTCGTTTGTTTATATTCGACGTAATATCCGGGAATATAGATAGTGCCAGTCTCATCGAAAGGATACCGTATCATGTCCCATCTCGTTCCCTAAGAAATTTCGAGCCGCTAAGATTAAACAATTATGGAAGAAATGAATTTTATAATCCATTTGACATCTCTTGTAGATTGTTCAACCAAGTATATGTGTATTTTGATTTTAATATAAGTAAGGATAGTTTTAAGCGTAGTTTAAGTAACCAGTCTGTATGATATTAAGTTATCGAAGACCGTGAACAATAAATAAATAAATTTAAGTTTTTTTTTTCAAAGAAATGCATTCAAACAAAGTGTAATCCAACAATTTTTCATCATGAATGATCATTTTTGGTAGATTTATTCATATTCTAGCTAATCGCGTCACTTTTTTTTGTACTAGAATGAATATAAATGGCTAAATATCCCCAACCTCCCCTAGCTTTTTTAAATTTATGAATAATTTTCACTGTAACAATCGAGCGATTCATATACCAAATGCAAAAAACAAGTGATTTAGTGTAAAATTTTTTGCTGAATCGAGTGGTGTACACCGCTTAGTGCTCAGCTTACGAGAATGGCCGCAATCACCCCGATTTCCCCTAAAATCGAGCTATATGTGGAAAAAAATGAATATAACAAATGACAATGTATCATAAAATGCACAAAAATGATTGAAACAGGTGTAAAACTTATTGCTGAATCGAATGATGTACACCGCTCAGCGTTCAGTTGACGAGAAGAGCCTCAATCACCCCAATTTCCCCTAAATTCATTAAATTTCTTTGAAAAATACATTGTTACAAACGAGAATTTAATTTAACAGATACAAAAAACATTGAATCGGGTGTAAAACTTATTGCTGAATCAAATGATGTACACCGCTAAGCGTGAAGTTGACGATTATCGCTGAGTCGAATGAAGAACACCGCTTAGCACTGTGTTGACAAGAAAAGTTTCATTTTCTCCAATTTATCTTAAATTCATTCATAAACTCATACAATATGAACCAAAAAATCGTAGTAACAAATGAGAAAGCATCGAAAAAGGTACAAAAACATTAAATCATATGTGAAACTAACTGTTGAATAAAATAATGGATTAAATTCTGTTGATGAATAAAGTCCTATTTGACTCAATTTCCCCTAAATACTTGCAATTTAAGAAACAAATCTTGTAACTTTCGAGAATGCATCAAAAAGTGCACAGAAATAACTGAACCATGTGAAAAACTAATTGTTGAACAGAAAGATGCACACTGCTGAATGTTAAGATGAAGAAAAAAGCCTGGATCACCCCCTTTTCCCCTAAATTTGAAAAATATTTTGTTCAATTGATAATTGATATTGGTTTAAACATGATGAGGCTCTTCTCATCGATTCGACAGTAATACTCAAATTCACTCGATTGTTGCAATTTTTTCTCGAAGAAATTATATGAATTTAGGGGAAATTGGGGTGGTTGTTACTCTTCTCGTCAACTTCACCATAGCGGTGTACATCATTTGATTCAGCAATAAGTTTTAACCCGATTCAATGTTTTTTGTATCTGTTAAATTAAATTCTCGTTTGTAGCAATGTATTTTTCAAAGAAATTTAATTAATTTAGGGGAAATTGGGGTGATTAAGGCTCTTCTCGTCAACTGAACGCTGAGCGGTGTACATCATTCGATTCAGCAATATGTTTTACCCCTTTTTCAATCATTTTTGTGCATTTTATGATGCATTGTCATTTGTTATAATGATTTTTTTCCCATATATCGCTCGATTTTAGGGGTAAATCGGGGTAATTGCGGCCATTCTCGTAAGCTGAGCACTAAGCGGTGTACACCACTCGATTCAGCGACAAATTTTACACTAAATCACTTGTTTTTTGCATTTGGTATGTGAATCGCTCGATTGTTACAGTGAAAATTATTCATAAATTTAAAAAAGCTAGGGGAGGTTGGGGATATTTAGCCATTTATATTCATTCTAGTACAAAAAAAAGTGACGCGATTAGCTAGAATATGAATAAATCTACCAAAAATGATCATTCATGATGAAAAACTGTTGGATTACACTTTGTTTGACGGCATTTCTTTGAAAAAATATCTTAAATTTAGGGGAAAAGAGGCAAAATGAGCCACTTGTCGTAGTAGAAACAAAACATTGGAGTACACCAATCGATTCAGCTGACATTTTTACATAAGTAAGTATGGTTTGTATGACTTTTTGGTTGCAAGGTGAATGGCTACAATCGGAATTATAACTTTGCACCCAAAAAAATAGGGGAAATCGAGCAAAATGAGACGTTAAGAGTCATTTTATCAGACAGCGGTGTAGACCATTCGATTCCTCGTGTTTTTTTGCATAAGAAATGATAGTTTTCCAAAATTTAGAACAGTTTAGGCGATCGTCACAGAAATAGGTACCTTTTTTTGATCAAAAATCCCCACTGTGTGCCGGTTAGAGAGTCTGGAATAGCATTTATCATACGTGAAATTACCTCAGAAACTCAAATCTGCCGCTGAATTTACCCAGAGTGAAGTGTTATTTGACCTTATTTTCCCAGTATTGAGCTTCTTTTATATGTCCTACCAACATAAAAATTTGTATCATTGAAATTCCATAGCAGGAATTGAAATGTATTGAAAACTGTTTTACAATGTGCTTATTTACAGGTAAAAGGATAAAAGGAAGCGAACTGTTTTTCCCCCCTTTACCCCTATGAAAATGTGATATTAAAAAATAATTTCTTAAGGACTCACTTGGAAGTCGATCGATTTTAACATAATGGTTATCAATTTAAAGCTTAAAAATGGACAAAACTACGCTTCGCTCAATGTTTCAGAATTTTCGTCTGAGCTTTTGAATACATCTTTTCAAAAAGTTAATTTATTTTGAATATCTTTTCCATAAAAGTGGGATTATTTGAGGCCCTTAGAGCCAAAGGGGTCTAAGTGCATAAAACCTGATTTCGAGAAAAAAGCACTTGAACTTCGTTGTGTTCCAGTAAATTCCATAGATATTTTTTATGAATTTTTTTCATGTGAATGATTTTTCTAAATAAAAACAAAGCATTTTACAACATTTTCCCAAAAAAACAGCGTTTATTTGACGTTTATTGAGGCGATACATATTTTTTAAATTTGGTACTTATACCCCTTTGGCTCCAAACACATGCACTTATACCCCTTTGCCACCAAATAAATTCACTTATACCCCTTTGCCACCAACAAATTTTCACATCCAGGTTTTTTGATCTTATTGATATGGGTAAGAAACCATAAATATTCATTGCTACAAGAGTCAATTAGTTTTCGTATAAATATATTTTTTGTTGTTTTGATGAGAAATATACTCTGGTACAGTAGGTTAAGAGATTTTATTGCTAAAGATCGACCTGGTCTTGGCAACTTCTACTAAATCTCTCCAAACAACGTTTTTTCATCAAGATTAATTTATAATAATTCGTGAAAGGTTTTTTCCACTAAATTCCAATCACCACGTGTTTTGTACGTCTTTGCCTAATCAATTGGGTATTGGAATGGGACTTGCGGTCACTCTGAGTTGGTTTTTTACAGTAAATTAACGATAGGCGCTTCAATATTAACCCAATTATCTCGTACAAATACATTTTTTTTGTACTTCATAAGCCTTTAATCCGTGACACACTTCATATATCCAGAAATCAGGAATTTGTGATCCGCTAATTTGTTATTGAAATAGGAAAAATAATTAAATATATTAATTTTTTTTTCTCCTAGAATTATCACTAAATGCAATCAGATGAATCATAGTTGATGGTAAATTTTTAAACATCATCAGCTATTCAAAAGAAAAGTAAATTACATTAATTTTAGAATTTTTTGGTCCCAATGAAAAAACATTACTTTCATGAAATCAAGTTAGGGTTGGTGGCAAAGGGGTATAAGTACATCAGTTTAATTGACTTTGGAGGCAAAGGGGTATAAGTGCAGCACTTATACCCCTTTGGCTCCAAACAAAAAGGAAATTTCAGTAAGCACGATTTTTTCAACGAGATCTAAACATAACAAAATAGTGAAATAAAATTATGATTAAAATAGCATATGATGATTGACAGTCAAGGATTCGTTCTAGATGGTTATCTCGATTTTTTCCATTTTGTCACTTATACCCCTTTGGCTCCAAGGGCCTCATTTGTAATGAATGTAGCCTCTGGAGCATTTCATCAATCTTCAAAAAACATTCATTTCACATTAAAATCTTTCCCAACCATTTTCCGGCTGAAAAACTGTTTAGATCAAATTAAGATTCATGAAGTAGGCTGTTTATTTTTCTGAATAAAGAGAGCTAAATAAAAGCTTTAATAAAATGTCTCCAGTCTAGCTCGACGGCAGATTTGAACTTCTAAGAAAATGGCACATGATGAGTATTATAATATTTCGGGTCTTCCAACCTCCGACTTCGAGTTTTTTGGGTTTTAGGGTCGAAGTCTTCCTAATGTACAATATTTTAACAATATTATTATCAAAAGAAAGAGGTTCACTGTTGCCATGAAATATGGTTCTTAAAGATTTGTCATTTCGAAATTTGAGAAATAAGGTTTTTAGAACAATATTCAGATTCTTTGCTTAAAATGTTGAGTGAATGGTCGAGATGAGGGATTTCAAAATAAATCTGGTGAAAAAATAGTCCCTCAAAGCCAAAGCAGTTTAAGTGACTTTGACACTTTTCACATATTGCAAATTGCCCGACTTTTAAATACACAGATATGTTTTTCAACGAGTTTAATAAACTCAAAATTTCAATTTTAATATTTGAAGATAAAAAAATCTACTTATATTTATGAAAGGTTGAATTATTAAAAATCAACTTTGATGGCATAAGCATGAAAAATTCTGAGTGGAAAAGAAGCAAATTAGAGCACAAAAATTATTAAAATTAAAAGTTAAACGTAAATATCCTCTTATTTAGCAAAAAAAAAATCATGTCATATTAAAAGATAATCCGAAATGAAATGAAATGAAATCATCCAAGATATTTAAATATGCTTGAAATGAAGTTTGTCTTTGATTAGATATTGATTTTAACCAATAATTGAGTTTCATTTTTTTGCCAACATGAGAGGAAGCTAAGTATTTCACGAAAAAAGGTTATGACCATTTAAGAATAAATAAAATCGGAATCCATTGAAAAGTATTGTGAAATTTCCGTATTGTGAAGTTTGCCGTAGAAGGAATCTTTAGGTTTTGTTCAACATAAAGCACAAAAATCGCACGAAAAAAAACAAGAAAAGTTAAATCTGTCTTAAGATGCATATTTACAGCAGAAAATATCGTAAAAAGCCTCAATTCATCAGTAAACATGCAAATTAACATGATTTATTATTATTTTTGTGGAAAAGTTGGAAAACAGCTGAAATATTGACAATTTTAGTCACTCCGTGCAACAATGGGTAAGGGGACAACGATTGGCAAGTCACCCTATATAATAAAGCTCTTGTTTGTGTGCTACAGTGTTGCCAGTTTATTTTAAGGCTTATTCTAGATAATTGTTATTGATAATTCAAAAATTTTCTTCGAATTTAATCATTTTTGACAAAGTGTTGATGATAATTTTAGTTGTTATTATTAATTTTAACAAGAATCTTAACACATCTAAGAACAAAAATGAAATTTTAAATAATTTAAACAAAAATTTGAATTTTGCTTGGGTATTTTGTTCGCAAACAATTTGGACAAAAGCTTGCATGCAATATGTTTGTATACAAGAATCTATCATTTTTTTCAATAAAATACCTTGAACTTTGTTTATCCCCCCTTCTGAATTTTCGAAAAAAAATCGAAGGGAGGGGGAAAAAAAACTTTATTTTACAAAAATAAGCATCACTAATTTCCAATCACCCACTTTTGTAATTAGAAGAGATTGTTCGATACTATTAATCTATAAATCAGTACTTTAAAAAAGTAAAAATTTGTTTATGTAGCAAATTTCATATAATTCACATGCTCAAGCCAATCAACAAAGCTGAGCTAGATATAACTGTATGATTTTCTATAGAAATCTCTTTGTTTAAAAGGTTATATAAAAATCTAAAAGCAGTCTTCATGGTGCCTTTTTTTTTGTTTCTTCAAAAAGAAAAACTCGGCAGCTATGAAAATTTGCCACATTTTAGAGGAGACTCTCCTTCACCTAACGCACTTTTCAATAAAAATCGATCGGACGGTTATTCCATGTGACAGAGAAGGATTTCAGAATTGTTCCGGCCTAATTGGAGGTGCAATAATTCAGAGACAAAAATAACACAAGGCAACAAAATAAGACTTAGTTGGGGGCGCTGATTCCGTATACGCAATTATTTTTTTTACAGCTCGTGTTTTCCAAATAATTTGGAAAATGGATAAACATTCGTTCAATAAATTTGTGCACTTCAAGATATCCACACGCCATATCACTAAAACAAGAGCTGACAGACAAACTCTGGTCAGAGAATCGAATTCAGGACGCCAAAAAATTCCAAAAAACAGTTATTTAAACTGAAGCACCAAAAATGCTGCTCCCTAGTGATTCTTAAAAAAAGAAATTAAATATTGGCATAGGGCAACAGCCTTTAAGTAGGTATTATCTTAAGCTTAAAGGTACACAAGCTGATGCCTCAATGCAGAGGTAAAGACAAATGGAAATTACCTAATTATGCACTATTTTTCTAGAATCTCAGTGTAACTTCATGTTTCTCAAAAGACATCTAATCTTACTTCACACTAGGGCGTTCATTATTGAAGGAATTGTGGCTAGCATCTTACTCCAGCGCGCAGAAAATGCGCCATGACCTCTGGCTTAGATGACTAAAACGCTATCCGCTAGGCCACGATCGGCGGCGAATTCTTCTAAAGCTAAGTCTGTGCACTTAAAAGAGCGTTCTTCAGTTGGCTAAACGAAAAATAACGAAACCTTTTTATACGCTAGCTCACGAAAATAAATCCATTTTTCGGTTTGGAATGTTTATAAAATATTTTTTCTCGAAGATCTTATATTAGAAGTTCAATTAATCGACTATAGAGTTCTATGTAGTTTTTAAAAGAATCTTTTTGGGCAATTCATTCCATTTTTGTAAACTAACTGATTTACCCCGCCATTTCCTAAAAGTTAAAATAAAATTAATTAACGGTAATCTTATCAAAACCAATATTTTTTTAATCAAGATTCTACATGTATTGATCTTTCAAGAAAAGCCTGTAATAATATTTTTCGAAAGAAATTCTCGAGTTAAGATAATAATTTTCATGCTGGTTTGAAGTGAAAAAGTATGTTCAAATTTTAATCCCAATCTACTTGTTTTTAGGGTGAAGAAGGCTTACTAGGACTTACTAGGAGGTTTTTGTGATCAATTCAAATATTGCATATTTTTCTCGTCTCAAACCACGCCTATAGAAAGGGATTCCTAAAAATGAAAAAAAAAAAACCATGCAAATAATTATTGCTGCTTACTTTTTGTGTAGAATCTTTCAAAACACGGTTATCTAACCATCCGTACTCATGAAAACTGTTTTAAGGTAGTTGTCAGAAACTACAGATAAGAGAAACTTTAAAATATGAGGAATGCACCTTTTTTCGAAAACATTAGAAATCTTTGGTAGACAAGAGATTGTCAACAACGTCAACAAATCTACAATTATGTGCACTACTAACTGTTTGTGTAAGTTGAACTACTTTAATGCAGGGGTGAGCAATCTTTTAAACCAACGGGCCAATTTTAATTCAAAATTTTCTCCGCGGGCCGCACTTATATAAAATAACATAACATTAAATGAGAGTTATATTTTTTTTAATATTGTGGTTCAAATTCACTGATCACTGATGTTTTCTGCAAGTATTTCCAAAAAGTCTTGCCACAGCTAAAATTTACCATCACTACACCCTGATTTTTCATGCAATTGGTGAGAAAATATTTTTAACATAAGATGTTGATCAAATTTTCTAAAATTTTGGAAATACAAATAAATTCACATTCATTCTCTAGTAAACCTAACCTAGCAATTTTTAAGCTAGAGCTTACATTCTTTATGTTTTATTTTTTAAGCACTTCTTAAAAGATTTTATAAATGATTTTTAGTGCCAATTGGAATCGGATTTTTAACGCTTGTTTAAGTAAAATTCTCGACACTGTTTATATGAATTTTTGTTTACCAATTGATAAGACTTAATTTGCCACTGTTTTGTAAATCATCAGAGAATTTTTTTACAGATTTTTTGGGTCAAATACAAAGCAACAATATTGGTTTTGCTAAGAACAATTTAATGCTTAGTCATGTCGATATGAAATCTTTAACCGCTCAATGAGGAAAGTCATAAACGCATATAGGTATTCAAGAACGAAAGCATTTACCTGGTCAATGATTTTTTTTTGCCCGTTGATTTATTATACAACTTTATCTGTGACAGAATTATTAAAAAATCATCATCAGTTTTCCGGCTTTTATATGCCTTTGGCGACTTGATATTAGTTATTGATTTTGAATCCAACAGCCTTCAAGAAAAATATGGAAAATTGTATTATACATTAGAAAACTCCAATTTTACGTTTATGTCAATGATGTTGCAGTTATCTCTTTGAAAAAACACAGAATTTCTGGAAAAAAGTTATTAATCTTAATGATTGTGGGATAAATCCAATAAAAAAAACTCGTCAAGTACATATTTAAACAAGTCATCGACATATAAACTATTTGGGGTGCATTGACCGTTATTTTATGATAACGATCCTTCGCAGGAAAAAATCGAAAAAGTAATTTAATTTCAGAAAGGCTTCACGGGCCGCACCATATGGTCTCGGGTGCCGCTTTTTGCTCACCCGCATTTTAATGAATTGTTAAACAATTATAACAATTATTGCTTGAAAAAAGTAAAAACATAAAAGAAATGAAATCGAAGTTCAGCACAAGTTAGTCTGAAAATATTTCCAAAATTATCAACAATTGGTTGAAGTGTGTGAAAACTACAACCACAATAACAAGTCCTGAAAATTCCGTAGCCCCTGTGGTTATGAAATTTTCAAAAATGAAAAAAAAAAATCCTCAACGATGATGTTTTTCGTAGAACGAAAGTTGTTGGTTGCCATAAAACCTAACTTTTGATCATTTCCAGGAGTAAATGTTAAATTGAAAACTAGCTATTACAAATAAATTTCTGAATTGTTTATCAGTTTATAACATAATTTTGAACTTTTTGCCTCAGCTAATATATAGGTACTTAGAAAAAGCCTTCGTTTTCTCAAAACTCCCTCTATAATACTTCTCAAATGTAAAACGCTGGGCCACGTTCATCTGGCTTAGATGAATGATCGCCCAGGGGCCAAAACAAAGAACACACATTTGAAATATTGCTCACTGCTGTTAGGAACTAGCCGGTATCGGAAGCCAGGAACGTTAAAAAATGTTCCTGGTGGGTGGATGGCGAAGAGGTTCAAATTCCTGTAGGAGACCCCTATAGGTTTCCCCATCCCGGAATCCCAATCGTAGGATAGAGATTATAAGAACACAGAACGAAACCAACAAAATCCATTATAGGAAATCAAATGTAGCCAATGAATTGATTTTGAAAAAAAAAAACAATTGAACAAAAAATCGAAAGCATATGCTTGAAATCAAATTGAGTAGTCATCAAGTACCCCCCAGATTGTCGAGGAAATGGTTTGGAATCGAAAGGCTGGACAAACCGAAGAGATTCCCCTCGATCGTGGACCCAGACGGGTGGATCGAAACTCCTGTAAAGCTAAATGATCTCATTCCGGTGTCCGTTGGAAAAATCGAGGGGAAAAGGTCGAGGAAGATTTGTACAAAATTAGGCAGATAATTTCCCAAAGATTAACCGATACGTGTAAAAGATGTTTAGAAGCTCGTGGTTGCAAATTGTTTGAAATCAAAAGAAAGGATATGTGCTGGGTAGATTTTGTAAGTCGTTGTGAAAATCCGTAGGCTTAGGTGTCTTTAAAAACGAGAGAAAGAGATTCTTAAGGTTTATTTTCGACAAAAGTAATAATGGCACTAATCGGTAGGACACAAGCAAACACTGAAGAAGAAACAAAAAGTTAGTTAAAACACAACAAAGTCAAGTCCCGAGAGGACGAAACATTTTATATATTACAAACTATGATTAGCATCGTTAGGCTAAGCGTATTAATTTGATTTAACGTACAAAGTACGACTATGTTAAGTGATCGGTTGTTGGAAATGAGTCGAATGTGTGTTTGGCGTTATGTTTTCAAAAATTGTAACGCGCCAACCAAGTGGTCTGGCTATATTATAGCAACGCACTAGAAACTTGCTTACAAGTTTGCATGCTACTTTATAGCACGCTCGGGACACATTCGGCCATTTTTCATCGTGTAACGATTTGTAACGCTCATTCTCGCTCGTGAATACGAAAACTGATTATTGCTGGAATCTGATTTTCGTGCAGATCAAAACTATTGAAAAAAAAAAATAAAAATTTAAAACAACAAAAAAGAATGTTGCAGCCACATCTGTTCGTTTGTTATATGTTCGAAGCAATTAACCGTGGGAATAGTAAACCAATTATATTAAAACCAACTTAAAACAAAGAACGGTTAAACAGAAACTGAGATTTAAGAAAGAAATTTGATTATTACTCAGCAGACAATAATAACATTAATTAAATATAACGCGGTAATGATAAATTTAAAAGTAAAACGAAACATGGAACCTAAAAGCTAAGGTGAATTAGACAAACGACAGAACCTAAAGTGTAGGAACAACTAAAAAAAAACAACCATCAAAAAACAAAAACAAAGCAAATTTGTGTGCTGACACAATAGTGCGCTGTTATTCGGAGATTTTTATATACAATCAACCGAAAGAGGGAGGGAAACCGGAAAAAAATCATCTCAAGCTAAAAAGGAACAGAAACCCATTCCCCTTAATTGTTATTCGATTGTTTATTTTCCAAGTGCGTTCGAATTGAGATTTACTTATTTATATATACAGCATACAACATACACCTACTTACATATAATCGAGAACCAAAGCAAAGAAGCAAAACTGTAAACTAGACACTTAATAAGTAAGTAAGTAGGGTAAGAAGGTAGATAATTAAGTAAGTGTGAAAACGGTACGTAGATGTAAAAAAAAACAACAGGAAGGGAATTTCTGGCGGTCTTTGAAATAAAAATAAACTGGAAACAAAAAAAAAAAAGAATTGAAAAAAAAAGTTTGTGAGTAAATCACACAAAACAATTTTTAACACAAACAAACAAAATCATTCAAGTGCAAAAACGATAAGTTAGTTTATATTTGAGAAACAGGGTTATTTAGAGTTGATAGAACGATCAGTCTTAAACGAAGATATATCAAATCTTTAAAATGTTGGTTTGAGAAAGGAGTTTCCTATCGTTAAAATTTAAAATAACTTTGAGTTTTATGGGATATCTTGATGAAACTATGTAAGTTTAGGTTGAAGAAAAAAAAATCTGAATCTGTACTTTTCTTATTTAGAAAAAGGAAACATTTTTTTTTCTGGTAAAGTTGGAATTCAAATTACCTAATAACTTGTGAAAAAATTTATTTCTCCATTCAAATCAGTAAAAAAATGTTCAAAATGGATAAGAATTGAAAAGCTAAGATCAGAGTTGTGACATTTGGAACAAGGATTATGAACTCGGACAGATTATCAGAACTAGGAAACAAGGAGTTTTAAGTCAAATTCAAAATCAAACCATTTTTTTTTGTCTTTTGAGGTTAGAAATTCCCCAGCAAACATTTTTGGAGGTATATTTTTCAACGAAAATTGCATTACCTTTCATATACATTGTAAAATCATCGCATAAAACACGAAAAAATAGCGTAAACCTACAAAAGTGGAGGCAATATACACACATATTTTTAACTTCTGGCCTAAGCGATAAGAATTATACAAATTGGACGATATTCAACACCTTATTCTTACATCCTTAAAGCATGCGAAAGAGCGCAAGTTTGGCTTTCAATGCATGCAAATCGTTGTCAGCGACAATATTTGCTGCTTCTCTCATTGGATAATTTTTCCAAACAAGCCATCTGATTTTCAGCAATCTGGTTGCATTGCTTATCGCAGAGAGAACAGCAAGATTGTATTCCCACTTGAATGGCGAATTTTCTTCATATTCGATTTATACCGACTTAAAGTAACCACTTTTAAGCAGTTCGGTTGGCAACGCTGCTCGAAAGAAACAAATCGAGTTTTGGTCCGCGAGATTTTTCAGTTTTGCTTCGGATTTTTGGTAGATTCACGTCTCATTGGAGTTTTTAGAATTGAAGTTATCGTTGTCGGTTACGGATTGTGAATTGAGCCTGGTTTCGTTAACATACGTTGATGAATCGCAATTTTTTGCAACCATTTCGAGTGGCTTGGGGTTTCATTAGTTTCAGTGTGTGTGTGCGCTTTCCTAAACGGAGCCCTGGTGCTACCGTTTTTTGACGGCGATGTTATATAATTGAGCTGTTGGACACAGCCGAAATAGCAGAATTTTCGAAACATGCTCGGAATGTGGGGCTTTCTGATGTACTTGGATGAATTGTGGCATGGTGATAAATATGGTTTGTTCGAGAGAACGAAGAAAATCTTGAGAAGATTCAGTGCAGAAATGATCGGCAAACATGTAGCTCAATATTTTTTTACGCTCATGGATGCGATGTTTTTAAACAAGAGCGAAAGTGTGTGCGTGTTATCTATACGATAGATGGATTTGATGATGGTTTCGTCAGTGCATGGGAGGCCTTGGTGCTCTTGGGTGTTATTGATGATTGGCGACACTCACAAACGTAGCAGAGCAAGGCGACCCGCAAACCTGTGTTGCCAAGATGATTTTTCGACCAAACGGGGAAAATTCAACATTCAACATTTCCTGGTGAGATCCATCCATTTCTTGTATAACTTTTGTGTTAGGAACTTTCATAAATTAAAGGTTGCTGTGATAGATACTTATTCCTTTAAAATATTCTATTTTAAAACAATTTTAACTGATATTGAAAGCGTTGTAAATTTCTCGCAATGAAATTTTGAAATTTGATTTGGAAAAATTAAAACAAAAGAATTAAATTTACTACTACAGAACAAAATTTGCTTAATTTGCAAAACAAAATTTGGGAACTAAATAGGTTTTTGGAAAAATAGGCAAAAGATTTTTTTTTCAGATCAATAAATTTTTACTTTTCTTTATAACAGATTATTACAGATCCTTTGAGTAACACGTTGCTTGCAGATCAACTAATAGAACGGCAGCTGTACCATGTTTTGTATATCAATGCACTGTCACGTGTCATTGCTCCGAATCTATGTCAGTTATTTTTTAATCGTAAAATTCGCTTCTATTTTTAAAAAATCATATGTTATTTTTCGCATAATATCCATAATTTCCATTGTAGTTCATTACTGTTCACTAGATGTTAATATATTTTATACATTTATTTCTTTTTATATATATATAATATTGTTTTCTTGATTCATATATATTTTTTCATATATATTTATATATTTTTATTTATTCAATTATATTTCTTTGTTTTTTTTTTTTAATTTATTGTCGTTATTAATTGTACCATATGTTGCAGTTCGTCCTTGACATTTTGACAATATTGTTCAAAAAGTGAGTGTTTTGAATTGAATCATTTAGTTAATATTTTCCACCAGGTTAAGTTTATTTTTTCAACAAATATTTATTTTTTATCAGCTTTTCAGATGACGTTTGAATTTAAAATGGCAGTTATTGAAGCATGGTGGAGTATTCTGATTTGTTCTTTAACTTTACTTACTAAACTTTTATATTTTGTCAGTTTTGAGAGTTTATAACAACATTGTATTTCAAATTTACATACAGGCACTATAAAGGTTTTTCACAGAAGAGTAAAAAAACTTCAAGCTTGAATTTCAAAATAGAATTTAATTTAAAAAAAAGCTTTTTTTCAGGTTACCTAGCGGCATCTGGAAATACATGTGTTAATTGTTATGATTATTTATAGGAAATGTACTTTGTTTATATGTTTTGCTACATAAAATTCCACATTCTATCTTTATATTAATATCCATTCATACAAATTCATAAAAGGAGCAAAGCAGGCGGCGAGGGACTTCCAACATATCTTTTTTTTCTCTATTTCTTCTCTTGATTCTTGCGATGATATAATAGAACAGTAAATTAATTGTTTTTTTTTACAGCCCATCACATATCTTTTGAAAAGCACAGTAAAAGATTTTAAAGAAGTTTTTTTTATCCATGCTCATTTAATCATATTAAGAGAAATTTATCGTATCAGAATGTCATAGCATCATAATTTTATACATTCATATGTTCAAAATCTTCCTATTTATTTTATTTGGCAGCTGTATGGAATTCAATCATACATCTCTTCAAGACAGACGCTTTTATTAATAAATATTGTTCCACAGGTCAACATATGTAGTTGATAATGACATGAAGGAACTGGCGAATTGTAAATACAAAACATATAAAGGTACTAATGAAAATTCTCGTTAAAGATTACTTTTCAGTGATTTTTTTATATATATATATATGTATAAAAAAAAGGCATTCACCGTCTTAACTCAAATTTAACTGCATATGATTCGTCTGTTTTTGTGAAGACCAAACTAAAAAGCATGTTTAGCACATGCAGCATTTATTTCTTAATTTAATAGATACTCAGTTTTTCATACCACTTCAACGTTTGTATTGAAAATGATTGAAACCAAAACCAATCAAACCGAGAATTGCTCTATAAAACTGTGCTGAGTAAACGGATTCAAAAACCTGATGATAACATAGTTTCTAAATTTAACTAACAATTTTTAGTGCGAAGTCGAATTTCTACTTAAGAAAGGTTCAGGTCAAGTTATATCCACCATAACGGATTTCCTACTTTTATTCCAGCTTTCAGCATGAGATCCCAGACTTGATTGGAGCTGTAGATATACCAATTAATACATTGTAATTGTAGCTCTTGAAGCAGTTTAAAATATTTATTTTATTTACATTTTTTATTATTATTATTATATATTGAAGATATATATATATTTATTAACTAACATGTGATTACACCCTTTTCAGTTTCGAAAGTGATCATCACGGCATTACAAATGTACCTTTTATAAAAATTGACCTCATTGTATCATATTTTTCAATTATTTCAGGTGACTGTTGAGCTGCAAATATATTTTTTATAAACTAATACCTTTTTATTTATTATTCGCTATTGATATTTGTTGTAACCACATACGTATGCGAACATGATTGATTTTTTTTTTATAATCATTTAAACATCCCAAATAACCACATGTGTCATGAATTATATTCATATTATATTTTATTATATTAATTTATTCTTATATAATTTTATTGTATTAACAATATATTCATATTATATTTTGTTATATTATATATCTATTGTATTTTATTAATATCTAGGGTAGGGGCATCTGGGTATCCTCGTTTTACAAAAAGATCGGGTTACCGTGTATGCTAGTACCGCATTGAATACTAGACGTTCCTCAATTTATGTCAAGGGAATTTGGCATGGTTGAGAAAAATAAAGTATTTGATTACTTTTTGTAAAATAAGGACGCACTCTTTTTTCGGAAGCCTTGGCGGCGGGATTATAGTTTGCATGCTATCTTGGTTAGTCAACAACATGTTTATAGCTTCTCGAGACTTTTCCCCTTTTAACCCTGGATACCGTAAGTGCCTCTGCTTACGATTCCATCCTCTCAGAAGTCTCATTGAGTGGTTATGATTGTGTTGCGTGGTAGCTAAGATGGACGTGTGGGTTATTTTTTTTTGCCACAACCGCGGCGCTGCCGTAAACCCAAGGTGGATTCAATACATACATACATACATACATAAAGTAACCACTTTTAAGATCGTTTACTTTTTCGGTAGGAATTGCGATTCGCATTGAGATTGTTAACGATTTAAGCTATCATTCGAAATGCGATTTTATGTTTGCTGGGTCGATTTTTAACTCGGAATTCAAATTCATTTGAAGTAGAATTTCTAGCTCTGCATTAATTTGTAGGAAGATTCTGAATTTGGTATAAAAATGCGAAGCCAAATTCTGAGACAGAAATAAAAGAATTCGAGATCAGGCATAAGTTCCTGATTGACTCCTAATTAGGCCGGACCAATTTAAAAATCCCTCTTTTGTCTCTTGAAGTTGACGCATCACGAGCAGTGATGCCTCATGAAAATCGGTACTTATTTTAAAGCCCGAAAAAATCGGTATTCAGTATGAAAATTGCAGAAATCGGTATAAATACCGGTTTTTTTAAGCTTTTAAAGCCAAGTTCAAGGAAAAAGTATTAAAATAATTGCTGTTTTGCTAGCATTGCGATTTTAAAACATCATTTTTTCTGTAATAGACACAGTCCATGCAACTCTAAACACTGAATACTACACAAATCCTGGGGTCTTAAAAGCTTCGTTTTGGTCCAAAACTCATCCATGATTTTTTGCAGAATTTTTAAGTAACGTTTACAGGAAATTTTCCGCTGAACAACTTTGTCGAATATCATAACTTCGTATCTTTTTAGATGAAACAGTTATTAGCTGTTAAAAAGGTGTATGACTTTTTGGATTGATAAACCATGAATTCAATTGACACCACTGCTTGTGCCTCACGAAGTATGGCATGAAAAGTGGTCTCGACTTCGCTAGGCACCCAGCAGTGGTGTCAATTGAATTTCTTGTTTATCAATGCCAAAAAACATACACCTGTTAAAGAGCTAATAACTTTTTTGTCTCAAAAGATACGAAGTTATGGTATTCGACAAAGTTGTTCAGCGGAAAATTCCCTGTAAGAAATTTATAAATTGGCACAAAAACTATTAGCAGGCTCAGTTCCACAGAAGAAACCAAAATGATGTTTATTTTTCAGTACAAAATATTCAATTTTCCCATACAAATCTAAGAATTCAAATTTACTCATGTAAACGTTCCTTAAAAGTTCTGCAAACAATCATGGATGAGTTTTGGACCAAAACGAAACTTTTAAGACCCCAGGGTTTGAGAAATTCAAAAATGACCCCAATTCGACTCAGTCTACTACACATGGAGAGAGCATTTTGGTGTCTAATTTTAAGTAACTGATTTAGGTAGATGTTGGTGTTCTGAATCTAAAACATTTGTCAAATGTTGTCCATCACCTCTAGTTTTGGTGATTTGAAATGTAGAAATTTCCAAATTGATCAAATGATTTTGAATTAATTTATTATCTTTCATTCAATCATGGATTCAGATCTCTCCTAGATGTTGTTGTTTCAGAGATACAACCTTATGAAAAATTGAATTCTACAACTTTTAGAACATTTAATAGTGAGATTACAACTATTTTTGACGTTATTCAAGAAAGTGATTGAGTGAATAAAGATTTTAACTTATTCAACTACTTTGTTAATGACTGAAACGGTTTGATATACGTTTTTAAAAAATATTGAAAATTCAATTTTGTTTAAAATTTCTTCACCCACTATTCACGTTTTTAGCAGATTAAAAAAAAACGAACAAATTTGTTGAATAAATTTTTATGAATTCAATGAATTTTCATCAATTGTTAAAAGCTATTTCGATAACAAGAGCAAACAAAAAAATATTAAAAAGTGGTAATCAGCGTCCCAAAATATTTGAAAATAATCACTTATTATATTCTTGAGACTTGATTTCAAATAATGTCCTAGCATTGCAATGGTTTGAAATTTGAAAATAAAAAAAATCCATTATTTTAGTTATATTTTGAAAAAAACATATTTCTGAGCAAATTTTTGTATGAAATCGGTATGTATTGCCAAAAATCGGTGTTCGGTATATACCCATTCTTGGTAAAAATTATTGTTGAAAATCGGTATAAATACCGGAATATCAGCATATGTTGCATCGCTGATCTCGAGGGGGAATCTAATAAATTGGGAATGTTGGACAAAAGATAGCATGCATTTTACTTATTTTTATGCAAGAATTTATGAAATCAAATTATTATGATGACGTATGACAGTTGAAAAAAAAGCATTTACCTACCAAAGTAGAGGCAATATACATATATAAATTGAATTTATTTCTAAAACGATCAAAACTACACCAATTGGGCACTATCCGACATCTTATTCGTACCTTTTGGAAGAATGCTAGAGAACGCAAGATTTAGCTCAAATATTTGAAGGCTATGAGATAGTATTTGTGCTAGCGACAGTTTTTTCCAGTTCTCTCATTCATTGGTCAATATTACTTAATTTTCATCTGATTTAAGCCATCTGAGTGCACTGCTGGGAGCATGATGATGATTTTCTCACTTGAAGCCCGTGCGGGAACAAAATCACTTCAAAATTTTCAGATTTGGTGAACTTTCTAACTTATCCGATTAAACTGACTTCAGAGAACATTTTATACGACCTTTCCATTACACGCTCGTTTTTATTTCACCATTTTTGAATGAAAAATAACCATTTTCTGTTTTTTTTTTCTGCAGAACTGTCAATATGGTTATTTTTCATCAATATTTCAAGGAACAATTTCAACTATGTTCTTAGATTTTGGGTGTTAACCGGAAAAAGGATAAAAAAACGATACGATTTCCCTGTAGCTACTTAAAGAATGCTAGTTTCGAACAAAATTTTTCTTTTCACGAAAACCATCGAAATGTAAAAATACAGTGATAAACATAGTTTTCACAATAAAAAATACATTTCGAAATAAAAAATTCTTTCTGACTATCATAGCTGCAATTTTCATTAAATGCTTCCTAAATTTCAATGAAAAAATAACCATTTTCCAACTTTTTGGCCATATTAAATACGACTGAAAAATAACCAATTTTCCACTTTTCCCCGAAAAACCATTTAATGGGTTCCAGCGGATAGGTCTCAAAACACATAATGCTGAAAAAGGTTGAAAATGGTTATTTTTGAACCAAAATTGATTAAACAAATACGAGCGTGTAAGCAGTTGGAATTTCGATTCGCCAGGTCGTTTTCTCAAAAATTAGTACACCGGGACGAAAAAAGTCAGGATTTATCAGGACACTACTAAATTGGTGAAAATAACATGCAGTTCTGCTAAGATTGCATAGTGCGAGTTCTGACGCCTCGAATTATGCAACTGAAGCGAGAAGAGTCTTGGCTGGCCTGCAGTTATTATCGAAAAACACCATTTAAATATCATTTGAACCAATTATTGGATAAACTATTTTATTAAAGATTTGTTTGATGTTCTCATCATTAACCAATAAATTTAGTTATAATTTAGATATTCTTCTAAAATCAGGACAAATCAGAACATTTTAAGGGCCATTCTTTAAAAATCAAGACAATTCAAGCGTTTTTGGAAAATCAGGACGGCCTCGCGAAAATCAGGTTAAATCCTGTAAAATCAGGACACCTGACACCCCTGATTTGCAACACCATTGTAAACGACTTAAGTTATCATTTATGATACGATTTCATGTTTGCTGGGTCGAATTTAAATCTTGGATTAGAAGTCAGGATTCGAAGTATGTTATGCAAGTTCAAGTTATTTAATTCAAAATAAGAATAATAAAGCAGTTTGTTTTAAATTGGATCTCTATGTCGGAGTTAAAAGATGGAATCTGAAATCGGAATTCGATGTCAGATTATAAACAACCAATTTAAAGTCCAATCTCTAATGTGGAATTTCTTGATTCAGAACTCGAAGTCAGAATAAAATGCAGTTTCAGAGTTCAAATGTGGAATTCTTATTCAAGATTCGAGGTCAGAATAATTATTCCAATGTCCAAGTCAGGATTCAAAATCCGAATGCAATGTTCAAATTTTGAATCAGAGCTCGAAATCCTGATTCGGAGTCAGAATTTATAAAAAAAATTCGAACTAGGAATCAGAAAGTCATTATTAGAAGTCAAATCTGAAGTGAAAACCCGAAGTCAGAATTTGAATTCGAACGTAAGAATCCAATGTTAAAATTAAAAGCCAGTATTCATACTCAATCAGCATTCGAAGCCCTGAACTTGATGTCACAATTCGGAGTCGAAAATTGATTCTAAGAACTCAGAATATCCGGTTTAATAATATGGAATCCCCACATCAAAGCCTGAATCGAGAAGAAGTTTTGAACATCAGATTTTGAAATTTTAAAACCTTGGTTTGGAATTGTAAAGCAGATCAATCATTTCGATTTACTCTCAAAATCTGTTAAAGAAAATGTCTAAATTAGCATTCTTTATTCATCACCAACGATCAGAGTTTTTTCAACTGATTGCGAATCCAAAAAAAAAAAAACAAAAACAAACCAGAAAAAAACATTGAAAAATAAAAACAAATCAATAAACGCACATTTTGATGTATCATACTGGGCTACAGAATAGAATTGACAAAAACCAAAATAACCTAACAAACAAACCAAAACAACCGAAGCGAAAGTAATTTCTCACAACACTATTTGTATACCAAAACTGGGAAAAAGGCGGAAACAGTGTTCTGAAACAGTTGAAGAAGTGAAAATCACAACAACAAAAAATTATTTGAAATTAATAAAATCGAAAAAAAAATAGATTTTCGGATCATTACATTTCTAAACTGAAAATTTAACTGAAATTCGTTCATTTTACCTCAATTTCGGCATGTCAAATGTAAAGGTTTAATTTTTTTTTGAAAAGGTAAAAAATGTCATCAACTAAAAAAAAAGTAGCACAGACTAAGAGAGAGAGAAAAAATATTTTGAGCGACGTTCAAGGCTGACAGAGAAAGGACAGAGAAATATTATGGCAACTACAATGACCATTTTCACTTGAAACGTAGAATTAATAGAAACAATATATCAAATATAGAATCATTGACTATAGTATAGGATCGAGATTCATGGCATACACACAATATACTCTCATCGAAAATATTGGCTCTTAAGTTGTTTGAAATCCCGATTAAAACAAAAAAATCTGGTAAAATATTTTTGAAATTTAAATTACAAAAGCCTTTTTAATTTTTCTTAAATAAAAAAAATCTTATTATCTATGTTTACTATTCCATCTTACTTTGATAAATGTTTTGTACCATCAAAGTAAAAATTGTTTAAGCCCTTTTCAAAATCTCAATCCCATGTAACAAGAAACAAACAAACTCCAACCCACGCGAAATAATAATCGAACACATGTCAGAAACAAATAATGCCCCTTTAAATAAAACCCTTATAATAGAGGATCTCTTACGAAACCCAAAATCGAGCAAGCAAGCACATTTCATACATTTTCCTAGGAAATACTCATCGTGTCACAATCAAAATCACCGCTCTCTCCACTCCACTCTTTAACTCCAGCTAGCTAATGGAATTAAGACAACAAAAAACACACTCACTAACATATTTAGATGGATGTTTAGATAACCAATTTACATTTCGAAAATGAAGAAAAAAAAACACTTACATTTTGTACCAACTGAGAAAAAAAAAGAAACAAAAATAAAGCAAACTTTTCCTAATCCTGAAGAAGCTGAAGACAGATGAAAATCAAAGAGAAGAAAAAGTTGTATGCAATGGGGAAAGAAATCATCGAAAGAGATGAATTAATTTAAAACAAAAAGCACAAACAATGAGTGATTGCTTCTGAAGCAACTGGTAACTTGACGGAAGAAAACGCAAGAGAATGTAAAAGTAAGAAAGAAGTTTGGAAAACAAGCCTAAAAACCTTAATCCTAAGGGTCCGAACCCAGTTAAAGAAACATTGTGAAACGAAGAGAATTGAGCAGCGCCTAAATTGCTGCAATGCGCTAGCTTTTTGTGGATATTTGTTTTCCCAACACAAACTGAGATTAAAAACTAAAAACAAATTCATGCAAGCTAAGCGGAAAAGACAAGGAATGACAAAAGCAACGGAAATGGATTAGAATTTACGAAGATATTTGTGCTAGGGGCGAGGAAGCTGCTGAACGATAAAAAAATCGATCAGCGCAAAGTAATGTAAGAGATAAGAGAAAAAGAAAATCTTGAAAAAATGTTTATTTTATAAGAGTATATTATACGGGTATGCCACAAAAAATATAAATAATTATAATTGATTATTGATTATTATTATTGACAATGTGAAAACAACTAGGTTCAAATGATCTATATATAAACAAAAATTAAAAAGTATATAATGACAAGTGGAAAGATTAATAAATGTATGTTTAATAAAAGCTGTTGTTTGGATAATTTATTCACAAAAAAGTTGATCACATTCACCACGAAGAGAGATCGAGTTCAATCTTTCTCCTTTTCCGTTTCCTGTTGTTCACCCTCCTTCGACTCATCTCCTTCGGTTTCTTCAGTAATCTTATCTTCATCAACTTTTTCCTCATCCTCATCGTTGTCGGATTTTTCCTGGGTAACTGTCTTTTGGGCCCGACTTGCTAGAAACTACAATTTACAATTTAAATATCTTTTCTTAATTTAAAAAACTAAAAACATGCTACCTGTTGTCGCCGAATCTCGGCCGTTGCTAGTTTCTCTTCTAGGTCCTCGATACTTGGAGGCGTTGTGGGTTGAGCTTCTAAGCGTTCCAATCGTTTGGGGGGATGTTTTTTGATCAGGCTATCCGCGTTTTCGTCCTCCAGAGGGATTTCAAAAGCTTCCGGGGGCGCTACAGGGTGAGTTAAAAAGTCTGGTTGTACTTTATATTTTGCTGAATTTCATAATTGCAGCCATGATAACGTTTTCAATATACCAAATTTAGAAGAAAAGATATTCTAGAAACTTTAAAATTATTAAAGGTAGGGAGAATAGGAGCATAAGGCCAATATTTATTGATTCGCTCATTTAGTCAATGTGTGGGGCAAACTCAGCAACTCTTTGGGGAGAGTGAGCTTCCTTAAGAATGTAAGCATTTCAAGTGTAGAGAAGTACTTAAAGTTTACCGAGACCAAACATGCACATCTACAATAGAGTCTGTCAAATTGCACTTTTTTTTAGAACTTCAATACCCTTGTACAGTAGACTGAGTCGATTTGGGGTCATTTTTGAATTTCTCAAACCCTGGGGTCTAAAATGCTTCGTCTTGGTCCAAAACTCATTCATGATTTTTTGCAGAATTTTTAAGTAACTTTTATATGAGTAAATTTGAACTTTTATGTTTGTATGGAAAAATTGAATATTTTGTACTGAAAAATCAAAATCATTTTTGTTTCTTCTGTGGAGCCGAGCCAGCTGATGGTTTTTGTGCCAATTTATAAATTTCCCAAAGGAAATTTTCCGTTGAAAAGCTTTGTCGAAGACCGTAATGTCGTATCTTATTAGACAAAAAAGTTATTAGCTGTTCAACAGGTGTATGTCATTTGGCATTGATAAACAATAAATTCAAATGACAGTGATGTCAACTGAATTTATTGTTTATCAATACGAAAAGACATTCACCTGTTGAAAGCTAATATCTTTTTTGTCTAATAAGATACGAAGTTATGGTCTTCGAACAAGTTGTTCAGCGGAAAATTTCCTTTGGGAAATAACCCGTATAGTGAGAAAAGTTGTAAGCATTCTTAAAAAAATTATGGGAGAGTGGGGTATCATGGGCCACTTTTTTTCTTTGCTCCATAACTTTTCTATCATAAAAGATTAAATAAAAAAAGGTATAGTTTCTACATTTCTAACGACATTTCTCAGACTTTTTATTTAAATTTTTTAATAAGTTATTTTCCGCGAGTTCTGACTGCTTAAAAAAAGGTATATTTTTTTTATTTTGAAAAATGGTGGGTAATTGTGGGCCACCAAATCAAAATTGACCAAAACTGTAATTTCATAAGTATTTTCGTTATTTTAAAGCAATTTTCAGATGATGAAATAAAAAAGAGAGTTGTTTATGATCTAATGGTTTAAAAAACCTGGCACACGAACGTTTTGGCAAAATTCCTTATACCAACAAGATTTATGTTCGTCTATATCACAATGGATAAAATTGACAGAATATTTTCCATTAGGGGAAAAGTTCATATAACGCCCCATGTGGCTAATACGCGCCACCCTTGTTTTGAAGAATCTGAAACATTTTGAGCCTGTCAAATATTACCAATTTGTTTTAAATGCTGTGATTGGTCATGGCAAGTATGAATTTTTACTTAAAATGCCCCTGTGTCGTGATAATTTCACAATTTAGGTTTTTCTTCATCTCGATCTAAATTTTAAAACACTTTCAATAAGGTGTCACCAAGCAGAGAAAAACGAATAAGACAATATTTTCTGACACATCGATAGAGGAGAATCTAAACTATGATTTTATGCTAAAAAACCATATTGAATTCGATAAGGTATGATTTTTATGGGTATGTTCTATCACGGCCCATGTGCTCCTTAAAACGCGCCAATCGTAGTAGGCTGAAAATAGCATTAATTTTTCAAAAAGGCCACTTTTCATTGAAAATGAACAAAAAGTCTAAAACCATATTTTGAGCGTGAATTCAGCACAACAAATCTACTTTAAATTTTTTTTTTAAATTTTGTTTAGTCCATTTTGATTTTCTTTTCATTCAAAGTGTCTGTAAGTATTGGTGTGTTTTCGATCTTCGGCTGCTTTCGGGTGTGTTCGGCTGCTAGGCGCGTATTGAATACACAGCGGCGCGTATTTGCAACACAGTTTTGTTTTGTGGCTTTGAATATGGTTTTTAAAAATCAAGTTTTAGAAGCAACTATAGCAATTTGAGTAATAAAAAATCATAGACATTTGTAGAAAACACTTTTATTCAACGATTCCACCCATTTTTGACACAATTTGTACGTGGAATGCATAGAAAATCAGCGATTTGCTTAGGTGGCGTATAACAGGGCATGTTCCCCTACTATTCGTTTGGTGTAAGATAACTTTACAGATAGGATAAATGTATTTTAAGTTAGGAATGTGTATAAAAACACCAAAAATAAAAGTGGCCCAAAATAGCCCACATTATGTGGCCCATGATTCCCCGCAAGAGATGAATTGCAAATTGGTTGCTCTTGAGTGGCTTATTGGTTATTCATGAAAAAATTCATTTCCATGGACAAAAGTGAGATAATAAGCATATGAGTTTTATTTTTGTTATGAACTGTAGGTTTCCCAATGGTTCAATTTTCAGGTGCATGTTTAGTTATGTGAGCGATTTTTTTAGCTAGGTACATATAAAAGCATTTGATGAGTACACAAGTAAAAACATATAGAAATATATGCTTACGCAAAGCGACAACGATGACAGTTGGATGGAGATTTTTATCTCAACACACAGCTGAGATATTTGGAATGGTCCATGTTTTCCCGAGGCCTACGTTACCGCACTCTCCCCTACAATAAATCTCGAATAACTATTATTTATGCAAAAACTATTGTTCACCAATGATTGCCTGATTAAAAAGACTTAAATGATTGATTTTGTTTAAGCATTTTAATTGTCCCCTGAAATTATATTATGCTAGGACAACAGGGTTGTAGACAAACTTTTAGAATTCTCTATATCTTTGACTTAAAATCTGAGCAACAAAAAAAAATTGTCGAAAAATAATAAATCTACCTTTAACATTCCACTAGCATGATAGATATTTGAAATTACATGCTTTCAGAATATGTTTAAGATGACGAGTTTAAAATGTTTTCAAAAAAAAAAAATTATTAAAATAAGAAATTGGGCTAAAATTTCTCCATTCTTTCCTAGTATCTTATGTTAAGGTATCTCGCAAACACGTATTTCAAGAAATGAAATGATATTTCTTGTCCTTTTCTATGCACAATGATCAAGGATGAAATATTTCTGATCAAGCAGGTCTTTCACTGTACTTTTCCCAACAAAAGCAGTATTCAAAAGCAGACAAACAACTTTTTGAAGAAAGGAAAATTTTGTTTTAAAGTATCACCATTTGGAGCCAGTTAAATAGATAAAAAAAATCTTCTGCTTGTAACTCAACATATATTTGAAGGGTGTCCAAGTAATATTTTACCGAAGTGAAACATGTGTGAGTCTTAAGTGAAAAATGTAAGAATTACGAATGATAAAACTTTAAAAATGAATTAAAATTCTCATTTCTCTTGAAATCCTTATAAAACACTGAAATGAAAATTCGTTATAAAATAAAATGGTTAAATTAATGTACTTGATTTTTTTTTATTTAAATATCAAATAATGTAAAAAATTTGAAATCTAATCATTTAAAAATTTTAAATGCATACACTCCCAATTCGGTGGTGAATTTTTTCTTTGGAAAACCTCCCAAGAATTATCATTCAAAATAAAGGAGTCCTAGAATTTATTAATAAGGCGTCGTACACAAATTACGTAAGCAAAAAATCTAGAATTTAGACCCCCTCCCCCCTATGTAACAATAAGTAACGTTTGATAGGACCCCCCTTCTATAGTTACGTAACGCAAAACCCCTCCCCCCCCCATATTCAATTTTGAAATTAAAAGTAAAAGTACACAAAGTAACGGGGGTTTTCATCTGGGCCCCCGTCAACGGTAATAAAAACAATGGGCTTGATCTCTCCTTGATAACCCATGATACCATTGAACTCTGGTAGTTTACACACCCTGTCGAAATCCAGTCCATGGGAAAAAGCTGTTGATGAACAGTGTTTCCTTGAACGCACCAACTTAACCACCATTGACGTTTTCGAAAAAGGTTTGCGTAGATTTGCTCGCCAAAAAAAGAAAATTAAAATTCTTTTATTTAGGTTTTTTTTCCATTAATTTGTTACGTAACTGAACCAAGTACCCCCTCTCCCCCCTAAGTAACAGCAAGTAACGCAGACTCAATCCCCCTCCCCACCCCTACATGCGTTACGTAATTTGTGTACGACGCCTTATAACTTTTTTTTTGTTGAAAAGCTGATAACTTCGAGATAATTTTACCATTATTTTTTTTCAGCACTCAGCACCAATCAGACCCTGAACAGAAAAATAGTTCGTTTTTATTCTAAACATCATCTTTGTTTAGATACCCTTTTGATCAAAAACGTTCAAGAACTCTCAATTTTAGCAAGGGATGGCCACACGAATCAACGGTAATGTGATTGTTCATGATAAAATCGATATCGTTGTTACCTGGAAGAATTCATGCTTTAACGGGACACACATAATCCTTATGCAAACGAATAAGCCAAAAACCACACAAAACAGCACGATTATTTTGATTCTCATGGCCCAAACCAATCCGCAGAGATCAAAACGTTTAAACCCTCAGAGTAAATCATAAAATTACTCACTTTTAGCATTTTGTTAACCGTGTAAGAATGAAAAATATTTCGAATAGAAGCTAAGAAAATAAGTGTTCTAATGATGTACTGGAAATTGATGTAGCATGTCATTTACAGGAGAAAAATTGATTTAAATATTATTGGATCTGAAGTAAATTTTTCAAAATTTTCTAAGTCTGATGTCTGTGAAACGAAAAATGCTTATGATAATGATCTGAAACATTAAGGATATCGTGCTGGTATTGCTCGGCAAGGCAGTCAAAATTAATTCAAAAACAATGTTCTGATCAGTCCGACGTTTCGATGCTGATTAACATCATCATCATGGAATTCTAAAATTATTTTATTGTAACTAATATGCAAAAAATATAAAAATTTGTTTATCCTACTTACAATCGAATCGTTTTTGTATGTTTTATGTGCATCGAGGATATCTTAGTTAAATATAAAGCTAGAAACTTTCAAACCGCATAGTGCAATCGTGTGGCCATCTCTAGCACCGAATTTATTCTAGTATTGAGGGTTTGTGAACAATTTTGAACAAAAAAGTAAACCAAAATGATGTTTGGAATAAAATTAGAGCTTTGTTACAGTTTTAGGAACTGACTGGATCCCCCACCTCTGAAATACCATCGAATCCTTGCAGAAGAGTATGTAATACGTGGTCAGTAAACCATTAAGGGCTTAACTAATGGTTATTTGTTTGTATATTTTTTTTATCAAATGGTTTTTTATGGTTAATAATTTTTATGGTTAATAAAGGAACTTTTTTAATATCATACTTGTAAAGTATACAATTCAATAAACTGATTGGTTTTGAGTTAAGATTAAAATTAAAGGGTGTCCCACAGCAAATTGCATCACTTTGCAAACGCTGTAGAAAATCACCCATTTGATATTTATGCTTGAAAATTCTCATAATGATAGCTGAAAGTGTAAAGTTTTCGACGTATGTTTTGTTTTCATCTGAATTTCGAAAGATGGAAGAATTAGAGTCATTTAAAACGAAACATTATTTTTTTTTGCGCAAACATCTGAAAAAAACTTAACTCTGTCAACGGGACGTTGGAAAATAACTCAGAGCTGTGCTGCGAATTTTAGTTTTGTGATTAAACGTTACTGTGCAGTTCTGATCAATACAAAAAGATAAGGAAGTCAAATGATTGTCATATTAGTAGTTAGGACTTACAAGCAAGTGAGTAAAGTTTTAGCTGGAATCTCTTTCGCTGGAATCTCGCTCAGGAAACTATTTGGCGACGCCATACAAAGTTTAGACCAAAACTATTTTTCAATGTTTTTGCATTTTTGATGATATTTCAATAGATAATTGATAAAATTTTACAAAAATATAATTTAAACAGTATTTTATACGTGAAACCTAGCATTTTAGCACTCTCCGGGATCAAAATGTCAATTTGCAAAAAAAAAAGGTTTACAGTTTTGGCTCAAGCTGCTAAACTACTGAACCAATTTTCACCAATAATACCACTTTGGAATCGTCATAACTAACTGTTTTCATCATGTTTGCAAACTTCAGATGTCATTGTTAAACTCAAGATAAATTCAAAATGGTCCGATAATGATGTTAGTTTTCAACGAAAACCCTATTTACCGCGAAAATTGCTGCCAAAGCTCTTTGCAGCTGGATTTGCATTCTTTGGACAGTTAAAAGTCCAAAATTAATTGTATGACGGTTTTTTGCACCATTTCGACAAATTTTTATGCGTTCTTTTTCTTTAGGATGTTCTGAAATGATATGATTCCAAAGAAGTCACTTTTGTATGAAAGAACTAAACCAGTACTAAGACGATATTTACCCAAGACCTATTGAAAATATTGTGTAATTTCGAAGCAGGCACTCTGTTAGCATCTCAAAGATATCAATTTTGAGGAGAAAAGACGAAACAGTAGGTTTCTGGATAAAAAAGCAGCTTTTTAATGTTGCGCAAAATATGTAGAGTTGGTCAAACCCGCGGTTACACCAAGGTTTTTTTTTTCACACGGTCCTTTTACGCGGTTTTTTTTACACCGCTTTTTTACACGGTTTTCGGGAATTAACACGGTTTTTGCGAATTAACACGGTTTTTGAGAGAAAATATAGAAAGTCCTTTTCAAAGGAAAACACTTAGAATCTATTTGAAGTTGGGAAAATCTTATCTCTTAGACTAAGAACATGATACATGAGACCTGAGACCTGAGACCTGAGACCTGAGACCTGAGACATGAGACATGAGACATGAGACCTGAGACATGAAACATTAGAAATTAGACATGAGATCTGAGACCTGGAACCTGAGACAAGGGATATTAGACTTGAGACCTCAGCATGAGACATGAGACTTGAGACCTGAGACCTGAGGCATGAGACAAGAGCCATGAAACATGAGACTTTAGACCTGAGACATGGGACATGAGACATGAGGCATGAGACATAAGACAGGAGACCTGAGGCATGAGACAAGAGCTATGAAACATGAGACCTTAGACCTGAGGCATGAGACTTTGGACCTGAGACCTGAGACAAGCTACTAGAATTCGTACCGCGAGAAATAAGTTTAGCTCCGATTTCAACATGCGACCCCTCTAATGAAAGGGTTTAACTTGTAGGTGACGAAAAATAGTGTCGCGACTTCGCTAGTACAAGCTACTAATGTTAATTCCGCGAGAAATTAGTTTAGCTTCGATTTCAACTTGCGACACCTCTAGTGAAAGGGTTTGACTTGTAGGTGACAAAAAATAGTGTCGCGAACTCGCTAGTAAAAGCTACTAGTGTTAGTACAGCGAGAAATAAGTTTAGTTTCGATTTCAACTTTCGACCGGTCAAATGAAAGGGTTTGACTTGTAGGTGACGAAAAATAGTGTCGTGACTTCGCTAGTACAAGCTACTAGTGTTAGTACCGCGAGAAATTAGTTAAGCTCCGATTTCAACTTGCGACACCTCTAGTGAAACTAGTTTCTACCTGTACTAACCCTAGTAGCTTGTACTAGCGAACTCGCGACACTATTTTTCGTCACCAACAAGTCAAAACCTTTCACTAGAGGGGTCGCAAGTTGAAATCGGAGCTAATATGATTTTTCGCGGTAATAACACTAGTAGCTTGTCTCAGGTCTAAAGTCTCATGTCTCAGGTCTGATCTTTCATGGCTCTTGTCTCATACCTCAGGTCTCAGGTCTCATATCTCATGTCTCAGGTCTCAGGTCTCAGGTGTCATGTCATAAGTCTCAAGTCTCACGTCTCAGGTCTCATGTCCCATGTCTCAGGTTTCAGGTCTCGTGTTTTATGTCTTAGGTTTCTAGTCTCAGGTCTCAGGTCTAATGTCCCATGTCTTTGGTCTCATTCTTCAAGTCTCAGATCTCATGTCTCAGATCTCAGGTCTCTGGACTCAGGTCTCAGATGTCATGTCTAAAGTCTCAGGTCTCATGTCTCTAGTCTACATTCTCAAGTCCAGGTCTCAAGTCTCAAGTCTCAGGTCTCAAGTCTCAGGTCTCAGGTCTTAAGTGTCAGAACTTCAGAGCTGCAGAATTCGAATGGTCTTTTTTACACGGTTTTCGGGAAATAACACGGTTTTTTTACACGGTGTTTTTACGCGGTACGTATATCAGTGTAAAAAAAACCTTACTGCATATGGTATTAAACTGGAACGAAATAAATATTCCTTAAAATCACAAAAGGTTTAAGGTTTATTGTCTGAAAGTTTGAATAAAAGCGGTCAAATATGTAATTTTTTACAGTGTTTTTAATGTGATCAAATTGGATGGGGGGGGGGGGGGGGGGGTGGACACCATTTTAAAAATAAAAATTAGTGTAGAATTACCTTGAAATTACCAACTTTTGAACGAACTTTTGGAATATGAAAAGATTTTGAGAGACTGGACATATTGGTATTTGAAGTGGGTGGGATGGATTCATATTTGTTCCGATCGCTTTATGCTCACATTCATTCTTTAAATTAATATTCCAACTCAGCTCATAAAAACATATCGTAAAGAAACCATTTCAAGAACAGAAAAATGCAATATTTAAAAAGAAATTTAACTTGATGTTCAGCCAACAACTTTTTAGTCTTCAGTTGTTTTTCATTTTGTCTGTATCTTAAATAATAGAAACGCATGTATCTCTAAAATCTTTCCCCTGAGATTCATTTAGTAGTTTAGTAGCTGTATCGTTAAATTCCCTCGTTTGAATGATTTTTTAATTTTGCAACAAGATTAAATTTTGATAAAGATTTGTTATTTCACCCTTTTTACTGCCAGACCTGCTGAGAACAGTTAGCGTCCATTACCAGGGGGCTCAAATGAGCTTCTTGGTGTGGGGGAGTGTGGTGGGTCGCTATATTTAAAAAAAAACCCCTATGCAGCCTGTAGCATACTCGACAAGCATGCATTGTCTGATTTTTAAATTTCTTATATAAAGTTGAGGTAAAGTGTTTAATAGGTTAAAAGTTTGAAGGAAAATTCCTGAAAAAAAATGATTAAGTATTTTGCAAGAAAAATTCAAAGATTAACCATGAAACCTCAAAAACAAATGCTTTGAGAAAAAAAAAATGCAAAATAGTCCTTAATAGTTGCTTCCAAATTAGTCAAAATTCGATTTTTGAATTCTAGGCTCCTAGGTTATATTTGAACTATGTTGTTTTTCTTAAAAATTTCTTTAAAAAATGTGTGTATGTTGAGTAGTTTGAAAAGCATTCTAATAATTTGGCAAAATTGACAATATTCTGAATAAGTTCAAACAAATACTTGAAGTTTAAAACTATCCAATTTCAGGTTTTATGAAACAAAAAATCAGATAATAAACGCATGATTCAATAGGGTCTTTACGTTAAACAGTTTTCAACAGGTGTATTCCAATCGGGAGGAAGTGCTCCATAACCTTAATTACTAATTAATCCACGTACGGTAAGTCACTTTGGTGGTTCCATTATCACCGTTGGCCGGAACAACCGCTGCTGCCGAATTGGAAGGCCCACATCCCATAGTTCCACAACAATCCGTTTGAACGCAGTGTCAAAAAATGCACCGTTAGTGATTTCCCCACAAAATCGAACGAAACAAAAATAAAAACAGCCAATCGAAACACACAGATTAACAACAATCACTATAGTGCTGCCTAAATAGGAACTCTTTTTTTCCTGTTCGACGAAAATAATCCACAAATGGACACAGAAACATTAACAATTCACTTGTTGGCCGTTTCTCCCACGAATTCCGCCAATAATGTTTAGCGACATTAACTAGAACGCCACAAGTAGCGAATGGTTTCGACATGGAATTCATTAGCGGCTCCACCTAGGTTTCCGATTCCGTCCTCGTCTCCACCGTCAGCCGTTGACATTTGGAATCGATTTGAGGTGAGGTTCCTTGAGGGGGTGTTAAGGTTCGATGAGAACTTTCTGATATACTACAAGTTGGTACCCCGTGGTACCAATTGGAGGATTCACGACGAATCAGCGCCAGCAGAAGTACGATTCCGAACTGCTCAATCCACCGGTACCAACTGAAAGGACGATTGCAGCCTTTCTCCGATTAGGGCCCGGAGAAAGGACATTTCCCCGAGTGCTGGACGGAGTGGGTGTAGGATAATTAAGTGCGCTGAACTATTAGAGCTGCCGTAGGGTTACTTCAATTTCGATCCAACATTTTTTTTTGTTTGATCGTTTGTTGGATCCGAGATTAATAATGATATTTTGCGACAAAAATCAATCCCAACTAAACGAATTTATTGAACGATTTTGGTGAATTTTTATTATAAAGGTTGTTCATTTCCATTAAAGGGTTAGTGAAGATTTTTGTATAAACTATCAACCGCACCACCCTGGAGTAGACCACGATGATTCACCATTTATATGAACCTTTGAATGGCGTTGATATTATCAGGCAATATGAAGTGATTGCTGGTCATCGACTTCCAATCATGCGCCAC
Organism: Uranotaenia lowii; assembly: GCF_029784155.1. Lineage (NCBI taxonomy): Eukaryota > Metazoa > Arthropoda > Insecta > Diptera > Culicidae > Uranotaenia > Uranotaenia lowii. The sequence continues at coordinate 335,794,357 of NC_073692.1, forward strand.
AGCTTCAGGCACCTTTGGAAATCCGCGGGTTCTAGTTTTACTCTTACCTGTTCCTGACGCTGTTCCTGAAAGATGTATTTATTTCAAGAGGCCGGTTAGTTTTGTTTTTATGTGATATTGGCTCTTTACAATTTTTGGAATAATCCTTGTGAAAGTTACACTGCCGTTCCTAGGAAGACGGTTCTATGTGAAAAAAACATTCAGCCGAGAATAACGCGATTGAAATTTGAGTAATATTTTTAGTTTTTCGCTTAAATTCTGATCGCATCGACAGTTCAATCGTAGTAAATAGTTCAAGTTGATAAATTTACAACATAGTCTGCGGACCATGTAACGGACCTTTTTTTTGGACTGCTTTGGGAAGTGACATGCTATTTTTTGAAATTAAAAAATAGATACATGTTACAATTTTTGACAGCTTTCACATTTTTGACAGCGAATCATATCTTTGTTTGATCCAATTTAACAAGTTTTAAGCCTAGAAACTCGATTCTTCGATCATTAAGAGAGAATGGGGACACTTGATTCCCTGTTTTTTTAATTTTCTTATTTTCATCATATCTTTCAGGGAAAATTAAGCAACTGGCCGTCTTTAGCATTTTCGGATAGCGTGTAACTTCAAGTTTATATTCTCTAAAACTTAGAACGTTACGTGACACTGTGAATGAACTAGAAGCATTTTCGCGAGACTGAAAAAAATATAATATTTTATAAGTTAAAGGATCAAGTATCCTTTACTCAAGTAGACATGATCCATAATTCAGGGTGCCCTGACTCTTGGAAAAAATCTAACAAAATCCAAAGGTAAAAGTCCGTTGACTACTTATTCCATATTCTAGTGAATTCTAAAAGTTTGCCTACTACCCTATTGCCATTGCATACTTTAAGGCGCATTTTTTTAGTTTTTAAATGAATACAGTATTTTGAGTCCTATTTAAAGGATAATTACTAAATAAACAGTACAAATATTAGTAATTTCGTAATAACCAATATTTACGATCCATTCAAAAGAAATAATACATCTTTTTGGACTCAAGGGATCAATTAAACCCATTAAACCCATCGTGATATGGCGAAGGAAGCAAGTATCCCCAGAAATCAAGTATCCTCAATCTCCCCTACTATGGCCGGTATTTAGAACCACTCTCAGTATCTTTTTTGAATCACACTCAAACAAAATAAGTTTTTTTTTCTTAAGTTTGCTATATTTACGACAGCGATTGATGCACAATTATGTGATTAATTCAGTTAATCTTTGCCTTTCTTATTCTTGTAGCCAAGATTTGTTTGTTACCGTTTGTTCAATATTTCTTACTACCGCCATCTTTTTTTTTCAACTTTTCATGCTTGAATTCTGACAACACACTGCAATCTCGACGAAATTTGTTCTGCAGTGTTAAATACCGGCCAGGCGTTCCAATGATAAGTTAAGAAAGTCTGACATCACCACCTTCATGATATCAATTTGATGCATTTTGACTTCCAAAACCTACGTGGATTTGGTTAAGCTTCAGTTTTGTAAAATATGTATATAGATTTCAAAATGATAAAAATGTGTGAAAAATATGCGATCTTTTTAATAATATTAAAGCCAGATTTCGTTTGCTGAAAAATTCACAAATTTTTCAACCGTTTTTTTTTTGTCAAAACTTGCATAACCCCAGGGGCTAAAAAACTGGGTTTTGAGTACCGTAAAACGGGGTAAAATTGATCAACATGAAATTTTTTCACATTATAATCAATAACTAGTCTAAAGTTAAAACATTTTGATTTTTTTCTACGTTTAACAACCTCAAGTTGAGTTTCAAATTGGGAAAAACTTGGTTTGTTTTTTTGCAAATTTCAAATGTTAGTAAACATGTAATTTCAAAATCTTGAAATATCTTTTTTTTTGGAAGGCTCGCAAACAAACACCTTTCCTGGTTAAATCTAAGCGTTTAAGAGCAGCAGGTTGATTTATGTGAAAGTTCAAACTTAAGTAAATATATAGTAGAGATGTACCGAATATTCGGCGCCGAATACCGCCCAAAAACCGTTAAGCCGAATATTCGGCTCACCGAATAGTTGAGCTAAGTATTCGGCCGAATAGGCCGAAGAGGCCGAATATCTACTATAGGCTTGTAAATGTTTCAAATAATTGTAGATAATTTATAAGATATCCAAAAGTAATTTTACAAACGCTACACAATCATTAAAAAATATGGTTTCAGCAAAACATTTAAGGGGTTTCCGCGTATCTTTCACTGTAGATCGTACAAGAGAATGATGGTATCGCTTTTATACTTTGATTTTAGTTTATTCCATATTTTCTGGATGTATTCAAGCTTGCCCATAAATTCAGTGAAGAATCTAGGTTAGTTAAATCTGGCCGGAATGTCCAGATATTGTTTAAAATTTCCCGAGTTTTGCCCGGGTTTATGCAGATTATTTGCTAAATCAAATAAAAAAATCAAATTCCACTTTGAAATTTTTAAGATTTTGTGTTCAATAACGATTTTTCAAAAATTTCAAAATATACGTAAATTTTAACCTTTTTACTTTATTTTTCACGAATCGTCTTGAATGCCTGACCATGTGGATACGTGTGGTTGAAAGTATGGTATGCTTAAGGTTAAAGATCGTCTATTTTTTCAACTATTTTGAAGATATCTTGCTCAAGTTCGATCTTCATCTAATTCAATATCATAAAAGCAATTTAAAATAGCTTGGCATCTGTTTCGACATGTTTTATCCCAGATTTCATAGGAACGCAATCTCTTTGGTGATAAAAGCCCTAGAAGCTACTAGTCATCTGATGTCTTTTCAATTATTGGAGACATTTTAAAAATCAGAAAGACCCCTACTTAAAAAATATCTTCTAATACATCATGCGATAATATCATCTGGTTGAAAATAATCGACTAAAAACATGAGGGGCATTAATATGGAAGAAATAGAAAGCATTGAAATAATCGCTTAAGTTTTTTTCATTAAAAACTCAATATAACATTCGACCGAATATTCGGCCGAATATTCGTTTGGCCGAATAGTTGAAAAGGTTAATATTCGGTATTCGGCCGTTCGCCGAATACCACTATTCGGTACATCTCTAATATATAGTTTTGGTGTAATTTTTGTTGTATTTTGAGGTAAATTTTTGAAATTAAAAAAATAGGGACGTTTTCCATGATTAAGCCAGTCTAAGCCAAATGGTTAGAATCCTTATCAAATGGTAATGTTTGAAGGAAATAATAAATGAGGAAGATTGGGAAGGCCTAGGTAATTGAACGAAGGCCAAATTTATATTTTTTTGTAGTTCAAATTTTATATGTTAAAAAATGTAGCCCCTAATTTATGCAGCATCATTGTCGATCTTTCGATTCTATTTAATTGTTGTTCGGCCTTAACGCATTGAGTGCCGCGATTTTGTTTTTTTTTTGGACCGCGAAGAAATCTAAACCAAGAAACACCGAAACTCAGCATTGTGTATCTTAGATTTCACTGGACCAAAAGTTACAAATTTAATATCTTTGAGCCACCGAAAGTGTTGTGATAAATTTGGTTGTTTCTTGATAAATATTTTGAAAGTGTTTTGTACCCTTTATAATCAAGAAAACTTGTAAAAACCGTAAATAAAAATAGAGGCTGATCAATGTTATCCCAAAGCATCGAATTCTTAACAAAGACGAAATCGATTTTTAAATCAAATTTCTAGTATTCTAATAAATTTCTGCAACCATGTTTTACGTTTTACGTACGAAGGTGATCGCTCCTAGGTACGCTACTGATCGCAGCCCATCAATGCCCCCCCATTGTCGGTGCGGTGGGCCGTTGGGAGAAGTTTTTCACGATCGCAGAACAATAGCCCAGCGATCCTCTCCACGAAGACGAAACTCACCACAACCGGCTGGCTGGCTGGTAGTAGACGATTGGCAAGTCAGTCCAGTCTAAGTCACCGTCCGTTGTTGCCACGCGAGTCGCGTCCTTTGCCTTAATGTTAAATGTTAGAGATAAGTTAAATTATAGTAAACGTTAAGCTTGAAATTGTGTGTTTGACTAAAAATCGCGTGTGATCTTTTTCTATCGATGACGGCAATTCAAATGGCTCAAACCGCCAACAAATAAGGTGCATGCAGCAGCCAACCATAAGGGCCACACTCCATCTTGCTAATCACTACTATCAACCCCCCTTCGATGTTGGATGGAGGACCGTCGGCACCAGCTATCAGCAATCAAGCCAGACGGTAAGGTTCCCACGAAAAGGTCGTTGACCCCCAACACCCAACATTTTGGCCACTTCGACCGGATTTTTCGGACCATTTTGGAAGTCACCTGGAACGGTACAAGGAACCATTTTCTTCGCGGGATCGCCATTACAACCAAGCCGCCGAGCCCAAGCTTAATTCGCCATTGAAATTAAGCCAACAATACACTCCTGCATGCGCGCCATTGTCTCTTGGCTTGGCTTGGCTCGACTTTTTGGATTCATCTGCAATCAACTTGCTGGAGGCTGGCAAGTTTAAACAACACACATCAACGCAGCGACCGGTGATTACGAGCCACAACTCAGGTGCCAACGAATTTGGTCGTTGGTTTGGACCTCGGTGCCTTAGACTCGGAAACAATCTCCCTGGACTATCCGTTGGTAAGCTGCAACGATTGGCGGCGATTGGAACATCGCTGTGGGCCTTTAGGTTTCCAGATCACGGACGGTGATTGGAACATCATCGTCACCATCATCATCGACTGCAGCTCAGACGAGGCGAAAGGTTTCGCTACCCGATTGCTGGTTTGACGATCAACACATATTGGTTCGATGTCAGTGGTGCTCAACCTGCGTTATCAAGCGATTTGAAATTTACGTAAGTTAAATGAAATCGGGAAAAATATTTATTTTCTTTTGGAAAAAATATAATTCTAACGGTAATTAATCCTCTTCAACCCAAACACTATTACCTGAGCCCTGGCGTCATAGGACAAGAGGTCCATGACTCGAAGTTTTTTTTTTGTCTGACGAATTGTTTGGGTTGCTTCCTGGTGCGTTTGCCCGGGGATTCTGTTGTGAGTTCTTTTGAACGCTTGCAAGTTTGGTCAGTTTGTGTCTGTTGGTTCATGATTGGAACCGCGATTGGAAAATTGCATTGTATTTTGGACTCTAAATCTTGTCGTTTATACCACAGTGAAGCTGTGAAGTGCTATATTGTGATTTTGGACTTGTTTAATGGATATTGAAAACGGTATCACAATTATTTGAATTTTTTGTAGGATTATGGAATGCTTATGCGAAACACAAATACACATTTGAAAATTTATCACGCTCGGTCAACGTTGTCGTATTTTGGTGCTGAAAGTGAATCCGGCCAGTTTTGAGTCTGTTTGTGTCAGATTGGTTTCATATGAATTTTGAGATTGTGTCAGCGATTTTATCAGTTTTGAGCTGATTGTAATAAAATTATATGTGATTGAATTGTCAGTTTGAGTCAGAGATTTATCAGCTTTTGGCTGATTGTAAAAATTATAAGCTATTGAATTGTCGGATTGTGTCAGAGATTAATCAGCTTTGGGCTGGATTACCGTCAGTAAATTTGTGTTTTTCAGTTTTTGTTGGAATTTTGTAGATTTTGATCAATTATGCCTGTCACAAAGAAGGTGACTTCTGCAGCTGCAGCAACTGCTGCTGCGCCGTCCTTAAAACTATTGAACGTTAAATTTAGACAGATTCAAATATCGGCGGGAGACATTTGGCGTTTTGTCGATAATTTTCAAGAAGAATGTTCTACTTCTGAAATTGAAATTCGCCTGGAGGAGTTAGACAATTTATGGGAACGGTTTAACGATGCGTTAGTTGACATTCAATCGCACGAAGACTTTGATGAATTTGAGAATACCTGCGAAAAAGATAGGCTACTTTACAGTGAGCAATATTACCATGCAAAATCGTTTTTGATGGAACGAATTAAAGAGAGAAGGAGGGTTCCGGAAAATGATCAAACTTCACGGGCCAACGAAAGCTTATCACAATCCACACTTGATCATGTTCGACTTCCTCAGATCAAGTTGCAGACCTTCAATGGTGACATTGAAGAATGGTTAAGCTTTAGGGATCTTTATACTTCGTTGATTCATTGGAAACCCGACTTACCTGAAGTGGAAAAGTTCCACTATTTAAAGGGCTGCTTGCAAGGTGAACCGAAAGCCCTTATTGACCCTTTGAAAATTACTCAAGCAAACTATCAAATCGCTTGGGATTTGTTAGTAAAGCGCTATAATAACAACAAACAACTTCGGAAAAGACAGGTTCAAGCCCTGTTCCAACTGCCAACACTCACCAAGGAATCCGTCACAGATTTGCACGTTCTTTTAGAAGGTTTCGAAAGAATTGTGCAGACCTTGGATCAAATCGTACAACCGGTAGATTATAAGGATCTGCTATTGGTTCAGATTCTCTCCTCGCGTCTCGATCCAGTGACACGCAGAGGATGGGAAGAATTTTCGGCAAATGAGGACCAAGATTTGATAAAAAACTTGACGGAATTCCTGCAGAGACGAGTTCGCGTTTTGGAATCGTTACCAGCTAAACCAGTTGAGCAAAAACTTCAACAGCAGCAACTATCATCTGTTAAACCAAAACCATTCGTGAGGCGAAGCTTTAATACGGTTCAAACGTTCGGCAAACGTTGTGTAGCTTGCGCGTCAGATCATCCGCTGTATCAATGCTCAAGTTTTCAGCGCATGGCAGTGGCTGATCGGGAAAAGCTATTGCGAACGAATCAACTGTGTCGGAATTGTTTCAACAAGGGTCACAAGGCGGTAGAATGCAGGTCGAAATACTCTTGCCGACATTGCAAGGGTCGTCATCATAGTCTGGTCTGCTTTGACCACGAAAGGGCAGCATCAACTAGCTCGGAACAACGCAGAGGTGAATCAACGCGTGCGGATTCTGACACCAGCTCCACTCAAGTTACTACCTCAGCAGCAACGGTCACGAAATCAGCGAATACTTCACAGTGCTCAGCACAAATTCTTTTGGCAACCGCAGTGGTGGTTCTAGAGGACGATTACGGTAATCGGTATCCAGCACGGGCTCTTTTGGACTCGGGGTCAGAGAGCAACCTACTCACGGAGCGCATGAGCCAACGCCTGAAGGTTCCCAGAGAAAGGGTGGACATTTCGGTGATTGGAATCGGGCAAGCATCCACCAGGGTTAAGCAGAGAATTCGAGCATCTGTCAGATCACGCATTTCCGAATTCGAACGGTCGATGAGTTTCCTCGTTTTGCCAAAGGTAACCGCTAACTTGCCTGTCGCCTCGATAGCCACCAAGGGATGGAAGATTCCAAAGGGTATTGAACTTGCTGATCCGTCCTTTTCAGTTTCTGGTGAAGTTGACATCGTTTTGGGTATTGAAGCTTTCTTTGAATACTTTGATAGTGGCAAGAAGATCCATCTTGGGGCTGGGCTACCAACACTGAACTATTCCGTATTTGGATGGGTAGTTTGTGGAGGGATTTCTCAAACTAGAACCTCTATCTCCGTGGCGAATAATTCCATTTCGGCAGAAGAATCCCTAGAATCCTTGATGACTCGATTTTGGTCCCTAGAGGAGGTCGAGTCCCCGGTCGTATTTTCACCTGAAGAAGCTCGCTGCGAAACCCTATTTACCCAGACGGTGCAGCGACAGCCTAATGGACGTTATACAGTCACTTTACCCAAGAATAAAAACGTTTTGGCGCAACTTGGCGAATCTAAGGAGATCGCATTGCGGCGTTTTCTAGCCACGGAACGAAGATTAGCCAGAGATGAGAACCTGAGAAGTCAATATATCGCTTTTATGGAAGAATATGTCAGTTTGGGTCATATGCGTAAGGTTCATGAGTCAGTTAATGAGTCAGCTTATGAGTCTGTTGAAGAGTCAGCAGAACGGTCTGTTGGAATGCTTCAGAATGAGTCTGTTAAGAAGTCAGTTGATGAGTCAGTTGATAAGTCAGTAAGAAAAATGTCAGTGAATGCGTCAGTAAACAATACCAGAAGTTTGTCAGAATGTAGCATGGGTCAGAAATCAGTCAGACGCTGTTATTTGCCCCATCACCCGGTGGTTAAAGAGGCCAGCACCACCACGAAGCTGAGAGTGGTGTTCGATGCTTCTTGTAAAACATCTTCCGGAATATCCCTTAACGATTCTTTGCTAGTCGGTCCGGTTGTTCAAGAAGATTTACGATCGATCATCCTACGTTGCCGCACCAAACAGTTTATGATAGTCGCTGATGTGGAGAAAATGTTTCGTCAGATTGAAGTCCACCGATCAGATCAATCTCTCCAGTCAATATTATGGAGATCTTCTCCTACCGATGAGATTTCGACCTACGAACTTTGCACGGTGACCTACGGAACAAAACCTGCACCGTTTTTGGCCACACGCACGCTTCGACAACTCGCTATGGATGAGGAGGTCAATTTCCCACTAGCAGCAAGGGCTGTTCTCGACGATACGTATATGGATGACGTAATCACAGGAACAGATGATGCCTCAGAAGCCGGAACCCTACGAAGTCAACTGGATGAATTAATGTCAAGCGGAGGATTTCGCTTGAGGAAATACGCGTCTAATTGCTTGGAGATCTTAGGCAATATACCCCAAGAAAACTTGGCTATTCCTTGCTCGGAAGGAATTCCTCTCGATCTCAATCCATCGGTTAAAACTTTGGGCCTTACGTGGATGCCCTTGTCAGATGAATTCAGCTTCCAGTTTTCTTTGCAACCTTTAGACGATAGCGAGCCTTTAACCAAACGTCGAATCCTAGCAATTATCGCTGCATTGTTTGATCCTTTGGGGCTACTTGGAGCTACGATAGCAAGTGCGAAGATTTTTATGCAACTACTTTGGACGTTGCAAGATGAAAAAGGAGAAAAACTTAATTGGGATCAGCCGGTGCCTCAGATGGTGGGTGAGCAGTGGAAGAAATATAATCGCCAACTTCCGCTTTTAAATCAAGTCAAGCTCAATCGTTGTGTCATCATACCTCAGCCGACTTCGGTGGAATTACACTTCTTTTCTGATGCATCTGAGAAGGCTTATGGTGCGTGTGCCTACGTGCGCAGTCAGAATCGGGACGGTCAGGTAAAGGTCAGCTTGCTCACTTCAAAATCGCGAGTAGCACCACTCAAATGTCAGAGTATCCCCAGGCTTGAACTCTGCGGGGCCCTTGTGGCCACAGAGCTCAATGAACAGATAAAAAGGTCAGTTAAAACGAGTTTGAGAACAGTTTTTTGGACTGATTCTACATGTGTTCTGCGTTGGCTTCAATCGATCCCATCTACTTGGACCACTTTTGTCGCAAACCGAGTCAGCAAAATCCAAACTCTAACGGAAGGTTGTCAATGGAATCACGTTGCCGGAAAAGAAAACCCAGCCGACCTCATATCACGCGGAATAACACCGGAGGAAATAGTAAACAATCAATTTTGGTGGAATGGTCCAAGTTGGTTGTCGGATTATCCAGATAGTTGGCCTATTACCACGAGAACATTCCCTGAAGGGGACGAAGAAAACGAACGAAGGCGTTCCACAATTGCTGCGACAGGTTCAGAGAAGCAAGAATTCAATAGATGGTATATCTCGCACTTCTCCTCCTACACAAAGTTGATTCGTTGCACTGCCATTTGGATGAGATTGTGTCGGTTGCTAAAAAGGTCAGAACAAGGAGTTACGTCTGGATTTCTTAGAACTGTCGAGTTAGCAGAAGCTGAACACGTTTTAGTTCGGCTTGTTCAGAAAGAATGTTTCAATGATGAGCTTAAGGCACTCTCTAATGGTGATTTTGTGTCGCGTCGATCCCCTCTTCGATGGTTCAACCCCTTTCTCGAAAATAAATCCATAAAATTGGGTGGAAGACTTAAAAATTCCTTGGAACCAGAAACTTTTAAACATCCTCTTGTTCTCCCAGCTCAGCACTGTTTTACTAAATTGTTGTTCCGTCATTATCATGAAAAGTTGCTCCATGGTGGACCCCAGCTGATGCTCAGCGCAATAAGGCAACGATTCTGGCCACTCGGAGGAAGGAGTGGAGTTCGTAATGTTGTTCACCAATGCTTGAGATGTTTCAAGACAAAGCCCACTCCAATCCAGCAGTTCATGGGCGAATTACCTACAGAAAGAGTAACAGCGTCTAGGCCGTTTACAAAAACCGGTGTTGATTATTTTGGTCCAATCTATGTTCGGCCAGGACCTCGAAAACCAGCTTCAAAGGCCTACGTTGCTCTTTTTGTATGCCTGTCAACCAAGGCAGTTCATCTGGAGTTGGTTTCCGATCTTTCTACTGATCGTTTTCTCCAGGCACTGCGACGTTTTATTGGGAGGTGGGGGCGAATCGCTGATATCTTCTCGGACAACGGGACTAATTTTATTGGAGCAAAAAATTATTTGCAAGAGATCCACCAACTGTTTACATCAAAACAACACCAGGAGAAGGTTTCAAAACATTGTGCTGATGAGGGGATACAGTGGCATTTGAACCCTCCCCGTGCCCCACATTTCGGTGGACTCTGGGAAGCAGCTGTGCGCTCGGCAAAACACCACATTCTTAGAGTGATCGGTGATCAGCCACTACCATTTGAAGATATGAATACATTATTGGTTCAGGTCGAGAGTTGTCTGAACTCCCGACCGATAACACAGTTAACAGATGATCCTAACGATCTCGAGCCGCTAACTCCTTCGCATTTCTGGCTTGGTTCCTCTCTTCAATGTCTGCCAGAACGAGATTTGAGAAATGTAGCAACAAATCGGTTGAATAATTCTCAAATTGTTCAACAAAAATTGCAGCAGATATGGACTCGGTGGAAGCAGGAGTATCTCTGCCAACTACAGGCTAGAACGAAGAGGTGGAACAAACCAGTAAAGATTGAGGTCGGAAAACTGGTGGTGATCTGTGATGATAATTCTCCACCAATACACTGGAAGATGGGCCGGATTCACGAAGTGCACCCAGGGATTGATGGGGTAGTACGGGTCGTTACGCTCAAGACTGCAACAGGGTATAAAACCAGAGCAGTTGAACGTCTTTGTTTGTTACCCGTTCAACCAGAAAGAGAAGTTGTTGTTGAGTCAAACATTGTGTAAAAATCCCAACCTATTCCTTCCCCCTCCCTTCCCAAAGAAGAGGATTTTCCTTTTTATTTTTCAGAAATCGAGCTATTTCTGGGTGGGTGAGGATGTACGAAGGTGATCGCTCCTAGGTACGCTACTGATCGCAGCCCATCAATGCCCCCCCATTGTCGGTGCGGTGGGCCGTTGGGAGAAGTTTTTCACGATCGCAGAACAATAGCCCAGCGATCCTCTCCACGAAGACGAAACTCACCACAACCGGCTGGCTGGCTGGTAGTAGACGATTGGCAAGTCAGTCCAGTCTAAGTCACCGTCCGTTGTTGCCACGCGAGTCGCGTCCTTTGCCTTAATGTTAAATGTTAGAGATAAGTTAAATTATAGTAAACGTTAAGCTTGAAATTGTGTGTTTGACTAAAAATCGCGTGTGATCTTTTTCTATCGATGACGGCAATTCAAATGGCTCAAACCGCCAACAAATAAGGTGCATGCAGCAGCCAACCATAAGGGCCACACTCCATCTTGCTAATCACTACTATCAACCCCCCTTCGATGTTGGATGGAGGACCGTCGGCACCAGCTATCAGCAATCAAGCCAGACGGTAAGGTTCCCACGAAAAGGTCGTTGACCCCCAACACCCAACAGGAGTCCTTAACTGCTTTTAAGAATATGCAACATGCCACATTTTCCTAAACAGAAAAATTACTTAAAAAACATTGAAAAAAAGTGACCAATCTTATCCCGATTTACAGTACCTACTTTTTTGCTTGTAATGTTTACACATTTCAACAATTTTTCCCTAAGTTTTGAAACTTATTAAGACTATCTCATAGCCTTAGTTGAATATATTTTTTGTTAAAATTGCTCTGATTAACTGAGATATTTCAACTGTTTTCAAATTAAACTCGTAACATATTTTCCGATTTGTTCAACCCTGAATGGTTGTTACTTTGAAAGCCATTTTTAAATGTTTTTTTAGCTTCTTTAAACTGTAGCTTTTGGCAATTGCTTATCAAACAGTTGACATTAATGTGGATTGTTACTATAAGGTGGTATAAACCATAGTGAACCAAAAGTAAGTTAAAAAAATTATTGGATTGGTTTTATGTCGATTGAAGTGTACCCCGTCTAAAGGCGGGTTTCGGCTTTAGCGAGTTGATTACATAAAATCATTCCAAAATTTCAAATTTTAATTATAATAAGCGAAAAAGTGTGCATAATTCTTTTCATATCGTCGTACAACGTCTTGTTGCGTCATGAACATTTAACAGCAAGTTTGATATCCAGGTTATGTTGGTGGTCCAAAATAAGTTCAACATGGGCCAAATTACTAATAAAACAAGTTTTTTTTGTTTCTTCGAGCTTCGAATTAGTTTTTAAGTGTTTAATCATAGCTTTTAATATGTTTGTAGTTGTTAAATTCATCACTGATACGCATAAAACCTCTTGGAAGTTAATTACAGTAATAGCACGTCCACCTGAAACGGGCTTTATTCGACCCAACTGTGAAAATTCGAAACTTTATTTTCAATTTTCTCTCCCTTAGCAACTTATTTAAAGAATATTAGATATGATTAGAATCAGGAAACGTAGCTCTAGCTATATTTGTTCAAAACTTTCATGAAGATCATGATTCATGAGAGAAATATTTGAAAAAAGCTGCAAGATGATAAAAAATATGTACCCGGTCCAAAATAAGCCCGTTACCCTATTACGCCTGCTTTGCCTATTTTTGTGAAGTACTCTTACTTCTTCCTTGAGTTTTCAAAGCAAATCGTTGCTTCATCCCATATCTTACATATGTTCTTTGCCCATGATTGATCTTTCTGTTGTTTCTCTATCACCACCAGTAATAGGTACCACATTTAAATCGGTATTTTCTAACCTAAAAAATCTTTTATCGGTTATCCTTAAATGGGTATAAAAATCACCAAGCTTGGCTGAAAGGCTCGCAATGATCAATAATATAAATCCTCAAATTTTAAGATTGAGTTCTTTTTTCACAAAACGTCAACATTTTTCAAAATGCAATATCTTCAGGCTCAGAGGTCATAGAACCTTTCCACACCGTTAGGGTGAATATAACCCGAAGCGTAAAATAAAAAAAAAACTTGTTTATTTCGTTCCAACACAAAGCAAAACTGATATTTTTGTTACAAAATTGGTTTGGTGAAAAATAAGATACAGCAAGGCAAAACTTAAAAGGATGTATTTTCTTAAAGAGGGCAGTTGTCAAAATTCCCATAAACGTGTCATAAATTTATGCATCTAAGGATAGGTTTGTTCTGAAAATGTCAAAATAATATTTGTCGTATTTATAGTAAGAATCTACCGGACAATCCATTAGATCCAAACACTTGTGTCAGTTACCACCAAATTCGCTAATGAAGATTGCTTCAGATAGAATTGGAACAAAAACAATTGCTCGTATTAAAGTTTTTTATTAATTCAATCTTTTTTATACAAATGTGGCGTTTTCTTTATACTTTTATGAAAAACTACGGATAAAATTATTCGTCATGGTTTCGAAGGAATTCACGAACTTTTCCTGTAACACAGCTCATTAGGCGGCGCACACTTTCTTTGTCCATCCTTTTAGCTTTTTTATTCAACCAGGTTTTTTTTCTGATTGATGTCTTTGACAAGTATACCCTTTACCTTGAGTCTTCTCTTCTTGATTGCCCAGTATTTCTCAATAAGGCGGAACTGGAGGGAGTTGGATGGGTAAAATTTTTTACCTGGGATTTGCCCGAAGTCAGCCTCGACATTGTTTTCATCGTCCATCAGAATACACCCGAAGAACTTGGTCAGTGGCATGTGCGTTTTTGTGGCAGTATTACATTCCTTGCTTAATTCCCTGTTTTACATTAATTTCCGGTACATTCTATTATTTATTCGATTTATTTCGTACCATTTTACCAAAAACAGTTTCAGTTTTTACTGTTTTGTAAAAAAAAAATCATGTCCAAACTTTACAATCTCGAAATGTCTGAAAGCCGCCGGTCGTGGCCTAGAGGATAGCGTTCCAGTCTTCTAAGCCAGAGTCCATGAGATCGAATCCCGATCACGGCACATATAGTACTCTTTCCGTGGTCTGGTGGTTTTAGCATTTGTAAGATGCTAGCCATAGTATCCTTGAAGATGTACGTCTTAGAGTTAAGTAAATTAGATCTCTTCAAAGAAATATGAAGTTTCACTGAGATCCTATGTGTGTGTGTTCGTTTAAAAAAAAAAAGTCAAAAGTCTGTTTTTGTTGGTTTCTCACGTATTTCAAAAACACCTGAAGTTTCTCGAAATATTCTCAAGCAATAAATTTCTTCAAGTTATCAATTAACACAAGATTTTATATAGATGTGATGCTTACAAAGTGTCCTTTACAATTTTTTTGTGTTTCTAAAATTTTCAGAATCTCGAACATATTTAATCTCATTAGATTAACTTCCGCTGGCTATTTAGGCGCAGTTATAAATACTATAGAAAACAACAGATTTCCATGAAAAAAATATTTTTTTATTAAAAAGGATAGTTAGCAGTTTATTCGTGGACTTATCTTTAAACATACGACAATCTAAAAGAAAATGTTCCTTTTTTATAAAAATTTGACAGTTCTCTGATTCCGAATATTGAAACACGTTCACTTAACATAAAAGCTTCAAGTGTTTCTTACTTAGCTTACACCCTATAGGAAGTATTTGAGCGTTTTCAATTTAACAGAAAACCCTGTATTTTCGATAAATTTGCTTTGACTAAAATAAACTTATATTTTGTACCAAAATCTCAAAAATCGGTATAAAATAAGAGTGTACATTCCGGGATTTCCCGGGAGTTAGAAAAATTCAAGAATTCCCGATTCCCGGGAATCATAGTTTCGTTCCCGGCAATTCTCAAAATGTATGAAATTGTTTCTCTGGAAAAGCCTGATAGCCTCCGGAACCATTCTTATTGTTCTTTTTGAAAATGTAGTTATACAAAAGTCATTGAGAATATGCCGATTCCTGTGGCAGTAGACATTTTGCAGCCTTTTGGTGCAATATTTTCATTCAAATAGATAAGTTTAAAAAGATTATGTATGTATTTCCACAACGTTTTTACTTAACGAAAACCCACAATTCTTCGAAAAATATATGAAACATAGCGCAGCAGGTAGGCATATTGTAACATTTGTGCACACCCTCTGGCTTTGAAAACCAGATGAATTTCAAAACTTAAAAATGAAGAAGACATCGTTTTTTTTTCAATATGAATTACAAATATGTTAAGCGTTCCGCAAAACGAGAAAAAGTTGGATTAATTTTATGAAATTAAGTTGCGGCTTAATCGGCGAGGGTTAAATAGTGCAAATGTAAGACGGATAGAAGATCAGGAGAAAATTCTAAGGTGGTGAAAAGAGCAAAGAGCATTTGGAGTAAAAGCTGGACCACATACTAAATTCTTTGTCCCGCACCAATTAACTGTATTGAAGAAGTAGACTCAGAGGTCGGCATTTAAACGCTATTCGCTAATTAGTCCGCTACATTTTTGTTGACTTATTTATTTTTTAACTTAATTTTGGGAGAACTTACGGATAAACAAACTACATCACCTTGTAGAGAATAAAATTCATCAGCAATCTTGCTCGAATAATTGCCCCTAGTGGAGTTTGTTTATCCGTGACTTCACCAGAAATCGCATGAGAAAATAAATTTGTCAGCAAAAAAGTAGCGGACTTATTAGCGATTAGCGATTTAACGCCAGACACCTGAAAAAGGCATGTATCAGCATTCTTTCTTGACTGATTGCTCATGGTGAAGATTGTTTATCAGCTAGTACAAAAGTTTGGTGAAAAAATAAGTGAAAACGAAAATTATTTAATAAAAACGGAGCAGGCAAATTAGCGATTAGCGTTTTAATGCCGAACACTGGAAGTAGTACCCAATAGAGGAGGCACTACATTTTTCGATACAGTTAATTATGGATGGTTCGACCACCATGTGAGTGCATATGTGCCGAACGGAAAAAAATGTTTGTGGTCGAGCTTCCATTCCAAATACTTACTCTTCGCTCTTTTCACCACCTTAGAATTTTCTTCCAATCTTCTATCCGTTTTTCATTTCAACTTTTTAACCCTCACCGATAAAGCCGCAACATAAAAGAAATTCACGGTGATTTCTTTTCTTAAAAAAAAAGGTTGGATCAATGAAACAAATAAATTATTTTTTTATAACCCCTAATAACATTAAATAATTCTTAATTTGACATGTTTAGGTTATTTTATTGTTCGATTGACCGTTTTTCATTTATCATTGTTGAAAACAGTTTGATTAATTTGATTAAAAATAAGTCAAAAAACATTATGAAGAGTAAATTTCGAACAATTTATGGAGGATAGGTTCGATAAGCTATATTTCATTCGAAGTGCATATATTTTAAATGTTTTTGAATATTTCCCGAGATCCCGGGAATTCCCGGAAAACAAGCCATCAAATTTCCCGATTCCCGGGAACGGGAAAATGTTTGGGAAATAGACACTCTATATGAAATCGGTTTGTTTAGCCAAAAATCGGTATTCGGTATATACAGATTCTTAGTCGAAAATTTGCTCAAAAGTCGGTATAAATACTGATAAATCGGTACTGTTCAGCAGCACTCGATTGATGGAGCTCGACATGTACGCATGCTGGAGCCTATTTTGTCACGTTCACCGTGATGTAATTGGCTATCGCGCAGGTGTACTGAAGCGGAAATTGCGGGTTCAAGTCCCGTCGATGAGCCGTTGTACCTTTTTCGAAAAGTTCATTATATTTACTCGTAAGCCGTCTTTCATTCTTTGATATCTCATGTTTTTCTAATACTTCCATCACCTTTAAAAATGTGATAATTTTCAGGTACGAAGAAGTACCAAGACGAACTCAGAACATTAGGTTTGAATAAGTTTTTGTTTTAAATATTTCTTTAATAAAAGAAGACAATATTTTGAATCATATTTAACAAAATAAAATATTTTGTCCAGAAATTTGCATTCTGTAATGCTTTGATAACGTGTGACTGCCGACTTCAATATTTAGGTTTCGGGCGATACTATCAGCAAACTTGCACGGTATCGAAAAGATTGTGGCGCGCCATGGCGTGTGTTGGTACATATCAACAGATACCCAGATAACAGCGACTTCGCATGGTCTATTAGCTGGACGGACACGCTATCATTATTATTGCTCACCAAATCGATAAAATGCAAACGGTTCCTGGAACTTAAGCGGATCCGTATGAGAAATGGGGAAAAAATGGTGCCAGAAATAATTGACCATACACAGAAAAAAAAATTAAGTAAAATTCGGTCAAATGTGTTATTAAACTTGCTGTATTATAACGCAGTCCTGAAAAAAATTTGTTTTTATTTTACATGATTTTTGCGTGAAATCATGCAGAATCGTTCCACAAACAAAGACCGAAAGACCAACCGAAAAGCAGCAGGTTCGACTTGATGCTCCGAGAAAATTTTGTTTCTGTCTGGAGCTCGTTGATTTCTAGAAAAATTAAACATTATCAATGACTTTGTTGTCATTGACATGTTTGGTTGTAAGGCTGATGACTAGAAGTTGATAAAATTACTATTCAAAAATTAAGAAGGAATGATGAGCCAGAACGGTTTCATTGTTATGGTGATGTAAATTTACATTGGCATTTTTTTCTTTCCGGAATTTGCTTAAGTCATGCTATTTATTCAAATTATTTGCAGGTTAAAACATGTAAATGTATAAGATTTGTTTGAACTGTGTAGTTATCATGTGTATAATTCATTTTCTTTATAACGCTGGGCTACAATTATTCTAATAACTGAAAGCAGTAGCTCTATTCTGAATCACAATTAATTTTAAAGCAAATTTTCAGGTATATATGTAAATCAGTTAAAAGACTGTCTTAAGCTATGAAATGAAACAACTATTTTTTTATCATTCAGAAATATTTTATTGAGAACATATGTTTTAATTGAGTTACATTAATATTATTTTCAATAAATATTTTGGCTTATTATGTGTTCAACCAATGAAAATAGACTGGGCGTTACAAAAAAAATTAACCTAAAAGTTATCATTACAGTAAGAAATAAATTCACTCCAGAGATGTTTCTTCAATAATTTGTCTATCAATTCATTGCCCTCATTCACTATTGATATTCAAGTTCAATCTTAACCTAGTTTTTATTTTGTAGAAAACGAAAATTATTTATTGGATTAGCTTAAGCTAAAAAACATCAATCTTTCTCGGCATATGTAATAGTTTTAAGATAGTATTTTGTTGATCCACTAGACATAATTGGGCAATTTTTGGAACTTGAAAGAAATATGAACTTAAATAATAACATCAAACAGAAAGCAGCTTTAGTTTTATCAATACGAATCATTCAAACAGATTTCATAGAATGATGCCTTTTTGAGTTTTATGTTATCTTATTGTTTGATTTTTACAGTACTCAGCCGCGTAACGAAAGATTCAAAGCGTTTTAAATGTTAGATTTAAGACAAAAAATATTATTGATGAATCTTTCGCAGTAAAGTTGGTTTGGACCGTCAGAAATTAGTGGTGAATAGTTTACAGTTAATTTTTTTTATGACATTTCCCGGGATAGAAGTGTATCAATTACTTTTCTTCAGCAATTTATGCAAATGTGTAGTTTTTCATTTCACTGTTACTTTAATATGATTGCGGCAGCTCAAAAAGTGTTAGTAAGTGATTTCATTCTAATAAATGTATTGATTTCTGATTTGCTTAATCTTAGAAATAACTGTAAAGCTAAACATTCAATCCAAAATGAAAACTTAATGTTAAGAATCTGATCGAATTCCGGACATAAAGGCATAAGATAGGAGCAATTAGCATAAAGAAAAGCATTAGTTTGGTTATAGTGCAAGCTCAGACTTAAGGCAATTAAAATTAAAAATCTAGCAAAAATATAAACATTCAATCATTGGCTTCCGTTTTAATGACAAATTCTTTGGAACTCGATCGGGACGGATGCTTCCCGCCGGAGCTGGAATTGGACCCGGATGAGGAAGATCTCCCGCCGCCGCCCCCGGAATTGCTGGAATTGGAAGCTTTGGCATTGCTTGAGTTGTTGGCCGTTCCGTTGTTGGCATTTTTGGGTTCACTGGCTGACTTGAGGGTGGACATCAGAGAAAGAGGGATGGTGATGTATTGTTGGGCGCCATCTGAAAAGATAATAAATAGAACCATATTAACTTGTATTCAGAAATATCCATAGTTTTTCAAGTTCGAATCTTATCCCAAGCAACCAGAAGTCCCATATTTACTTAAATGAAGGCTTTGGAAATTATATTTTGACTTCAAAGAAAAACATCTACTCAATTCCCTTGAATGAATTTTATGTAGTCATTGATGAACATGAAAGTTACAGAAGTGATTTATTTTGCCATATTCCCGTGATGAATTATGTGTACTCATTAATGAACTTGAAAGTTTCAAAAGTGACTAATATGTACGTTATAAGGGACTTATGTCACATAAAGTGTACGAAAGTAATCAAATGTACTCATAACGTCAAACGTTAAAAGTCACAAAAAGTGCCTTAAGGTGCTTTCTTCTTGGATGACTGGCTGGCTGGATGGTTGGATGGTTGAGCCAATTCGAGTTTAAGTTTCAGCTAGATGAACATCTAGGCGTGGTCCTGTTGTAGTGTGCTTGACTGTTACTATAAATGTCGGGGTTAGATTCCGAAGCCGTACATTTTTTTTTATTTGTCGATAAGGATTTATAATGAAGAACAGTACAGCACTAAACATAAGTTCCACGCTAAGCACTCGTGGTCCAACTAAGGCGGAGATGTGTCCGAATATTTCGCAGATGTACGGCCAAGAGAACTGTCCTTATTTCTTTTTTGAGACATTGGCAATGAGTAGTTGTGAGGTCTGCCCTCTGCAAGGAAATTAAGGCGAGCAAAAAGGTACGTTTCAGGCAACTCTGCGAGGACACCAATGACAAACCCTGGAGCGACGTTTACAGGATGGCCAAGACGCGGAGCGAGAGTACGTCACAGAAAACGTCCCCGAACAAGCGGCGCGAAATCATCAACGAGCTGTTTCCACAGCACGAGGAAATGAGTTGAAAAAGGGTTCCATATGTCTGGGATGGAGGAGCAAATTCCGCTGGAGGAACTGCCGGACATTGCTAAGTCCCTCCAGTTGAATAAAGCTCCGGGTCCAGATGGCATTCAAGCATTCATCTGTAGGATGGTGGAGTGTTACTTCCGCAACCACCAACTACAGTATATGACCAGCGAGGGATTAGATACAGCGAGCGTCTCGGCAGGTGTTTCACAAGGATCGATACTTTGTCCGGTATTGTGGAACATCGTCTACGAAAAACTGGGTCTTCCCATGGGAGTGAGACTTGAGACACAAACCAAATAAAGTACAAACAGGGACGATTGCAGCTGGATCGCGCGAGATCGAGTGCAAGTGTACGATTAAATACTTGGGGGTGATGATCGTGTTTCACGAGCCAAGTCGATTACGCCTGCAAAAGTGCGGCAATGGTGACGGTAGCCCTCTCTCGAGCGATGTCGAGCAACTCAGTGATCCTATGCAGCAGAAGGAGGGTCTTTGCAAGCGTGACCTCATCCATTCTGCGGTATGGAGTTGCAGCCTTGAGCAGGCAGTGTGATCTGCAGAAGCTCTGCAGCGTGCAGCGGCTGATGAATCTGCGGTTTGTTGCGAATACCGAACAATGTCCTTGGTAGCAGCTGATGTTGTGTCCGTCACAGTCTTGTTAGAGTAAGATATCTACGAACATAGGCACATGCCCGATGGGCGAAAACATGCCAGAAAAGCCTCGATGTCCAACTGGCAGCACGAGTGGGACAGCTCGGAATGCGGCCGGTGGCTTCATGACTTGATCCCTAACGTTGGACTTTGGACGGATCGGAAACATGAAGAGGTGGATTTCCTACAGTTCCCTGACGGTGCCTACGGTTCCCTAAGGTTTCTACGAATCCCTACGGTTCGTACGTTTCCAATGGTTCGTAGGGTTCCTATGGTTCGTACGGTTCTCTACGATTCGTACGTTTCCTACGGTTCATACGGGTCCTACGGTTCGTACGGTTCGTATAATTTCCTACGATTCTCTACGGTTCGTACGATTCCAACGGTTCCCTACGGTTTGTACGGTTCCCTGAGGTTCCTACGGTTCCTACAGATCGTACGGTTCCTACAGATCGTATGGTTCCCTACGGTTCGTACGGTTCCTTACGGTTCTTACGGTAAGTATGGTTCCTATGGTTCGTACGGATCATATGGTTCCTACGGTTCCTACAGTTCATACAGTTCGTACGGTTTCCTACGGTTCTTAAGGTTTATACGGTTTCCTACGGTGGGTACAGATCCCTACGGTTCTTACGCATCGTACGGCTTGTACAGTTTCTTACGGTTCGTTCGGTTTGTACGGTTTCTTCGTTTGTACGGTTCCCTACAGTTCGTACTGCTCCCTACGATTCCAACGGTTCGTACAGTTCCTTACGGCTTTCTACGATTCGTACGGTTCCTACAGTTCGTACGGTTCCTACATTTCTTACGGTTTCCTATGGTTCCTACGGTTCGTGAGGTTCCTACTGTTTGTACGGTTCCCTACGGTTCGAACGTTCGTACGGTTTCCTACGGTTCCTACGCTTAGTACGGTTTGTACAGTTCCTTACGGTTCCTACGCATCTTTAGAAGTGGGAGGGACAGTTTATCCCTAGGATAATATATACTGTTTACTTTATTTTATAAATTCCTGTACGACTTACTCGTCTTACTCCCGCGTATGTCCATCACCGTACAATTTCTATCTGATGCTTTGTCAGATCTTCATGACTATTGAATAATCCTTTTTAGGATTAATCCTTTTCTCAAATGGACTGTTTCACGTAATTTATTGCCAGGTTCTTAAAAGTGTTTAAATTTGGACTGTCTTTGATGCTTCGCGGTAGGTTGTTATACATTATCAATCCGTTGTACAACACAGAACACAGATAAGCTGGAAGCAATCCTTTAATCATTTTGTAGATAAAAGTCAAACTGTTATACGCAATCCTCTGCTTAACTGACAACCATTGCAGCATGTCAAGCATTAAAGCACTAGGAGTATACCTTTTGAGACGATACAACCATCAATTATCAATTCTGGACAAACTTCAATTTTTCGATTTCCAATAATCATCCATTTAAATTAAGGCACAGTTTTCTATGCTTCAAAAACTCTACAATGTTTTTCAAATCTGAATTTGCCACTGACATCACAAGCTCTAAGTCTTTACCACTCCAGTAGGAGACGGAATCATCTGCGAACAGTTAAAGGCTTCCATGGCGTAAGCAATTTTTCATGTCATTGATGTAGAGTATCAATAATAAGAGACCCAATACACTTCCTTGGGAAACCCCTAGACTGTTTTCTCTTTATCTTACGGTTCCTACAGTTTGTACGGTTCCTGCGGTTCGTACAGTTCCCTATGGTTCCAAAGGTTCGACCGTATCGTAAAATCGTACGGTTCCTACAGTTCGTACGGTTTTCTACGGTTCCTACGGTTCGTACGGTTCCTACGGTTCGTACGTTTCTTACGGTTCGTACGGTTCCCTACGGTTCCTACGGCTCACTACGGAGCATACGGATCGTACGGTTGCTACAATTCCTACAGTTCGTACGGTTTCCTACGGTTCGTACGGTTCCTACGGCTCCTACGGTTTCTACGGTTCGTAGGGTTCTTACGGTTTTACGAAAATCTTTCTCTTCTCCTGTATGTGTTTGAGTTCGTTAAAAAAATGGCCAACGACACGAAGATGTTAAACGGCTACATTTTTCAGCATTTATTCCAAGCCTGGGGTGACTGTCGAGTTCCTCGGATCTCAAATCTATGGCCTGTGCTGTCTGGAGTATGTTGAAGGTCGTGGTCTACTCTTAAAACCATGCAGGATTAAGAGTCCTGAAGTCATCTAGCTGCAGCCTGGGATCAAACACGACAAGATCCTCTGTGAGCAGGGTTGCCAACACTTTTTTTTTCAAAAATCGGGGAACTAGCGAAATAAAAATCAGGCTAAATCAGGCTACGATAAAGTAACGGAAATTTCGCTAAAAGTTATGACTTTTTTTTTGGTCACCGCTCCTCATTTTCTCTCTAATATGTGTTGTGAGCCTACCTGGTACCTAATCAAGTTCCTTACTACTCATTTTTCATCACATTCGCAAAAATCAGGGTGATACGGTCAAAATTTGGTCAAGGGAAAACGCGTGCAAATCGGTGAAATCGTTTATTTGAAAAATCAAATTAAATTTCTTTTTCAAGTTTAATTAGTATAAAATTCAGGAAAAACATTCAGTTAGGCTTCCGCTTTTCCAAATCCGAATTGCCGGGCCTTACGCTTAACCCCTGCCGTCAGATTTTGTACAGCCACCTTGTCCACCTTTTTGGTCTCCTTTAGATTCCGCTTGACAATAGCCCAGTATTTCTCGATTGGGCGGAGCTCTGGCGTATTGGGAGGGGACCACCTGCACGTTGTGGGCGGCGTACCATTCCATGGCCTTTTACCGTAATGGCAAGATGCCAAATCCGGCCAAAACAGTATGGAACAACCGTGTTTCTTCAGGAAAGGCAGCAGACGTTTATTCAAACACTCTTTCACGTAAATTTCTTGGTTGACAGTCCCAGAAGCTGTAAAAATGCTGCTTTTCAAGCCACAGGTACAGATGGCTTGCCAAACCAAATATTTATTCGCGAACTTTGACAGTTTCGTGTGCTTGAAAACATCTGCTACCTTTTCCCTTCCTTTTGCCGTATAAAACTCCTGTCCCGGAAGCTGCTTGTAGTCGGCTTTGACGTAGGTTTCGTCGTCCATTACCACGCAGTCAAACTTCGTCAGCATCGTCGTGTACAGCCTCCGGGATCGCGCGATTATGCCGTCGTATTTTGTTTATCATCGCGATTTGGAGTCACTACCTTCTTGTACGTCGATAGTCCGGCTCGTTTTTTGGCTCGATGCACGGTTGTAGACGATACATCCAGCTTGTTAGCGGCATCTCGGAGAGAGAGGTTAGGGTTTCGCTTGAAACTACCGGCAACTCTCTTTGTCGTCTCAGCGGCTTCCGGTTTTCGATTTCTCCCCGATCCAGACTTCCTGGCTGTCGACAAACGTTCCCCAAACACTTTAATTACATTTGTAACGGTTGATTTGGAAACTTTTAGCGATTTTGCCAGCTTTGCGTGCGAATAGTTCGGATTTTCGGGATGCGCGAACAAAATTTTAATACGCTGCTCTTCTTCCTTGGACGGCATTTTGACAACTGAAGAGTGAATGAAAAAAATCAAAATAGGAGCAGCATTCTACACACACACACACACACACCTTCAAAATGAGGGGTGTTAAGGGTTTTTAAATGCAAAATTGATAGAAATACGTCAAGTTGATTTTGAACAAATTTTGACCGTATCACCCTTTATTTTCAAAAATCAGGCAAATTCAACGGCTTGTCAGGGTGTCAAGCAGAGCCTCGAAAAATCAGGCAATACCTGAAAAATCAGGCGTCGTGGTAACGGTTAGTAATGAAGTTTTAGGGCGAATCAGTAAGGCTGTACCTGTGAATTTGAACAGTACTCACCTTCATTATGCAGCTGAATTTGTCCGGTTTGCAGCAGGCTCATTAGGACATCCTGAGGTAGATTGGCTAAGGCCGCTGCCGGATAAATAACGTTGCTGGTTACTTGGGGATGTAGAGATTGTTGTTGCTGTTGCTGTTGTTGTTGGGAAGCGTTGTTCGATTGTTGTTGTTGCTGTTGTTGTTGATGCTGCTGAATTTGTTGATGAAGAGCCTGCTGTTGTTGTTGCTGTTTGATTTGCTGCTGAAGGGCTGCCGTAAAAGTATTCTGTTGTTGTTGTTGCTGTGATCCACCACCACCACTAACCCTCGACGAGGAAGACGCCGACGACGATGACTGCAGCGGCACCGCTGAAGCAGACGATCCACTGGAGGACGACGCCACTGGCGGGGCTATACTAACACTCTGATTATTACTATTAGCGATCGGTGGATCGTGGTTAATATTACTATTACTACAGCTAGGTCCAGGTGAATCTGGTTGCGAGTAATCGTCGGTATCACTACCAGACGACATTGGAGAACGTTCATCCTGAAATGGAGAGAAGCAAAAAAAAAAAATTGATCAGTGACATTCTGCCGCCGAAGATGAAGATGACGATGATGGATTTATTGCTTTACAGGATTTGATGAGATTAGACGGTGTTAAGGCATGGGCGCCAAAAACGAACCAAACTGTCACACGCGCAGCCGCTATAAATTACTTCGAGCCATAGCGGGTATCGATCCGCCATACTGGAAAATTTCATTGAGAAAGCGACACTTTAAGAAACGAATTGATTCGATCGCACTGCTGGAATCATAACTTGCTGTAGCTGCACCCCAAAATGGAGGGCTGACCAGCTATTTGAACATCGATCGGTATGCTACTAGGTAAGATTTGTGTGCATGTTGACGATGAACGAAAATAAAAAAAATCGCTAGATGCAGATGACTGATAAGTAACAGCATATTACAATGTGCCGTACCAACTTTCTTATGCATGATGGTAGGTAGAATGTGGACGACTCAAGCCGGGTGGCAAACATGGAGTGGTATTTCATTAATAAAATATTCGTAGCTTAATTTGGAAGTTCGATACTTAAGGAGCGTTACAGAGAAACCTGATGCGCAACATAAGCAGTGTGCCCAGAGGTATGGACTTTGTGTAAAAATGTCGTCTGAATGAAATTATGAAATTGGGTTGATAACTCATAACATTTTAGATAAATAAATAGAAATTACTTTACCGAAAAGAAGGTTGGTCAGCAAAACAAGAAAAAAAACCTGAGGGGCTTATAGAAACCACAGCTTCTGAAAGCTTCCACTGAATGATGAAGGAAACTTTTCTTGAAATTCGTTCCTAGATAATTCCTCTCTTGTATTAGAATCACATTAAAATGATGTTCTATTGCTATCAAAATTATATAAGAGATTTAATAAATTTACTCATGGATTTTTTCATGATTATTCATTCATGTAAGATTCTATTGTATTCTATATTGTTTATTTTTATAGGATTTTAACCAGCTTGGTTCATTTGTGCTGAAGATAATTCCGATTTATATCTGTAAGAAAATTTATCATAATGTTTGAAGCTGAGAAAATAGAAGTGATTGGTGAACCAAAACTAGTGGCCAAAGTTGCCACCTTGATGAAAAATTTTGCTCAGCAACGCGCGAGGGAAATGGGAGAAAAAGTGATAGTGAAGAAAAAAGGCAATTCACAAATTGGGCTGAAACCAAAGCCATTCCATCCAGTAGTTCCTAAAACCCACCCCGTTCGCACGACTTTGTGCTATTTTAAGCATTTTTTTGTAACTAATTTACTTTGACTGTACTATTTCAATTTTTATGTGTTAACTAGAAATATTAAAGGAAAGGATGAAAAAATTTATTTAAAATTTGCCTGAAATTTTTTTTCCTGTAGTATTGCTGATTTTTAATTGTAAAATTTTAAAAAAAATGTTTGATACATGTTGATAGTGTTTGAAGTTTTATTTTTTCTGGTTTGATTAAGCGTCATTTTAAGACAAAATCATTTAGATGTATTAGACACCAACCACTTAAATTCAGGAAAACCTTTAATTACAAAAAAACAATGGATCGTTAAAAACATTTAATGGGCATTTTTTGACATTTTCATATGTGATGAAAGAAATTAGAGAAACATGAACTATCAAAGAACGAAAGAACATAAGCCGTAAATATCATGAAAATTTCGAAAAAGATACAACGGCTCACCGACAGGACTTGAACCTGCAATCTCCGCTTCGGTACAACGGCGCGTTAGCCAATTCCACCACGGTGAACGTGATGGATCCGGCGAACACGAGCAATCGAGCTCTGCCGATCAACTGCTGGACCTTCTATCGAAACACCATGTATATCCCGCATGTGATCTTTCCCTCTATTGATCTCTCTTGTTTCTCTAACCCCACCCATCGACTCGGGATTTTAGCCGAGCGAGCACATGGTCGATTGCTCGTGTTCGCCGAATCCATCACGTTCACCGTGGTGGAATTGGCTAACGCGCCGTTGTTCCGAAGCGGAGATTGCAGGTTCAAGTCCTGTGGGTGAGCGTTGTATCTTTTTCGAAATTTTCATGATATTTACGGCTTATGTTCTTTCGTTCTTTGATAGTTCATGTTTCTCTAATTTCTTTCATCACATATGAAAATGTGATCATTTTCAGGTACAAAGATGTACCAAGCGATTTCATAACATCAGTATTGATTTCATTTTTTGACACTGTTTTGAGGATTTAAAGTCTCAAACAGATTATTTCTTATCAACGGGTATCTGCACAAGAAATGTAATGACATAACTTAAAAGACGTCAAATAAATGAGAAGAATGATGATAATTTGGTACCTTCCTAGCATTAAACAATGTCCATTGTGATTTTTTTGTATTATAATTAGTGCAGGACGGAAATTATTTTTATTCACAGTATTTGTCACCACGCCGCGTTCATTTGAACGTCACTTCTGATAGTTTCATGGAAACAACAAGACCGATATTCTCAAAAAACTAATGATATAAAGTCAGTCAAAAAGTTAGTTTAAGAGACATCCTGTTCGGTTTATCGAATCAATACGTTCACTCTGGCATGTTTTATATTTTTCTGAAGTTTGACAGTGTTTTAAAGTGTTCTAAGAAAATTCTTAGTGTTGCACTCCAGGGCTATCAATAGAGGATTTGAAAAGTAAAAATGCATTTGCCATAGTTAAGAACTAGGTTTTCAAATTTGAAAAAAAACTTTGGCAGGTTTAAAATTGGGCCGAAGGAAAATTTGCAATGATTTTATGTTAAATAAATGTTACTTTATTCACCTCTTTTTTAAACTAAGAATCTTATATTCTAATCATAATATTTAGTTTGAGTTGACACTGTTTAGTTTTTTGTTGAGTTTATGATCTTTGATATTGGTTTATAATTGGAATAAATTTATTGAGTAAAACATTTATTTTGCCAAGAAATACTTTAATTTTGGGTTTGAAGAATACGCCAACAGCACTCGTTTTTATAATTTTTAGGGACAATTTTCTTTGCATAGTCATACCCATACGTTATTTTTTTCCTCAGCTAGTTTTTAATTTGATGAGTATCAAACGAACAATTTTTTTTAACAAAAACACGGTATTTCTATTTTAAAATGAGAAACAATTGATTGAAACTTACAAATTTCCATGTGAGAGATGAGTCATTTCTTTGAAAAAAAAAAAAAGAAACATTATCGTTCATGAATATTTTTGTCAGCAAATAGTTTAAGTGATATGCGGAATTAATATTCAAAACTTTTCAATATTTTTGAATGCTTAGCGTTGAGTGAAAAGTTTATTTGAAAAGATTTGAATACCCATTTCAGTTTTTGGATCTTTTAGACAAAAACCGCATGTAAATGTGTATTAATGATTTGAAAGATTGCAAATTTATAAGCATTTGATAAATTATTTGATTTCCATAATTAGAACGAGTAGATAAAAAAGAGTTAATTTTTTTAAATTTTAAACATCTTGTGTTGATTAAATGGTTCGTTTTTTTTTCAGTTAGTATTTTATACACCCACAGTTCAGGATCTATTACAAAAATGACATGCCGGTATTTGCATGTAATTGGCTAAGGATTTGAAACGATTGGCTATAAAAAGCTTTATGGCTGCTGGGGTTGTCATCTCAGCCCGACTTCATTGCATCTGCCTGAGAGAAACCAAATAAAACATTTTTCCGTTTTTTTTTTTAAAATCCAACCACTAACAGTCAACGGGACAGCCAGCGCTTGTTTTAATTTCCATGCTTAATCTCCATTTAAATATTTTTATTTTTTGTTTCTGAGATGGATAGTACAATAGATTGAAAACCCCAGAATGATAATATACACTAATAATGTATAAACTTTTGCACATGTTCCTCGTAACCTCCAAATGGTTCTTATCTTATTCAGGTTCAAACCAAATCAAAAGGATGTTAAGAAAAAGTAAAACACTTGGTAAATAAACTAAATAGTTATAATAATAACTAAGAAAAGTCCTTTTTCTTAAGGCTTGGTTAGGCCAACTTTTTTGAGATTGATTTTTCGTCCTACATTCACTGTCGACATCTAATATTGGTTACAATTTTGGCATCTCTTCCCCCGTCTGAAAAATCTTTGTCATTATCAACGATGGACGGTTGCGTCCAAGAGTCGATAATGACACGATGATGGTTGGCTGGCTGACTAGCAGCATATCATCGCGCGTTCCATTTCGAAGCTGCTAAAACATATAAATGCTGGCTGGCCCTCTGATGCTGGTGCGTGAGGCAGAATCTGGTCCCGCATCAAGCAGATTTGCATCAGCATTTGGCAAAGTGAGAAGACGTGCGCTCGCTGATCTCGATTAAATATTGGAAGCCACCAGAGTCCGGTGTGGCCGAAAATGGCTAACATTGGCCCCGGTTCGAGACCCTTGCTGCAGTCATTCAGTCTGGTGTGATTCCGTTTCTCGGTGGCATCGAGGTTGATGTAATGAGGAACCCCGTGCAGTCAGTAGAAGGTAAGAGGAGCTAGGTTGCATACTTCGGGGGGTCCACGAGGAACGAGGGCGTGCGCAATGTTCTCTATCTATTTTTAAAATAAATATGCGTTTGTATGTTTCTTATGACAGATCCTGCTGCTGCTGGGCAAACGTGGGTCCAAATTTGGTTTGACGGTTGCAGATCTTTTTTCTGCCGATCGGCGGGCCACTTTGAACCGGTGCTGTCCCGCAAATGGAATTGAAAAACATCTTGTTTTGTGTTTGTGTGTTTTGTATGAACTGTTCCTTGCTTGAGGGAGGAACGATAGCAAATCGAAGGGCTCGGGAGGCAGGAAGTGGACAAGCCTTCACTGATAAGGCTGAAGGATCGTGTGGTTTGAAGACTTGATTTTCCATAATTTCCACAAAGACAAATTACGAATT
Source organism: Uranotaenia lowii (assembly GCF_029784155.1). Classification (NCBI taxonomy): domain Eukaryota; kingdom Metazoa; phylum Arthropoda; class Insecta; order Diptera; family Culicidae; genus Uranotaenia; species Uranotaenia lowii. The sequence continues at coordinate 335,824,471 of NC_073692.1, forward strand.
CAGAAATTTTCCTCAGTTTGTTGCAGTGAGCGTTTGGTAGCGGAAGGCGTAGAAAAAAGCACCTTCAGTCGATGCTGGGCTGATGTTTGTCAGACGCTGCTGAGTTGAAGGTAACACGTTAGGTACAAATTATGGAAACAGTGAGACATTTTCAAGAAAGAGAACCAACTTTTCAGCTTACAATGCAAGAAAAAAGTTTCATTCGTGAGGTTTTTGAACTATTACTGTTTTATTACATTAAAAAGTAAAAATTTTTATTTATTTTTGCTCATTTTTCACGGAACTATAATGGCAAATTCATTTGTACAAGAACTGATTGGTTGGACTCTTTGTTTGTTAATTATCTTTTAAATACTTCGCTTTAAAAATTTGCAAATATACGACATTGCATACCAAGATCAGACTCGCGCCAGCTTATCTGCTAGACCACATCGGCACTAAAATATTTCAACATGGATGCACGGAATAACTGCAAATTTGCCGTTTTAATAAATATATTCGCCGTAAATTATATAGAGTGAATAGTTTTCAACTTGCTTCAGAACAGAACATATTTTTGAGTCAGAAATGATAGGTATTTGAAATGCAACATTGGCCAATTGAAAAACTATTTAGGAGAAACAAAAACGTAATATTTAGATTTGTTAAAATGCTTTTTAAAAATTTGCAAAAAGTCCAATTTTTCATGAAAATGCGGTGAATCCGTGCATCTATAGTGAAAAACCATGTATTGACACACATTTTCTATTGAATCTATAAAAGCCTTTATTCTTTATCTTTAGTTGATTTTGAATGAATGGCGGTGAATCCGTGCACACATGGTAAATTGCTCTACTTATAGAAAAACTATGCTTTAAAACCCACAATATCAGGTATAATTTATAAGCAACATGTTGAGAAACTTCAGAAGGATGGGTGCTAGAAAATAACAACAAAGACAAAATTGAAGTGAAACTGTGCACCCATATTCAATACCCATAAACATTTGACATGATTTTCAAATTAGATCGATAATGTGTTTTAATTTTTTGAAAATTATTTGAAATAATCATTTTATGACATACACGCACACACGACATAAACGAAAAAATATTTCCATTGTATAACAAAAATATTGAAGAACAAGTAACAAAATAATATCAAAAGAAAAAAGTTCAAAATAATATGTAGTAAGAAATTTCCCCTTAACCAGTCATTTGAAATGGTCTCGGTCCAAATAGGTCAATTCAATTTGCCGGTCCTTCTAGTGTTAATTTTGCACCACAAGACTTAAATGCAACAGACTTTCATTTAAGAAACATTAACATTTTAAATGTGAATAAAAACGCCAATATGATTTCCATGTTTAATATTCCATGAAAGGTACAAATTTGTCATGTTCTTGAAATTTCTCAAAACCATCTTTCTCAATTTCTTTGCTATTTTGAATAATTTTCGTCTACATTGATCATTGTGAAATTCGGAAAATAAGAGTTTTTTGGGACCCACGGTGATTTTTATAATAGTTCCAAACCCATTCAATTTTATTAAGGGAGGCTCCCATACAAAATCAACAATTATGGTGATTTGCATCAAACATGTCATACACAATAATTTTGACACAATGAAATGATTTACTACATCGGTTTTTATAGTTATTAAAGCTTTGATTTGCTAGATTGGCAGATTAAAAAAGGTTGCCAGATTGTCTGGTTTTATCCGGGTTTGCCCGGATATTTAGTATAAAATTTGGGCTGAGCAATTTTCATAAAAATAATCATGATAGGTTTTTTGAAAGTCTTAAATGCGATTAAAGATCTGTAGATAAATTACGGGGAAAAAATAATATTTTTCGACTGTTTTTGCTTGATTGTTGATGAGTAATTTCTAGATATTGACCAAATTTGCCCGGATATTGCCAAGATTTTGGTCGACCATTTTGAAATCAAATGCCCGGAATAGCCCGGTTTGTCCGGCCCGGATACGTATTGAAAATATTTTGGCAACCTTAATATAAAATGAATCAAAATTATAATTTATATTTGTGATTTCTTCTCGTTTATGTTGCCTGACTCTGAGAGAGTATTAAATTTTTATTTTGAAAATTATTAAACAACGATCTCCCACCAATTGATTCCTTAATGAAATTATTTCATTTATTTTTTAACCTTTACTTAAAAATTTACTTCAAGCGAAACTGAATCTTTAATTTTAATTCCGAATCTGAATCTTACAAGTTCATCCTGAGATTAAAGACTGGATTCCGAATTTGAGGACGATTTCAGAATCTTTATTCCAAGTAACAAGCTATGAATTGTGAACCAGAAAGCTAAATTTGAATCAAAGCCTTCAACCAGCCTCAATTAGAATTCAGAATTTTCGGTTTAAAATATATATCTTTCTTCATTCATTCATTCGTAATTCAACTTATGATTCTGAAAAAAAAAATAGAAGGAAAGAAACTGTTTTACCATTGTGAAACTTAATTGATTTCAATTCTGAATATAAACTAAGCGTACCTATAAATTTGAAAAATCTGAGAAATGGTTTGCAATTGTGGATATTTTCTTTTCATATGATAAAAAATAAATTATTATATGGATAATGCATCTAAATTAAGTTTGAAATACAAAACCAAGATTTAAGTCAGGACTTTGTCTCTACCGAGAAAAACCCGAAAATCTTATTTCAAAATTTTCCGCAAAATCCAGCCAATATTCAAACAAATTTGGATTTTTTTTTTTAAATAAAGTCATGCAGAAAAACACTTGGAAAATATTTTTAAAATTCATAATTATTCAGATTCAATTGACATTTTTGTTTCGTTATGCAAATAAAGTGACAAAAATCGGACAAAATCTTATTGGTATTTAATATTTGTGACTAAATTGTCCCGAAAGTTTGGCTTTAGTCCTGAGTCGAGATTGCTACTCTTGATTTATTTTAGTCGTTTTTTTTTATTTTATTATGAAACTAAAAGTATGAGTTTAGAAAAAACCATTTCGCTTGGCTGTTTTGAGCCCTCAAGAGTTTAACGCCCAATACCCTATTCTTCTTACGGTCATGTCTTATGACATTTTTTTAAAAGTCCCCTTTCTCAAATAAAGAACAAAAGAATTCAACTGTATACCTAATTTTTAAGGAATGAATATGGTCGTTAGATTCAAACTGGTAAACTCGGATAGATCTGGTAGAATATAATGAATAACCATGATCCGTTCTGAAGTGTCAATATCCAATCAAAAATATTTCTTGAAGGAACCCCAATGAATTGGTGAAACTTCATGGATTTCACCCCAAATCGATCTGAAATTGGCATGACCCTCTCACAATCCAATGAAACTTTGTGTGCATAAAGATATTATCTAGTAAAGAAACTTGGCTTACTTAGTTTCCTCAAAAATTATCTGGATTAACTACACTAGTTTACAGCATTTTTGAACTCAGTAAACTGAAGGTCATTTCCAATGTGAAATCGGGCGCTGAGTCCGAAAATGAAATTCAAAAAAATCTCAGTAGAACCGTTTTTGAGTTATGCTCCAAATATGAAATTTCGAAAAAATTAAAAAAGTTCTTGTACTTAGATTAAAATATCTCAGACGACATAACAGTAATTTGAAATCCCTCTTTTGCATATTGAAGGTGAATAAGTTTTCTATCGATCATCTGAACACTGTTTTTGCGTTTGACCAACAGTATTGTTGATATTAGTGACTTTATGAGAAAAAAAATTATAAAAAAAGCATTTTTTTAGAGAAAATTTTGTTTCAACGAAAGTTTTAGACTCGATGGTAGCATTTAAAAAATCTGATTTCCTTTTGCGCTTGAATGTCAATTTAAGACAAAGATTTCAAGTGGTTATTTATCAAAATCGGTTCAAAATTGAAGAAGTTATGGCTACTTTACCACAACTGAAATTTTTGGAGTTTTTAATAATTTAACGAACCGCAGTACACTTATCATAGTATAGGAAGAATGAAACATGATAAATCTCACTCGCTCCAAGTCAAAATTATTTATTAGCTTACTCGAAGGTCACATGCCAAGTTTCAGGAAGATCTGATCATAGCGAGGGGTTGCTTAAGTCTCAAATGTGAATAAAACTTTGAGGTATTTTGCACGGAAGGAAAGAAAAATACTGGGTTTTCATCAATAACTTTTTTCATCACTAGCTGATTGTTTTTTATGGTTGATTTTATTAAAGCCTAAGTTGAGACAAATATTTCACCCGAAGACTGTAACTCGATTGGATTTGAAACAAAAAAGTTATTGCGGTTCAAAGGCCGCAAATTTTGTCCAACACGCAATGAGTACTTTTTACGCATTGAGTTTTATACGACAATTTTCGACCCAAATACAATCTTTGAACCGCAATAATTTTTCTGTTTCAAATCCAATCGAGTTACAGTCTTTGGGTGAAATATTTGTCTCAACTTAGGCTTTAATAAAATCAACCATAAAAAACAATCAGCTAGTGATGAAAAAAGTTATTGATGAAAACCCAGTATTTTTCTTTCCTTCCGTGCAAAATACCTCAAAGTTTTATTCACGTTTGAGACTTAAGCAACCCCTCGCTATGATCAGATCTTCCTGAAACTTGGCATGTGACCTTCGAGTAAGCTAATAAATAATTTTGACTTGGAGCGAGTGAGATTTATCATGTTTCATTCTTCCTATACTATGATAAGTGTACTGCGGTTCGTTAAATTATTAAAAACTCCAAAAATTTCAGTTGTGGTAAAGTAGCCATAACTTCTTCAGTTTTGAACCGATTTTGATAAATAACCACTTGAAATCTTTGTCTTAAATTGACATTCAAGCGCAAAAGGAAATCAGATTTTTTAAATGCTACCATCGAGTCTAAAACTTTCGTTGAAACAAAATTTTCTCTAAAAAATGCATTTTTTATAATTTTTTTTCCCATAAAGTAACTAATATCAGCAATACTGTTGGTCAAACGCAAAAACAGTGTTCAGATGATCGATAGAAAACTTATTCACCTTCAATATGCAAAAGAGGGATTTCAAATTACTGTTATGTCGTCCGAGATATTTTAATCTAAGTACAAGAACTTTTTTAATTTTTTCGAAATTTCATATTTGGAGCATAACTCAAAAACGGTTCTACTGAGATTTTTTTGAATTTCATTTTCGGATTCAGCGCCCGATTTTACATTAAAAATGTTGGTCAGTTAATCAAGTTCACGATTTTTTTTAAATTTTGTAAACTAGTGCTATTTAAAAGGGCAAAACTTTTCAGCCAAAATTTCATACACATTTTAGCTCGACAATTTCAATTCCTACACAAATGTAGTTCGTAAGAAAATTTTGGAAAAATGATTGAATTTTTAGAAAAAAATATTGATATTTTTTGAAATCCTACACTGAGGAAAATGCATTTCAAAAAGTAACACTCATTTTCTCAAAAATGCCATCTCAGAATTTCATATTTAAAACTTTATAAGCCTTGTAATAACAAGGCCTACAAATTGTACATACATGTACAAAACCTTTTTTATTTTTTGAAAATCATGTAGTTTTTTTCAATTTTAGATTTCCTTTTTTTCATTCAAAAACTGCTACGTTGAATTGGTTGTTTCGATTTCTTAGAAATAAGAGATTTGATTGTAATAACTGATGGTAAAAGTAAGAAGAAATTGTACACCGAAAAAAATTAAAACTTAATACTTAAAGTCAATTTAAAAAAAGGCATCTCAGAATATTATGATTTTTTTAGTGGTGAGGAAAAATGTGGTCTCTTCTGAAAATCGCAAAACAAGCACTCTTAAGGTAAAGAAGTTTTTCTAACAAACATTTTTTTTATGTTTTTTTTATGAAAAGCGAGAAACAAATGCTTTGGATGTACAAGGCTAAACTCGAGCACATTATTCCCCACAAAAAAAAATCGAATTCATAGATGGTTTATTTTTAAATCGACTTTAAGTTTTTAATTTGCATTTTTTCAGTGTAGGATTTCCACTTACTTTAACCATCAATTAGTACAATCGAAGCTTCGAAGATTTCTTCGATATCAGTACAATCAATTCAACGAAGCAGTTTTTGAATAGAAATTTTGAATTCTAAGCTGAAAAAAATCATGAAAAAGTTTTTGTACGAAAAATTTTCTTCCATGTTGCAATGAATGGACGGATTCTAGCGATTGTGACTTTCCGTTTTAGAAAAAAATGTCATCAAATTCTGAGATGGCATTTTTCGGGAAATTGAGTGTTTGTTTTAAGAATGCATTTTTCTATGTGTAGGATTTTTTTTTATGTTGTTTTTTTTCCTTAAAATTCATTTTTTTTTTTAATCTGCAATTTGTGTGGGAAGACTGCATTTGTGTGGGAATTGTTATTTAAGATCTAAAATTTTTCATAATAAATTTGCCTGAAAAGTTTGGTCCTTTTCAAATGATAGTCTAGATCATTTTTAGGAAAACTAAGTAGGCCAAGTGCCTTAACTATGTGAGAACTTTACACACGCAAAGTTTCGTTCAATTCTGAGAGGGTCATGTCAGATATTGTTTCGAGTTGGCCCAAAATCAGTCTATTGCATCATTCCATGAGAAACGCTCCCTAAAATCCAAGAAAATAAAAAAAAAATTGAATCTTGAGTCAGTTAAACACTCCTCACTTCAAATCGTTACCTGTTTTTTTCTCAACCAATTTTTATAATATTTACAGTTTTAGGTTTACCGTTACTAAAAAATTAAGCTCCAATAATTCGCTTTTAAGGTCATGACCTTAGAAAAGAACAAGTTGTAAAAAAGTTGCTTCGGAAAAATACTAATGATAAGCTACCAAATGCCTAACTAAAAAATTAACAAGTGCCTGAGTAAGCTGTACAAATAAGCTTTCTGCTGCACATACGTTTTTTTTTGTACTTTTTAAGAATCATGACTACAAAAAGGTAAAAAAGTAACGAAATAGCTGTACTTTTCAATCAACCAACCGCAAAACTGTTTCAGTGACAGTGGAAATATTATAGGCAACAAATTTGTATGTTAACGTAATTTGATACATTTTAGAATTGTTTCTTTTCTTTTATCACGAAACACTGATTTAATGACAAATTTTCAAAAACAGCTGATTTTGAATTTTTTTACCCAATTGATTATTTTTAAATTACTATTTTTGTTTTCGATTTTGTTTTCGATCCTTAGTTGAAAGTTCAATATTATTTTTTTTATTTTTTAGCTATTCTTTAATGGAGTTTTTGAACCTGGATGATGTCTAAAAATTATGCAGAGATGAGATGAATGATATGGAGAAAAAAATTAATAAAAATAAAATGAAATAACAATTGTAATTTGCAACACTGAAGATAAATAGAATAAAATAAATTTCTATGGTTACGTTTGGTACTTTAGCAACATCAGGCAAAACAATCAAAACATAACCAGTCAATGATATATTCTTGTGAGTGACAAATGTGTCTGAGTAAGTTTCTGAATTGAAATTCGTAAGTAAGAATAGTAAAATCACGACAAAGGCCTATTTGGGAGAATAAACACAGAGAGTGAAGATTGTCAAGGCTGCTCCTTCGAAAAATTTGTTTCTGATTCGGCCTCCGGCACATTTTTGAAGGCACATTTCTGAAGGATGCTGATACGAAAAAAAAGGGTTTTTGATTCAGCCTCCGGTAGAAAAACAGATTGACACAGGGAGCTCAGATTTTAAGGCTACTGCTGCGGATTGTTATTTTGTTTTGGCCTTCCGGTTAAAAAGACACATTGGTTTAGAAAAAAGCAGATTTTTTAGACTGTTACTGCTCATTATTTGTGTTGATTATGCCTTCCGGTGGAAAAAGACGGATTGGCTTAGGAAGCGCAAATTCTTATGACTTTTGCTGCTGATTGTTTGTTGTGATTTGGCCTTCCTGTGGAAAAACAAGGATTGGCTTAGGAAGCGCAGATTTTTAAGCAAGCTTCTGCTGATTGTTAGTATGATTTTGGCCTTCTGGTAGAAAAAGAAAGATTGGCTTAGAAAGCGCAAATTTTTAAGACTGTTTCGCCTGATTATTTGTTTTGATTATGCCTTCCAGTGGGAAAAGACGGATTGGCTTATGAAGCGCAAATTTTAAGGGCTGCTACTGCTGATTGTTTATTTTCATTTGACATTGCGGTAGAAAAAGAGGGGTTGGCTTAGAAAGCATAGATTTCCAAAGCTGGTGCGGATTTTTGGTTTTGATTTGGCCTTCTGGCTAAGAAGGTTGTTACCAAGAATGCTTTCGAATTGTTTTTGGCAACACTAGGCAAATAAAACCAAACAAAATTAGTCATTGATCTATTCTTGTGAGTGACAGACGTGTCTGAGTAAATATCTGAATTTTAATTCGTAAATTTGATAAAAATTTACTATTTGAGAATCGTTAACCTTGAATTTTAATTTAAAAAGTTGATTTCATTTTTGAATTATGAATTGTGAAAAAAAAGTTCTTAATTTAAATTCAGGTGTTTCACTCATAGGTGCCACGTGTCCTAATTTTGCAGGATTTGTCCTGGTTTTCGAGAGACCTTCCTGATTTTTCAAAAAAGTTCAAATGTTCTGATTTCTGAAAAATGGTCTGTAAAATGTCTTGATTTTCAAGAAACCTTTAAATTATAACTGAATTAATAGTTAAATGATGAAAAAATCATACAAATTTGTCATAAAATATTTTAGCCGATTTAAATCTTTGATTCAGATGATATTAAGATGGTGTTTCAGATATAAATTGCAGACCAGCCAAGATTCTGCTCGCTTCACTTGCATAATTTGAGGCGTCTTCAGTGCCGGTATATCGCCTTGGTTTATGCAATCCAAGCAGAGCTGCATGCTATTTCTTTAAATTTAGTGGTGTAGTGAAAAATCCTTATTTTTTTAGTCGCGCAGTCCTGATTTAGAAAAAAACCACCTGCCACTCCTGGTTTTCCTTTAAAAAAAATTTGAAGAAATTTTCTCAATTTTATCCTCAATTAGTGACATCCATGCTTATGCAATTTTAATTTCATTGAAATCACATAATATGAAATTTTCCAAGAATTTTCCCCAGAGTGAAGGGCAATGTTGAAGGCCTGAATCATACTTTAAAGTGTCACACCAAACAAGCATTACCAGAAGCCATCCATCAGATCAAAAATGGTAGAGAACATCACATCGCAGGCAGCAGTGAGTGGGTGCAGCATCGGATCCGCGATTGATTCGCATAAATTATTCGTCCAATTGATCCGGGTTGGTAACTGAACAAAGTGATCGCTTCCATTGAACATCGAACTAGGTATCGCAACTGGATGTGCAAAAGCTATCATCCTCATAGTCTTGGCATGTTTCAAGAGATATGCTCTCGACAGGGAGTCTAAGACTGGCAAACGTATGCCATCAAACCGCAAGAGACATTTTGTCTATCAAAGTTTTGTACCAAGGGGGAGCCAACATGAGTTGGCTCAGACTGACAATCTCAAACCGTCTTACACGCACCTGTCTTCGGGGTTCATTTACGCTGGGCAGGTTACATGTTTTGACCATATTGGAATTAAGTCTGACATTTGGTTTCCCCAGACTTTTGTCTACTCTCAAGTCAACGAGAATGACACAAGTTATCTTAAAAAATAAAACAAAAACTTTATCAATAAACATAAATGGTTTTTTTTTTAAATCACTTTAGCAAAGTAACTACATTTCAATTTCAACAGAAAATCTTACAAAAAATAATCGATCGTAAACGCCAAACACATTCCAGGGGACATCTCAATTGCAGTAGCCACCCAAAAATTCACAGCTGGATGCAAGCCGTCAGTTTTTCTTGAACAAACATGCCCACTGGTGGGACGTCAAGCTGGGTGGTCTGAAATAACTTTCCAAAAAATTACGTATTCTTCTCAGACCGGGATCGATACCTTGAACTTACATACGGTAAGGAACATGTGAGTAATGTGCACTCCAAGGGCTTAGAATGTACTTCTACAGACTCTGTTTTGGTTGTTTGTTCAGAATGAAAAGTTTTGCTCCTGGGAATTAATTCGCAGCAGGGTACACTTTAACGAAGATGCATTGCATTTTTTTCGGCAGTACGGAATAAATACGACTCAAATAATTGTCTTCTTTGAAAAGCAAAAAAAAAAAAACATCATCGATAATGATTGTCGTCAACTATTTTTTTAGGTTGCAAGTTCTATTTATAATGATGATTGGAATAATCAATTGATGCTAAATTGCTCAAATGATCATTGGGTATAAGTTTCAAGAAACATATCGATACTTTCCACATTGAAACAGACAGAGGTCGGCATTAAAACGCTATTCGCTAGTTAGTCCGCTACATTTTTGTTTTGCTCAAAAAACTGCTCATCACTTTATAGAAAACTTGCTCATCACTTTATAGAAAATAACATTTATCAGTATTCCTGCTTGAATAATTGCACCTAGCAGAGTTTGTTTATCCTTTTTTTTAACTGAAATCCCGTAAGAAAATAAATTTGGCGCCAAAAAGATAGCGGACTAATAAGCGATTAGCGATTTAACGCCAAACACTAGAAAAAAGCATGTATCAGCATCATGTTCTTCCTTACTGATTACTTGTGGTGACGTTTGTCTATCTGCGGTTACAAAAGTTTGGTGAAAAAATAAATTAAAACGATAAATATCTAACAAAAACGGAGCAGACAAATTAGCGATTAGCGCTTTAATGCCGAACAATGGAACTAGAACCTTTAAGTTATTCAATGGATGAAAATTTACATTTATTTTTTATTGATTTTTTGAACGAGCACACACACAAATGAGATCTCAGTAAAACTTTATGTTTCTTTGTAGAGATCTAATTTACTTAACTCTAAGGAGAACATTTTTCAAGGATATGATGGCTAGCATTTCAGAAAGAGTACTACGGCTGTGACCTAGATTCGATCTCATGACCTCTGGCTTAGAGACTTGAACTCTATCCGCTAGGCCATAGTCGGCCGTATTTTAGAAATGATGTTTATATTATCCCATGCCTTAAAGATGCTTAAATATTACAAATTACAAAAAAAGAAAACTAATTGTATCGTGCTTCAACTATTTTTTCATTATATTTTTATTAATTATAGGGGGAGTGTTTCTAAATCCGCATATTGAGTATGTAGTACGCAAAAACAGCCGATTGATGAATTGTCTTAGATATCAACATAAATTATCTGTGCAGTTTGAGGAAAAATATACTGTTTTTATGGCATGAATTTTTTTTTATGTAATACAAATTTTGATGTAAAATTAAGAATCATGTGTACAGAATCTTTAAACAAATTTTTTTGTGGCTTTTCTTTGATTTTCTGTGACAAATCATAATTTTATCAAACTTCAAAGCAAAGTTACGTATGATAAGATATTTGAATTAGTGACGGTTTTGAACGCCCATATCATGCAAGCTAAAATATGTTGCCAGAATTTTTTCAGCACGTATCTGGGCCGGACAAATCCGGGCAATTTTAATATGCGGGCAATATCCGGGCTTTTTTTTCCAAAAAAATTTTAAATTGAATTTTAGGCCTCCAAAAACCCTTTCAGGATTATTTTTGTAAAACTTGCTAAAGAACTTTCGTTTTTTTTGGTTGATTTTCCGAATAAAGAAAATAGATCCGGGCAAAATCCGGGCTTTTTATGAAATCCGGTCAACCAGGTCTGGCCGTGGTGTTCCTATATTTTGTTGTAAATATCCGGGCAAACCCGCATAAATCCCGGCAATCTGACAGCCTCTATAAGAGAAAAATAGGTTAACTATTTCAAATTTATGCTTTTTATCATTGAAACCTTAATTCCCGGATAGATAGCTCTAATCATAATATAATTGTTAAAATAAAAGAGCTTTATACTTATTTGATAAAAATAAAAACCACATCAACCAAATATTTCCATGAAATAGCACCCTTAATGTTATCAAAACTCTTTCAAACGTAACCGGGCTTGACAAATCCGAGCTGTTTTTTTTTTATAAAAACCTAACAAAATCCGTTGATTTGATTTTAATTCAATTGATGACCAGAAATATGGCCAATATCCGAGCAAATTTTGCAAATACCCAGACATTATGTAACAAAAATCAAGAAAAAAATTTAAAAAAATTTCATGGAAATTCATCGAACAATTTTTAATCGTGTTTAAGGCTTTCATGATTGTTTTCATAAAACTTGATAAGAAGTTTTGGAGTCTGGAATAACAAATTTTTTCACCCCAATTTTATTTGTTTGTTTTATGCCTAATAAAGTGAATAAATCAGTACAAAACCTTCGGACTTTTTACCATGAAATCCGCAACCGGGCTGGGCAGGACTGTTGTCCAATTTTGTATTTAATACCTTGAAAACCCTGATAAAACCGGGAAATCTGAACCCCTAATGATAACTTCAATTTTGCCTTTATTTCAGATTTGGCGTTAAATTATTTTCAGTTTCTACCATTTTGAATTCAGTCATAAGAAAATATGGCAAGTGCAACTGAATCATTGTCCAAATCAAAAATATGCATAAGTCAGCTAGCCTGGTTTCGAAAATCGGATATTTTGGATAATTTTACTACATAAACATTTTCTAGAACACTGAAAAAGATTTCAATATGAAAGTCGCTCCAATGTTTAGAAAACAGAAGTCGGAATAGAAGAAAAAAAGAAATCCCCATAGTATGCGCATTTAGCCCGACTCTCTCCTAACTCCTTCAGTTTGAAAAAAAAGGACTTATTTCCTAGATGTGATTTCCAAGAAATTCAATTGAATCTTAAGAGTAACTACATCATGGAAACGCGTGGATGTTGTTAAGACATTGTTAAGACTTACAAAATGTGGAGGTTTACATGAATCGACCTTTGATATTTCCAAACTGATTTAAAATTCATTTATTTGGAATATTGAAGAAATTAAGCAAAAAAATTGCAAGCATCTTTTGAATTGTTTTTATTTTTTAAGAAAAAAAAAAGTTCATATTTCAAAAACCGTTGCTATTCTTACAGAGTAGGAAATTTTAACATTTTTTTGCATCAAGCAATCACTAACATCTTTCTGCATTTATTGAATAATGTATGATAGAAATTTTAACGTGTTAAAAAAATTGATGTATAATGAATTTCTTTCAACTTTATGAGTGAACACTTTTATGAAATTCAAAATAACAATATCAAACCTATTCAGATTTTTTATTCGAACAAAAACAATAAATAGTCACTATTTAACTGCATCAGTAATTGCTATACCTGAGCAGACTTTCAGAAAAAAAAATATAACTCATTTTGCCATCATGCTTTGAGCGTAAAACCGTTTCAAAAAGTGTTTTCAGGGCACAATAATGCCACATTCTAATTACGAATGAATCTAAAATATGATATCATTGTGCTTTCAAAACTTCCTACGTGAGGCAGCCCAACCAAGGTCTCATTTAGCATTAATTCAAATCAAAATTTGACTCGATTACATAAAATGCCAATGCATTTTCCACATCGTATAACTTTTATACAGTCAACCCGGAACCAAATTATGCTAGCAAGGCCTAATAGCAAATTTGCTATTATATGGAAATTAAGCAAATTTAAAAAAGGAGGTTGATTTGATGGTTATTCTTGTTTTTTCGCCGAAATGTTAATGATAAACTTAAATTATTGATGCCTAGTGATGCCTTATTTTGATTTTGTTGAAAAATCAAATACCATTCAATGCCCGCACTGGTTTATTTGTTTTCAGTTCGATTAAACTTTCAACTCTATCATCAACTTATTTTTTATCGCAAAATATTGAACTCCAAAATATTTTTCGCTTTAGAAAATTGCAAATCAAATCATGCATTAATATTGATCTCACTTTTCTCCTCTGTAAAAATGAAAGAAAGCCTCATGATGCCTTATTAAACTGTCATGGCAATCAACACCCAATAGTGCTATCACTTTATTATCAATGCTTTATGTTGGTTTAGTTTTGTCATCATTTTCAACTTATTGATAAATGAATGAAACGTTATTTCGATAGCTGATTTTAGTAAAAGTATATTATAGATTCTAGAATCAAAGTCTGCTCGGGTACCTATTCAAAAAATATTGCAAGAAAAAGTTTAAATTCTTGATATTAATACACTATTCCAAGCCTTTTTTTCTTAGCCAGTGTTTTAAATAATTTTCCAAGTTACTGTTTTTAAGTTGATTGAAATTGAGCTTATAAGGACAAGATCTATCTTGTGTATTTTTTCTTAATTCTATGGATTACAGGATTTTTATTGAATTTCAGCCAAATGGAAGCTAAGATATTTTCAAAACATAAGTCAAATCGTTCCCAGTCTTCAACAAAGTTGGTGAATGAGTTAATTTCTTCTTTATCAAATACTCCAGAACATTCTTGAATGATGAAAGAAATAGATGTAATTATAAGTATTCGAACACCCGAGGTTATTTTATCTTATTTTGCTATCATGCTTTGAATGTAAAATATGGTATTCTTTTGACCGAATAAAGGTGGATCAATGTCAAATTTAGGGCCTCACTTTTCATTTACGGATACCTCGTTTATCCTAAGTGAAAATTTAATTTAAACCTTAATGGTACCTCGTTTAGCAGTCAACGTTTCAAAACGAGTTTTTAGGGCATAGTTTCGCCATCTTTTGGGGATAACATAATTCCAAAATTTGGCATCTTTGTGCTTCAAAATTTATAGCACCAAAAAATACGAAGGGGAGGAGCGGGCTATATGCGCCTTTTAAGCAAAACACTGATTTAATCAAATATCACATCGAATATGTGTACAAAAACTATATACTAGAGATGTACCGAATAGTGGTATTCGGCGAACGGCCGAATACCGAATATTGACCTTCTCAACTATTCGGCCAAACGAATATTCGGCCGAATATTCGGCCGAATATTCGGTCGAATATTCTATTGAGTTTTTGATGAAAAAAAAAACTTATGCGGTCATTTCAATGCCTTCTATTTCTTCCATATTGGGGCCCCTCATGTTTTTTAATCGATTATACTCAACCAGATGATATTATCGGATGATGTATTACAACATATTTTTTAAGTAGGTGTTTTTCTGATTTTTAAAATGAGAAGACATCAGATAACTAATCGCTTCTAGGGCGTTTATCACCAAAAAGATTGCGTTCCTGTAAAATCTGGGATAAAACATGTCGAAACAGGTGCCAAGCTATTTGAAATTGCTTCTCTGATATTGAATGAGATGAAGGTTGAATTTGAGCAATAAATATTTTAAATAGTTGTTGAAAAGATAGATGATCTTCAACATACCATACCATACTTTCAGCCACACGTATCCACACGGTCAGGCATTCAGGAATTATTGAAAAAAAAAAAATTAAAAAAGGGCAAAATTTATGTAGGTATATTTTGAAATTTTTGAAAAATTGTTACGGAACACAACAATCTACAAAATTTTAAAGAGGAATTTGAGTTTTTTTTTTGATTGAGCAAAAAAAACTGAATAAAATCGAGCAAAACTCGGGAAGTTTCAATCAATATTTGGACATTCTGGCCAGATTTGACTTATCTGGATTCTGTGCTGGATTTATGGGTAAGCCTGAATATATCCAGAAAATCTGGATTAAACTATAATCAAAGTATAAAGCGATACCATTCAGCATTCTCTTGTACGATATACAGTGAAAGATACGTGGATACACCTTAGATATTTTGCTCAAACCATAAATTTTCAATAATTGTGTGTAAAAACTACACATTACTAACATTACTTTTGGATATTTTATAAATTAAAGAAATTTATTTGAAAAAATTACAAGTCTGTAGTAGATATTCGGCCTATTCGGCCTATCCGGCCGAATACTTAGCTCAACTATTCGGTGAGCCGAATATTCGGCTTAACGGTTTTTCGGCGGTATTCGGCGCCGAATATTCGGCCGACCGAATATTCGGTACATCTCTACTATATACACATGTGCAGGCATCTGTTTACTACACATTGGAGTAATTTTTATGTTAAAAATTTCTTCTGTTTCCAAGAAAACGATTTTATTATAAGTGTTGTCTAAAATGCCGAACCTCAAACCGTGAGGGCTAAATGCGCCTATTTATGTTTTGAACAAAATTTCTGTTTTTTTGGGAAATATTTCCATATATTTTCATTGGAACTGCTAGAAAGTAATAATTTCCGTACGACAAAGCTGAAGTTTTATAAAAATCTATGTATATTATAATTTTATGGAATAAAACAAAAGTTAGGGTTGCCATACTATGGAGGCAGTTCATCCATGAGAAAAACTTTATCAAATCTGTTTTTAGATCTTCAATTCTCTCTTAAGATGCTATTCAGAGCTTAGATTTGAAGGTTCAATGATAAAAATCATTTATTTATTCTATTTAACCTGTTATTTTAGGATGGAGGCATTTTACAAACATGATGGGGTTATACAAAAACTCTCTGTTATTCCACTATATAATCATTATTAAACCTCCACAAAAGCTGAAATATGTTTTATTTCTTTAGTTCATTTGAGTAAGAAACAAAAACCATCCTAGTTTTTGTTTTAAGCTTCTTTAGGTATAATTTTTAAAAATCGAAATATTACATCAAAATGTATCAAAACCTTGTAAGATTTTTTAAATTTTTTTGAGTTTGTAAATTCATAAAATTCATTCTTGCCTTATGTTCTAAGCCTATCACCCTCAAAATGCATTGGTCAGATAAGCTGTCTAGTCAGCCATTTCATCAAACAGCCGTAGGGTCATTTAACCCGATAGGCCCATTTAGGAAACCTTTCCCCAACCTATTTTAAAATTTCGCATTCCAATTTCATGATGATAGACGCTGAAAAAAAATCAATTTTATATCAATTTTATTAATGTTATAGGAGAGTTTATTCGTTACCATAAATCAGGGGAGCCGTATTAGTCACAGTCTAAATAATTGCTTTTATTATGGCATTTATAGCTCATTTTGGTAATCATTTGCTACCAATACAGGCAGAAAAAAATTAATAAAATTAATAAGTGTGCTTAGAGAAAAGTGAATAAAAAAAATAATAGATAGTAACCGAAATAGGGCGAGTGTCCTTACTTTGGACTAAGAGCCTAGTTTGGTCCTAAAATACCGCAAATTGACAATAATTCTCTTTGCTTACATAAAAGATACCCCTATACAAACGATGAACTCTTAATCTTCCTTTATCCTATCATACCGTTCTTTTGCATAAAAAGTAATTTCCATATAATTTTTAAGCGATTTAACAAAATTTTCTTATTATTCATTGGTAAAACAGATACATGAATTAGTGGGAAGCATTTCGAGAAATCCGAGATTTTAAGAAAAATCATGCTCTTTAACAGTCCAAGCCTAAGTTTAAGCAGAAACTATCATCAATGTGGTGAATATGAACTACAGAATTCAATTTTTAGAGCTGATATGTTCATTGTTCATTACTTACGAATCAATTAAGTTGTAAGCTTTCATAAACGCTTAATTTAGAACCTATATTTAGCGTTTCCAAAAATTTTTGTAATCTTTTTCTTCTTTTGATTGGAATATTCAATGCAGAAAAAAATCACAACTTATATAGGTTTTGAAATTAAAAAAAAAATAAAACAAAGTGTTTCACTAAATCATTCCCAGCAATCATAAAAGCGCAATAGAAATGATAGCTCAAATCGTAAAAAATGTAAATGACCCATTCCAAGCACCCCTCAACTGGAGAACCGATTTTTATTTTTCATTATCCAAAAATAAATTACATAGCGTTAGAAAGATTATTTCTTGAGTGTCATTTTCCATTAAAAGATTTTCAGCTACCTTTTTTTAGAATTGAGTATGTTAACGTTAAAATTTAAAAATTTCAGTATGAAATTTAATTGATTTTTACAAATATTCTTTATTTATAACATAACTTTGTCAAAAATCTAGCTATGTCAAAAAAAACTACTGCAAAATGATGGTAGAAAAGCCATCTTTTAAGCATGATATAAGATAAATAACAGCTACAGCAAGTTTACGCTCTAGAATCGTTGATAAAGGTATCTATTTTTAAGCGTTGTGACGTCACGAAAATTCTACTGTTTTTAAGTTTATGATTTACTGAAATTTCACATATTATCGAAAATTGCAGGTCTCTTCAATTTTTTTGAGTGGAATTCAATGCAATTTTTGGATTGAAAATCGGTTCAGCAGGTTGTGAGTTGCACCCGGGTAAAGAAAGCGTTGTGACGTCACGAAAATTTATTTACTTTTTTTCGAAAACGTTCAAGACTTTTTACTTCAACACTATGATAGTATTTCTTCAATACAAGTTCAATACAACAATGTGCTTCAATAAACGAATTCTATTATCAAGTTTTTAAAGAAACTAATTTTTTTGCATTAATTAAGTTGTTTTTAACATTTCTAATAAAACATATAAAACAGCGCTTAAAAACGCTTGATTCAAGAATAAACAAACTACCAAACAAATGAAATCCTCATCGATTTTGTAAAAGAATATTTGTGAATCATAAAGCAGGTAGTTATCTGTGATTTGAATAAAAATCTTGCAAAAGATCAAGTTCTTCATATATCTATGTTAGAATGAAAAACACCGCTAGTAGCTTCTATTTCTTTCTGGCATTATGTTAAAAAAAAATAAGTTCCATGAAATAAATGTAATGAGATTCAAAAAAATCTGTGAACGTGGTTAACTTAATAGATTAACTTTTTTTATTAAAAATTTCATAAGATTTTCATAGAACATTATTTAATAAAACTGCCATATTGAAATTTCCACCTCAAAGAATGTCACTAGAAAATCCAAATCGAACCCCGTGTTCACATGAAATCTCACAAAAGAGACTTTGAACTGTATTACAAAATTAAATAAATTCAAATATGTACTAGCACAAGGTCTCATGCAAAATTTGGGTCAGATTATTTTAAGTGAAGAGGTTGCGCAACGCACCTGAAGTTTGTAAGGAATTATGTAGATTTTGTTCGGCATGATAAAAAAAAAACCGTTTTTCGTCAATAATTTAGGTCTTTATCAACCAATTCTTCTTTTAATTTGAGTATTTTAAAGCTTTAAAGCTGACAATATTTCATCTGTGGAACGCGTTCCGATTAGAGTTATCATAAAACAGCTATAACGTTCAAAATTAGAGTCGATTAACGATTCAGGTATTTTTTGTATTTGACCCATCAGAAGCTAATTTTTGAAACTCAAAAACCTTTTTAACTAAACTATTGTCGAAATGGAATCTTGTGATAAACTTTTTTTCATAATGGAAGTTTTGTGAATGACTATAATTAAAACAAATCAGCCGATAGGGACTTCAGAAATTGGTGCATAACTTGGTTTTAATGTCCTTCCAAACCCAATTTCTCATAATTCCATACAAATTTTAGGCTCATTGGGCCCTCTATTTCCGTGGGCCAATTCCCGAATTTGGCACTGGACTTTGTGTTATTAGGATCTATTTGAGCTTGCAACTTATAAGATTTTCATTAGATGGCTGATTTAGGCACTCTAGTGTCGATTAACTATCTTTGAAAAGATTGAAAGCTTTGAAATTATCATTTATTTTTCCTTTCCTTTGCAATTAAAGATTAAAAAGATTCAGAAACACATTTCAACGCTTTTACGAATTTATATTTCCTAATTTTTGGTTTTGTCCTATATAATATTCACATGATCGCACAAAAAAACTTAATAAAATTGATGTGAGCAGTGTTGCAAACCTTATCTGCTTATATGGGCCTTTGAGATTTCATTTCTTTTAATTTTTGGGAATAAATTATTACTGTCTGGACCAGAGGGGGCCAAACCTAAGCCCTCGAGTCCCTGGTCGTTCCTCTGGAGACTCAGTGGAGGGTGGGCACACAAGGCCTTCTTTTCTGGCTAGCTCGATCTTGAGCAGGAACGGAGCTCCTCAAGGTCGGCTTTCACAAAATTGCTGATCAAGGACCCGTCGGATATAGTTAAACACACTACCGCTGTAAAAATTAGATTTAATGTTTTTTATTTGGATACCTGTGTGTTGTGTGTAGTGTGTGATCGTTGGGCCGGCCTTTGCTGCTGCTGCTGCTGCTCCCCGGAACGCTCTGGGATGTGGATTTGTTGTGGCTAGGCAGTCGACGAGAATTGGCGATCACGATGCCAATCCCTCATCAACTCCTCAGGCCGGAACGGAGAAAGGGCTCCGTTCAGCCTACCAACCAGTGAACTCCTATTGGGAGGTCTCCTTCTACCCGGGCGGATCTTGGCTAACCAATCTGGTCCGAAGAGCAGACGCGTGGTACCAGATTGGAACTTGGTCGAAGCGAACTAGTCCTCGATGGCATGAGACTTATGCCATGAACTTTTGGGTCCTGGTGGATAATGCAAAACACATGTTTCCTTAGAGGACTACCGTTTTTCAAAAAGGTTGTTCAGTATCGCGCTTTTACCTGATTCGTCTATCGTTTTCGTCACTTGTATATTTTTCCGTTGATTTTTATAATGACCGATACACTTGTTAACGACTAAGTATATCACTTTTTGATGACTTTTTTGTAACGTTCGATCGAGGTATGGTGATCTCCGGTCTTAACGTGTCAGCGAATCAAGCGGAAAGAACCCTATTTTTTTAGTATTTCTGGTAGCTTACCTCCCAAAGTTCTGCATTATACCAGATTTTTAGCGACTGGACTAATTAGCTTTTTTAGTTTGTGCGTTCTCAGTTATCTCGTTCTAGTACAGCATTTTGTGTATTTGTTTCAGTGTCCCTGTGTTAACATGTTGTGTTCTTGTGAGTCCTGTATTATATTTTAACTAATCCTACCTTGCTCTGATGAAATAATATATTGAATAATTAACATACATTGAAAACAATTAATTAAAGCAAATAAACAAATAACGACTTACTTTATGAAAGCTTTACCGAGTTAAATATCGCAACGGTAACACTACCCCATACTCCCCCTTAAAAAAATATATTATATGAAAATATAATCATATTTTTTTAACTTAAGTTCCATCTAATTAATCCCCGCTCAGAATAGACTTGAATTCTATGAGCATCCCTATGCGCTCAACAACCAATATCTTGCTTGCGCGAAATTAGCAAATATGAACTCTCATACGCATGAGAGATTATTTATCCACGCGTAAAAGTTGTCGGATCTTCCTCTTTCCCAATACCCCAGTCAAATCAAAAGACTTACGGAAAGAAAGAAAATTCCTACTACTGACATGCCGAGTGTTAATCGATAATGCTGTTCCATGAGTGTTAAATGAGATGAATTCTAGAGAAAGGTTTATGGTATTGTAGTTTGGAATCATAATGTGATTTTGAGATAAACTCATCCGAAAATAGGGTAAGTGAGACGTCTCATCACCTACGCGCCGCGATTTGGAATTTGTCATTGCTAGTTTTCATATCATGGATCATTTCTATTCCTCATTCGCTTACTATTTCCCTCTGAGCTTTGCTGAATATTGAATCTATTAAGAGAGAGATGCTATAAAAAATATTTTGATGATAAACAGAGACAAAAATAATTAAACCTTCTTGAAAACTTCTCAACACTCAAGCCTCATCGAACTCAACGTCACTCATTTTAGCTATTGAAAACAATGCATTGGTTTTACTCGTCCATTTCATGCGACTATTGAAACAGACGTGGTTGTGTTTTTGGTTTGCTGCGGTAAGATATGATAACTTTTTTTTAGTTTTTTTTTTTAGATTTACTTTTCTTTTTGAATTTTCGTGTCTATCTACACTCTACTGCGGAATACCGGGCTTAAGATCTGCCGATGAGAATATCCCAAGAATCTTTCCCTTTTCATCGGCTAGTTCATAAGAACTTGTTCCGCGACGTGAAATAATAGTGCAGGGGGTGTACATTGGACCAAATTTGGCATTGTGGCTTGCTGAAGCATCTGAAAGTGCAAAATTCCTTTTGAATACCTTTTCGCCTACTTGGTACTCGGGAGCAGGTTTACGAAATCGGAGATTATAGGCTCTGGCGCTTTTGTCATAGGCCTTCTTTAGATTAGTTTCTACTAATTCGCGAATTTTCTTATTAACTGTTGATTTCAATTCGGTTCTTTCTTTCACAGGTCGTAGATGGATGTCAACTTGCTGACGATGTTCATCTCCCGCTTCCAAAATTTCATGCCCGAAAAGGATTTTATACGGGGTGAACCCTGTCGATGAGTGAATAGTGTTATTCAGTGTATGCTCCACTTCGGCTATACGAGAATCCCATAGTCGCTGATCCAGTCGGACATATGTCCTAATGCAAGCATTTATGCTGCGATTGAGACGCTCGACTGGATTAGCTTGACTATGGTGTCTCGTATTGGCCCAGTGCTGTACCTTGTACCGTTCTAAGAATGCCTGAAAATCTTTACTTAAAAAGCTGGACGCGTTATCGCTTATCAAAAATTCTGGTACCGAGAAGCGTTGGAACCACTGTTCCTCAAGGATTTTAACAATCAATGGAGTCGAAATTCGTTTAACTGGAACCAGAACTGTCCATTTTGAAAACAGGTCAAGCAACACCAGTAGATGTGCATTTCCTGATTTCGATCTGGGCAGGGATTGAATAAAGTCAATCGCCAGTATCTGGAACGGCTTTGTTGCGATGCGCGGATTTCCTAAAGCTGGATGCTGTGATGTTGAGGAAGGTTTGCACTCCTTGCATATTTGACACCTTTCCACAAATCTCTTTACTGATTGAGACATTTTCGGCCAGAAATATCTCAAGCGTACTTTTCCTAATAGTTTTTCATGACCTATGTGAAAGTTTTCTTCGTGTACCTTTCGGAGAATTTGTGGCCGCAAGCTCTCCGGAACACAAAGCTTCCAGTCGAAGGAATAATCTAAAACTGCCGATTGAGTAGGAAGAAACCTGTAAAGTTTTCCCCCTTCGACTTTGAAGTCGACGTAATCCGATGGAGACGTTTCTACTTTAGTGAGTAATGTCGCGTACCATGAACTCCCCACAGTACTTAGCTCATCCAGATCGAGTGAACGAGATAGAGCATCAGGAACGATATTGTCCTTCCCCTTCCTGTGGCGAATTTCAATATCGTAACCCTGAAGTTCTATACTCCATCTACTCAACCTGGACGAGGGACGCCACTTCCCCTTCATAATGTGGGTTAAGGCCGAAGCATCGGTAACCACCACAAAATGAGTTCCTTCTATATACGGACGGAATTTTTCTATTGCCGATAGTACTGCTAACCCTTCTTTTTCCGTAGCTGCGTATGCCTGCTGTGCCGGAGACAATTTTTGGGAAAAATAAGCGATGACTTTTTCCCCATCAGGATGTTCTTGCGTGAGGATCGCCGCGATTGCGCCATCACTTGCATCGCTTTGAATCGCGAAAGGCAATTCGAAATTTGGATTAGCGAGTACCGGTGCTGCTATCAGTCTATCTTTCAGTTTCCCAAACGCTTCCGTGGCCACCGGACTCCAGTTAAGTGACTTCGGTTTATTTCGAAGAAGACTCGTGAGCGGTGCTGCTAGTTCGCTGAACTGGGGAATAAATCGGCGATAGTAATTCGCCATCCCCAAAAAGCGCCGAAGGGAACGGAGGGACTTGGGGCGCTCATAGTTGACAATGGCCTCGATTCTATCTGGGTTCGGC
This sequence comes from Uranotaenia lowii, assembly GCF_029784155.1. Lineage (NCBI taxonomy): Eukaryota > Metazoa > Arthropoda > Insecta > Diptera > Culicidae > Uranotaenia > Uranotaenia lowii. The sequence goes on from NC_073692.1 coordinate 335,848,008, forward strand.
TGCACTCCTCGGGAGGACAATATGTACCCGAGGTATGGGAGCTCACTCAGACAGAATCTTGACTTGTCCAAGTTTATCGATAAGTTTGCCTGTTTAAGACGTCGTGCTACTTCGGTTAGAGATTGGAGATGGGAGTCGAATGTGTCGTTCACGACGACGATGTCGTCGAGATACACGAACACATTCGGCTCTAGTTCTCCGTGGCCTAGGACAATGTCCATTAGTCTGGAGAGTACTGCGCTCGAGTTACAGCAGCCGAATGCTACCCTTGTGAAACAAAATAAACCTCGCCCCAGCACCGAGAAGGCCGTATACTTGCGCGACCTCGGGTGTAGTTCAATTTGCAAGAAAGCCTTCGAGAGGTCTATCGTGGATAAAAACTTACTTGCTCCTAAGCGACTAAGTATACGGTCTTGGTGTGGAAGCGGGTAAGCGTCCCTTTTCGTTCGTTCGTTTAAACGCCTCGCGTCTAAACATAATCGAACTTCTCCGTTTGGTTTGATTACGGGAACAGTGCTGAGTGACCAATCACTGTTGCATGGCTCGATCACCTTTTGCCGAAGCATGTTATCGAGCTCGCGATTAATTTTTCTTTGCATTTCAGGTGAGGTGGGGTAAGGGTTTATACGAACCGGAGGTGAACTTTTGAACTCCTCTTTCAGTTCAATCTCGTGTTTGATAAGGGGGGTCACCTCTAAAACTTCTCCTTCCTTGGCTATTTTAAATTTTGCTTTAACTATTTCTAGCCGCGATCTTTGGGTTTCAGTTAGATTATTTTGATCTTCACCGGTTGAATTTAGTTCTTCTATCTCACATTCCCCCTCTCTAGTTATCCCTTCCCCTAGGCTCGATAGATTCGGGAAATTAGGCTGAATTTTGATACTTTTCCAAAAATCGCTATAGCCCAGAATCAGTCTTCGCTTCAGATTGGGGGCAACTAAAGTTTCTATGATTTTGGTTTGCGAATTGAATGTAATTGGAAGGTGAACATATCCTTCTACTTGAACGAAAGCACCTGAGGCGGTTCTTAGGGTGACTTCTGTGGGGAAAATTTTTAACTTTAAATCTTTGATTAATTTCTTACAGCCTACTCCGAGAATAGATCTCTGGGCGCCACTATCCAGTAGCCCTATGATATCTATTCCCATCACGTTTACCCTCGCGTGGGGACGATCATCCCCCTCGACGTGTATCAAAAGCTCGTTCGCGTAGCTTTCCGAACAATAATCGGTTTTCGAAAACGGTCTAAGACCGATCGATTGCATTTCGTTTCGTGTGTGATCTTGATTAGGGTTTTGGAATAGAGGCAGCTCAGCTTGCCCCCTCAAGCTGAACTTTGTGCGTTTTTTTGGCACACTGGACATTGGTTTGTGTTCACATTTGCGAAACCACAAAGTCTACAAAATCTTCCCTTTTCTTCCGGACAGTTCGAGTAATGATGCCCCTCTTGCCTACAATTGTAACAGACTCCGATCGGCGGCCGTCTATACGATTGAACCAATTGCTGTAAAGTTCCCCTTGCTGTTCCTTCCATGGGTTCTAATGTTTTATCCCTTTTCTCCCCTCCCTCTTTTTCTCTAAAATTTCTTCTGAAATTTTCTGTTTTTATTTGCTGACCTATTCTTTCTTTTTCAGGATTTGGTTTGAAGAAAACGCGCTTTTTGTCATTGGAGTTCGCGGTGTATCGAGGTTTCGGATCCGAGATTAACATTTCATTGACGTGGCTATGACGATTTCGATTTTGGCCTTCCGTGACCTTCTGAAAAATATTCGCATTGTTTTCATCGATAATACGACCGTACTTTTTAAGCTTCGCGAGATTTTTGATGCCTGCTGCGGTCATCGCGTTTTTGTAATCGAATCGGAGATTGCGCCAAATAATTTTGAAACGACGTTGTTCTGAAGGCGGCTTTGTCATTGATCGAAAAAGTTTTTGCATATCATGGCAATAGTCTACGAATTTCTCACCTCGAGCTTGCTTACGTTCTGTTACTTGCGCTTCGATTTGGAAATCTAAATCCGGCGGTAAAAATTCGCGTCTTATTTCTCTTTTAAGTTGAGACCAAGTTCGAAAATCTCGATTTTCAAAACCCTCCATAAACCAGTCTTTAGCACGCCCGGTAAATAAATGAATTGCGCTTTTGAATAGTTCACGATCCGAAATTTCTTCTGATTTTGCTCTCATTTTTACTTCTTTCAGGAATTCCGACAACATCCTTCCCTGATCTTTCCCGTCATATTTTAATCTCCATTCCGCTACCGGTATCCTCCTCAACCTAGCCTTTCCTTCCCTTCTCCGATTGCTTCTCTGTCCCCTTCTGCTGTGCCCCGATGAATCAGATGAGCTTTCAGTCGAAGACGAAGTGGAAAGCTCTGTACTTTCGGTTATACTACTATCTGAAGAAGTCGCACACCTGACCGATTTGCGACGATTGTCGGAACTTTTCTTTGAGATAGTTTTCTCATGAGTTCTCGACAATATTGAGGGTTTCTTAAAACGGATTTTAGCTTCTGAGTTCTGGTCAGATTCACTTTCTGAGCCACCACTTGACTCAGCTAGTTTTACCCTCCTACTTCTCTTTTCATTTTTTGATTTCCCCTCTTGTACCACTAATCCATCTTTGCTCTGCTCACCCTTTTTATCTACTTTCTCCTTTACCTGCCTTTCCGATGTACCCTCCTCCAATTTCAAATCAATCGTTTCTCTAAATTTTTCATTTAGATTTGTTAAAAGCTTTTCCAACCTTCTTTTCTTTTCCACTCTTTCTTCAGCTTCTTTCATTCTCTTTTGTTCTTCTTCTATTTGCTTTTCCCGCATCTCTTTTTGTTGCTCAGTGGTTTGAATCACGAAATTTTTAAATAGCTTTATGATTTCCCCTGCGTTTTCCTCTTTCCCCTCTTCGTATTCGCTAAGAACTTTCATTAGTTCATCAGCCCTTTGGACGGATTCTTCCATCTCAACAATCTTTGAGTTCAACGAGTTCGATACTCCCCCTATTGCTTCGTCCCTCAATCCTCTTTCCTCCATTTCATTTCCCGAAACTGTTTCATTCAGCACTTCTATTTCTTCTCTAACTTCTTCCAGGGCCATCGTAATTTCGGATTCAATCTCTTCTGGATAATCAGCAATACTTTCAAAAGTATCTGGGAAATGAGCAACAAAAGTATCGTTCGCCACCTGTCCTAATTCTGTTATTTTGCTTGCAAATTTGCCTGACTTTGGTGTATTTAGCAACAAATAAATTCGCACTCGATAATGCACTAACCGTGTTTTGAGCTTTAGCCTTTCTAGGGATCTCACCTTGGGGTTCTCGAGCAGATCTTTGATAATTTTAAGTTTAGTATGGATAATTGCGATCTCTCCCTGTGTTTCTTTTCGCGGGTGGAAAGCAACGAAATCTTTCCCGTCTCTTTCTGATTTCAAGCGATCTTTTAGCTTCCTCCGCTTGATACTCTCGTGTTCTAAACCAAAAGGTATGTTTCTGATTGATAATTCGTGCTCCACCTCGTCAATTGAAAGGTGAGACACGTCCATATGACAATACAATTTACGCAAGTCCATGATTTTTACGATTCGGATAAGTGAGAACTAAATTATTTTCGATTTTGATTAATGTCTATTAAACAAACTGAACAATGTGAAAACGTATTACTTTATGTTAAAACCAAGAATTATTTTAACGAACGGTTCACTAAAATTCACCATTTAACACTCAGACGCAAAAATTTCTTTGGTTCCCCCAACTTTTTTGATTTGCCGAGAATACTTTTACTCGAATCAAGACCCAAAAACTTTTTTATCAAAAATTCCAGAACGTATTTTATCGATTGTCGATGCAAAATGTTTGCTGTTGCTCGCTGACGCTTGGTCTGAAGCAGCAAATTAATTAGATTTTCACTTTTTGGACTGAAGTATGTTATCGTGAAACCACTTTGATACCCAACTCGCATCAGAGACTTTGTTTTTAATTTCCCTGGCTAACTAATTCCCTCAGGCTCACTGTGTTTAACCAAACCTAGAATCCTTGACCAGCTTGTAGTTAGTTGGGCGCCATTTATTACTGTCTGGACCAGAGGGGGCCAAACCTAAGCCCTCGAGTCCCTGGTCGTTCCTCTGGAGACTCAGTGGAGGGTGGGCACACAAGGCCTTCTTTTCTGGCTAGCTCGATCTTGAGCAGGAACGGAGCTCCTCAAGGTCGGCTTTCACAAAATTGCTGATCAAGGACCCGTCGGATATAGTTAAACACACTACCGCTGTAAAAATTAGATTTAATGTTTTTTATTTGGATACCTGTGTGTTGTGTGTAGTGTGTGATCGTTGGGCCGGCCTTTGCTGCTGCTGCTGCTGCTCCCCGGAACGCTCTGGGATGTGGATTTGTTGTGGCTAGGCAGTCGACGAGAATTGGCGATCACGATGCCAATCCCTCATCAACTCCTCAGGCCGGAACGGAGAAAGGGCTCCGTTCAGCCTACCAACCAGTGAACTCCTATTGGGAGGTCTCCTTCTACCCGGGCGGATCTTGGCTAACCAATCTGGTCCGAAGAGCAGACGCGTGGTACCAGATTGGAACTTGGTCGAAGCGAACTAGTCCTCGATGGCATGAGACTTATGCCATGAACTTTTGGGTCCTGGTGGATAATGCAAAACACATGTTTCCTTAGAGGACTACCGTTTTTCAAAAAGGTTGTTCAGTATCGCGCTTTTACCTGATTCGTCTATCGTTTTCGTCACTTGTATATTTTTCCGTTGATTTTTATAATGACCGATACACTTGTTAACGACTAAGTATATCACTTTTTGATGACTTTTTTGTAACGTTCGATCGAGGTATGGTGATCTCCGGTCTTAACGTGTCAGCGAATCAAGCGGAAAGAACCCTATTTTTTTAGTATTTCTGGTAGCTTACCTCCCAAAGTTCTGCATTATACCAGATTTTTAGCGACTGGACTAATTAGCTTTTTTAGTTTGTGCGTTCTCAGTTATCTCGTTCTAGTACAGCATTTTGTGTATTTGTTTCAGTGTCCCTGTGTTAACATGTTGTGTTCTTGTGAGTCCTGTATTATATTTTAACTAATCCTACCTTGCTCTGATGAAATAATATATTGAATAATTAACATACATTGAAAACAATTAATTAAAGCAAATAAACAAATAACGACTTACTTTATGAAAGCTTTACCGAGTTAAATATCGCAACGGTAACAAAATGGATCGATTTCATCACCAAATCACATTATTTATTAAGTTTTTAAGCATTTTAAGTAAATAAGGCATTCATTTTAAGATTATAATTTGATTTATTTCATGTAGCTAACCATAAAATTTCGTGACGTCACAACGCTTTGCAAAACCCTGCTTTAAATAAATGGTGCGTTGTGACGTCACGAAACTGATTCGCTCTAAAATAAATTGAAATCAAAATTTGAAAAAATCAAAAACAGCGATTTGTTGGTTGTAACGAATCGATATTTTCCTGAAATTTTCATAAAATTTGATCAAATAGAAGAGCAGAAAATTGGGGCGTTGTAAAAAAAAACTGAAAAGTGGGAAAAGAGGCGCGTTGTGACGTCACGATTCCTTTTGCTTATATTTTGTTAACTATTTATTCTATACATATACTTTTGGTTTCAAATTGTAGAGAATTAAATTTTGACCTTATAATGTACAATTTTTAACAATGTGCGATATGACCTGTAAAACTTACATACAATATACCAAAAAATTGTTTTGCAAACGTTGTGACGTCACGCTGGAATGGGTCAAATGCAAATCGCAATTTCTACCAAATAAGTAAACGATCGTAAAAATCGTTACTTAAAATTGTAAATTGAATATGATAAGAGTCCACCATGTTTGTAAATTTGTTCTATTGTGCGAGATTCAAGTGAGAAAACAGCCTTGATGTTCTCTCTGCAATAAGTAATGCAACCAGATTGCTAAGAATCATATGGTTCATTTGAAAAAAAAAAAGTTCAATGAGAGAATCAGCAAATTTTCTCGCTGGCAACGGTTTGTATGCATTGAGAGCATACGCTCTCTTGCATAATTTCATGATGTACGAATAAGGTGTTAAATATCGTCCAATTTGTATAATTCTTACCGTTTAAGCCAGAAGAATATAATATTTAGGAATATTCCCTATACTTCGGTAGGGAAATGCTGTTTTTTTCGAGTTTAATGCGATGATTCTACAATGTTTATGAAACGTATAACAAAGTTTGTGGCGAAATTTACCTACAAAAATGTTTGCTGGGTTATTGCTTAACATATGTACGCATTCTTTCCGGCTTTCCGGCTCATCAAAGCCGCTGAAAAATAATTAATTCATAATTTCTTATAGATAGAACACAAATTTGAGTGAGAATTTTTCATGAGTTCAAACCATAAAATTTCAAAAAAAAAATCCTTTGATTCCCTGATTCTTATAAAAAAGAAAGACTACTGGAAAAAATGTAAAAAATTGTGTGATTGAACTTATTGAAATAATATATTGAATTCAATATTTTTAACTAACTGAATTTTCGACAAGAATTACAAAAGATTATCAACTAAAACTTAAGATGAGAGAAAATCTTAATTTAATCAAAATTAAACTTTTATCAAACATATTATAATCAACATTGGTAACTCTCAGCATGCTTCATATACTTCAGCAAGGACATGCATCAGCACCACCTCCTGGAGAAAGTTCTTACTAGAAGGAAATTTCAAGCATTGAGGTACTGAGGAAACTCTGAACATTCTTTCCATCAACCATGGGTTCGCGTCTTAACTACAAAAGTTCGTGTTTGAACTTGCATTTCTATGACCACGCAGAAAATTTTGTTTATGTTTTATTTTCAACATAGGAATTTCAGCCTACTCCAACTTTTCTTCGTGTTGCAAAGTATGTTGCTATGGTTCTCAATTTGTGTTGTTTTCTGCCGAATGGAAAAAAGGTCCCGACTGACGGAGTATGCTAATAAATCTACAATTTGAGATTCTGTCATTTGAATTGGAACAATCAATAGTGGAAATTTTACTTTTTGGACAATACTGAATATTTCATAAAAGAAATCATAAGAAGGCAACAATTTACTAAGTAAATTGATCTTAAAATCTTCTATACAATATGATTTGAGATTTATTGATGACAACATCATCATTATTATTATTATTATCATTATCTGGAGCACGTTTGGTAAATAGAAATCAGCATTTCTCTAAAATTTACAAATTGGTAAAGGAAAAAAATTCTTCGTGTAGAATTAGCTCTTTTTAATACTTTTCATTCAGGCACATCTGATTTTTCGAAAACTCCAACTCCGATAAATCAAAATCATATTATGAGTATAAAATTTATTAACGAAGTCAACTTACTTATCATGAAAGATATTATGAAAAAAATAGTAGATATACTTGTGTTGCATTTAGTATGATTGTCAGATCGGGACACAAAGTTTTGGTGATAATGAGCTTAACAGTTTTCGCCAGAAGCTTTCGAAATTTAGTTTTAGGCAACTTAGGTCTTCTCGATTGCATTTATACATGTTCGTAAGAACTTTCCTCACATGGAGGCGCGTTTCATGTGTCCTTCAAGTTTCTGGGGAGTGAGGAATATTCTTACTATTATTATATTTGCTTTTATGCTAATTTTTTATGAGGCACAATTATTCATGAATATGTTGAAAAAATTGAAAACATTATTATGTTGAAACTAAATTTCCAACATATAATTTATATGTAGAAAATAACGAAAATACTTAGCTTCAATATTTCCCAGAGAACATGAACGATTCACTCAGAACGCTTCTCCCCCGCTTGGTGTGAACGGTCGACAGAAAGCAAGAAAAACATAGGAGATTTTATATCGAGCAACACCATCAGGATCACGCTTTGGTAGTCCCATAATTTCTTGATAGTAAACCGAATGTAAAATGTGTTTCTTGTAAAATTTTATATTTTTTTATACCTGAACTTTTGAATTTATGGTTCGAGAGTCTTGAAAATTTTCCGGCCAAAAACACACAAAACCGTCATTGACGGCTACAGCCTACCAAGTCCTTTATTGAGACTTGCAATAAAACCTTTAACTACAAATGGGTTTTTGAGAGAAAAAAAACTAAACATCCGTCCATATAACCACCGCTTAGAGCAAGTTCACTGGTGTTGGGAAGAAGTGGTAGAGATTTTTTCTCTTTTTGCACATTTTGAAAATTTTGCAATCCAAAAACATTTTCAAGATCTGAGGCCTTCAAGTTTTTTAACAACACGTGTTGTCGTTTCGCATGCTGTGATGCAAAAATAGAAATATTTCTATCACATACGGCTGAAATAGAAACAGTGCAGTAAAAAAATACAACGCCCAAAGATCTTGAAATTTTCGAAGTGTCAAAATTTCTACCACTTTTTCCCAACACCAGTGAACTTGCTCTTAAAGGGTCCAACGTAGGCCAACTAACCCCTTATTTTGTGCTTTTTTCTGCCAAAGTTTATATATCGAATCTATGAAATTTTCAGATAACTGCTCATTTTTTCAAAGTTGTGTTTATTTATTTCCGATGATTTTCTTACTTATCGGCATGGGCTCATATGCCAAATTTTTCATATTTATTCGGAGATTTTCATCCGGTTGGATGATTCATCCCGTAATGGTTCAAAATTTTTATTTTGAACATTAGAATATTGCAGGAGCTTCCAGTTACGTGATCATTCAAATAGGAATCTGTGACGCATAAAGATGTTTATTATTATAACAATCGTCCTCCTAAACATTGCTTCTTGTTACTTGTACCTAGAAAAGATCCACTCCTATGAAACGTTCGATCTTGATTGTAAATGTTGCTCAATCCATCTGAGTTTTTCGTGATCAAAGTTCAAGCAATAAAAGTCAACTCTACGGTGGAGTCTCAAAATTTTACGTCTCGAAAACTCAAATGATGCATTAAAATTCAGCTCGCAAAACAAAACGTTTCACATCTGAGTGATCCAAAATGGTTCCAAGGCCAAACTGCATTGCTCTGACAGATTTTAAGTTGAACAGCGCTAAGCACGTGTTCTAGACTATTAATGAGTGTTGCTAATCGATAAAAAGGCGTTCCCTCGTAGTAGATTTGGTGTCGCAGCAAGACTCGCAGCACAGCCAACATTTGTATCGGATTGCATGCTTGGCTCCATGTGATGTGTGCTTTACCGCCTCGAAGCGAAGCGCAAATCCAACATAACCCAGAGGTGGTGCCCAAGTAATTACCCAAAGTTGGACACAGTGAACAATTTCATTTCACAACTGCAAACCCGTAAGAGAAAAATATATGCGCGACTTCGATTGCTGCAGTTGGATGGAGTGCAATTATCCCCCTCCAGGTGCTAGAAGCAAAAACAAACCAATATGGCAACGTGTAATCGAATCAACTTGCTCTCTGCTGATCACTGACGAATGAACGTCGATGACCGGTCACAATTCTGAATCCTTGTGTTCTCGTTACTTTACTGTGACAGGCGATGATCACCGCACTTCAATCGGAAGAAAAGCTGGGAAGTCGCTCGTAACACCGAACATAAGCGATAAAATAAAGCGAAAAAAAAAAACTAAACGAAACGACAAACAATCCAAGGAAAATACGTCCATCCGTCGAATGTCCGTCACAAATCTGCGCTGACCACAAAAGTGTCACCGTAATTTGAGCCACATTTCTGCATTTTAAATCAGATCCGATCCATCACCATCGGCCTGGGTCCTCTCCTCAGCGAATTGGAGATCTGAAGGAAATTTTACGAACAAACAAACGAGATCACGAGGCAATGGCTGCTTAACTGTGACTGGCTTTGACATCTTTGCAATCACTGCAACCGAAGGTGTGACACAGGACCAGATAATGTCAAAAATTGGAACCCTTTTTTCTGCTATTGGAACTTAATTGATTTAAAAACAATGCTTTAACCATTTTGTAGTTGATTTACTGTGCATTCAGAATGTATCACGAAAAAGCAGGTGATCTTTTAAAAAATATTCAGGTTCATTAGAAAAATCACAAACAAGGAAGAATGACCCTAACTGGTTAAACTTCATCAAAAATGATACAAAAGTTCCATTGTCCCAATACTTTTCTCCGTGGGGCCACTGGCGATCAAGGTTAAATTTAAAATATACTTAATACTCGGCTGCCATCAATCTTATTTGAGATATCAACGTAATTGTTGCTCTGTTAGAGAAAAACTAGAGATTAAAAATGTTTTTTTCAAATGTGATACAAATCATATTTTATCTTATAGTAATTTACGATTTCTCCTGCGATTACAATATTGGCAAATTAATGCGAGTTTATGAGGTGATATTGCAAACGTAACCTAACCTATAGAATCAGACATAATTAGTAGTAGAAGATTGCAAGATGCCGTAATACCGGTATCTGAATATTTCCCATACTGTGGTTGAGTTAGAGGAAATCATTCGATTGCTAATTTTGCACAATCGCCTCGGAAATTCTTCATTGCCGACTCATGAACTGTTGATTTTTTTACTAAATTTTATTGGCTCAAATGATTAAGAAGGATTGCCGCCGCCCGTGGCGTTGAGGATAGCCTTCAAGTCTTTTAACCCAGGGGGTATGAGATTGAATCCCGGTCACGGCATATCTAGTACACTTTCGGTGGATTGGTGGTTTTAGCATTTGTAAGATGCTAGCCATCATATCATCTAAAGATATAGGTACGCTTAGAGTTTAGAAAAAGGGAATGTCTTCGAGGAAACATCATTTTTCATTGAGATCCTGTATGTGTTTGTGTTCGTTTTTAAAAGTTTAAGGAGCCACTCTAGGATGCTCACGAAGTTCAAACCAAGCATGCATCGGAGTGGAACCCTTGATATCAACTATAGTAAAAAGTCTATCGTTATTGGGGATAACTGAATGCAGACCGCTTAACTATGCATTAAATCCGTTTCCGGCAGGCACAAAGTGTTGTCTGACGCTGAGTAAACGCTGACCTACCTAACCTACCTAAGGGTCCAGCGCCGATTGACCGGCGCATAGGGCTGAGATAAAAGATCTCCACTGCTGGCGATCCGGAGCCAGCGTCTTCACTTGCTGCCAGCCAAGGTTCTCGTCAACTGTGCGGATTTCAGCGGCTAGACTTCGCCGCCACGAGCTTTTGGGCCTGCCTCTTCTTCGATGCCCATCTGGATTCCAGTCAAGCGCCTCTCTGCAAATCTCGTTTTCATCTCTTCGCAGCGTGTGCCCAATCCATCTCCACTTACGTTCCCGAATCTCGATTTCTAGCGCCTTTTGATGACACCGGCGATGAAGTTCAACGTTTGAGATCCAGTTGCCAGGCCACCAAGCGCGGATGATGTTCCGCAGGCACCGATTCACAAAAACTTGCAGTTTTCGCGTCGTCACCGCATATGTGCACCAAGTCTCACACCCGTACAGCAATACGGATTTGACGTTTGAGTTGAAGATTCGGATCTTAGTTCGTAGAGAGATCTGGCGTGACCGCCAGATGTTTCGGAGACTCGCAAACGCAAATCGGGCTTTTCTGATCCGGGTTTCGATGTCCTTCTTGGTACCACCATCAGGCGTAATCTGGCTACCAAGATACTGGAAGCACTCCACTGTCTCAACCTGTTGTCCAGCTACCACGAAATTGGAACGATTTTCTGTATTGATTTCCATCGACTTGGTCTTTCCGACATTGATTTTGAGACCTGCTGCCTTGGAGCTTTCGGTGAGGTCGTCGAGTTTGCTCTGCATGTCTTGTTGTGTTTGGGCGAGCAAAACAATATCGTCTGCCAGGTCAAGGTCGTTCAGTTGCTCCATGGTTGAAGGATTCCACGGCAATCCTCGGTTTGGTCTACAGTCAATCGATCCAGTCAAGATCTCATCCATTACGATGAGAAAAAGCAGCGGTGACAAAATACATCCTTGTCTCACTCCAGCAGTTACCGGGATTGGTTCGGACAAGACACCGTCGTGTAAGACCTTGCACGAAAATGCCTCGTACTGTGCTTCGATGAGATGGACTAGTTTCTCTGGGACCCCTCGTCGTCTAAGAGCAGCCCAGATGTTTTCGTGGTTCAGTCGGTCAAATGCTTTTTCGAAATCAACGAACACCAGCAGAAGAGAGTCCTGGAATTCGTTGATTTGTTCCAGTATTATTCGTAGCGTTGTGATGTGGTCCACACATGATCGTCCGGATCGGAATCCAGCTTGTTGCCGTCGGAGTGTAGCGTCGATTTTCTCCTGGATCCTGTTCAGGATCACTTTGCAGAGTACTTTAAGGGTTGTACAGATCAAAGTTATGCCACGCCAGTTACCGCACTCTGTTAGGTCTCCTTTCTTTGGGACCTTTACGAGGATACCCTGCATCCAGTCGGCCGGGAATGTTGCAGTATCCCAAATGTCAGCGAAAAGACGGTGCAACATTTGTGCTGACAAGGCAGGGTCGGCTTTGAGCATTTCAGCAGGAATGCAATCGATTCCAGGCGCTTTGTTGGATTTCATGTCCTTGATTGCCGCTTCTATTTCAGCCAGCGTGGGCGCTTCCGAGTTGACGCCATTAATGCGACTTACTGTGGGCGCCTCGAGCTGCGGGTTCTGTTGGCCATTGCTATTTGTAACTCGGAAAAGTTGATCAAAATGCTCAGTCCAACGCTTGAGCTGATCTGTTCGATCTGTCAGCAGCTGACCTGCTCGGTTTTTCAGCGGCATTCTTGCATTAGTCCTTGCACCACTAAGGCGGCGAGAAATATCATATAATAATCGGATATCTCCAATGGCGGCGGCTCTTTCTCCCTCTTCGGCTAGGGAGTTTGTCCAGGCTCTCTTGTCTCGTCTACAAGCTCGTTTAACTGCCTTTTCCAGCTCCGCATATCGTAAGCGGGCGGCTGCTTTGGCTGACCCGGTACATGCCTGCTCAATTCCGACTTTCGCCTTTCTCCGATCATCGATCATCCTCCAGGTTTCATCCGACATCCATTCACTTCGTCTTCCACAAACTTTACCGAGAGTACCATGGCTCGTCGTGATAAAGGCATTCTTGATTCCACACCACTGTTCTTCGACTGTTCCGTCTGTCGGCAGTTCCGAGGCTCGGGATTCTAGCTGTTCAACGTATGCCCTTTTCACCTCTGGATTCTCCAACCGGCGGACGTCGTATCGACACCCGACTTTCTCCTCGCGCCGTTGGACACGCGCAACCCTCAGTCGTATCTCGCCAAGGACGAGGTGATGGTCGGATGCAATGTCTGCGCTTCGTTTGTTGCGGACATCAAGAAGGCTCCTTCTCCATTTTCGACTGATGCAGATGTGGTCAATTTGATTTTCTGTTCGGCCATCTCGGGATACCCAAGTGACCTTATGTGCTGGTCGATGGGGGAAGAGCGATCCACCGATCACCATGTTGTTGTTGCCACAAAATTCTACAAACAGCTCTCCGTTTTCGCTCATCTGTCCTAGACCATGGCGCCCCATGATGCGCTCAAAGTCCTGATTATCGGAGCCAATCTTTGCGTTGAAGTCGCCTAAGTGGATTTGAATGTCACCCTTCGGAATTCTCTCAACCACGCTGTTCAATTGACTGTAAAACTGCTCTTTCTCCTGCAAATCGGCAACGTCAGTTGGCGCATAACACTGGACCATTGTAAGGTTTCTAACCCGTGTTCTGAATCTGGCTACGATTATTCTTTCGTTTATCGGTTCCCATCTTATGAGGGCCGCATGGGCCTGCGGGCTTAACAGGAAACCAACTCCTCGTTCCCGAGTAGCATGTTCTCCTCGTATGCCAGAGTAAAGCAGTACTTGCCCGGACTGTGTCTTGTGTTCTCCAGTGTTAGGCCAACGGACTTCGCTCAGTCCCAATATCTCTAGCTTGAGGCGGCTAGCTTCTCTAGCAAGTTGAGCCAGCTTTCCTGGCTGGGCAAGGGTCAAAACATTCCAAGTTCCAATTCTAGTCCGTGTTTTCATGCTAAAAGTCGTTGCCAAAGTTCCAATTCGGTTATTTCTTCTCTCAGTTTCTGTAACAATATAAGGTATCAGGAGCAGTAGGTTGTTAGCCTAAAGTCCCTATCCCGCGATGGGGCTGCCATCTTGGACTTAGCTGGCGGGAGCTGCATTTCATAAATTCAGCCGCTTGCTGCAAGACAGACGCTGTTTGAGCCGCCCCTGACCTGGAGAACAGACGCTCGGTTGTTGTTGCACGCCGCCCCTGACCTGGGGAACAGACGCGTGCGGCCACCTTCTCAGTCTGCATGCGACCAAAGCATCCACCGGGGTTGGGTACCCGATCTCCGCTTAGGTTACTCGCACCCCAGCCGGCACCGCGGGGAGGTAGAGATAGGAGTTGTGAATAAGAGGTGATATGACCACTATGGGGTCTCGTGTTGCACATTATCCACCGTTAACCAGCCTAAGTAAACGCTGAGTAAATAACTAATAGTGAGCATTTCCGTACATCGCAATTTGTGCAACTGGTTTTTACGCAAGGTGACAGATGCGTTTTGCTGGACAAAGAAATTTCTGTTAAAGCCGAATTTAAGAATATCTGGCCACATCTCCGAAAGCTTGAACAAAAAATTATCCTCAGCACTGTTTTCTGGCTCAATATTCAAGCTCTTAAGTGAACGTTTAGTAAATCCAACAAAGCAACATTAATTTGATACCCAGTGGATCGCAATAAACTGTTTGAATGACTTGAATTTTGTAAACAATCAGTTTGCTTGAACTACAACAGCAATCACAATACTCTCCTTGGTTGAGTTTTCAATGAGAAAGCTAAAAGCACAGGGAACAAACGTACAAGCTAGCCTACGAGACTTGTGTTAAAATTTCAACACCCTTTTTGAACCATTTTTGTATTTTTGGCTGGGCCACTATATGTTTCCAAACATACCAAGAAGATCTGTCAATACAAAACTAAGAAAAAATAATTAAGTTTCAATCAGTTTTCAATAGGTCGTATGAGCTGATTAGCATGCTTGAAGAAAATAGCTGTTGAAGTTCTGTAATACGTTTATCATGTTGAATGAAAAAAAAATCATAAAAGTTTCTATCTTTTTCCTTCAAATTTGTTAGAAATACAAAGTTTAAAACAGCTGGATGCTAAAGTGATATGTGAAAGTAACCCGCTTTGAGATGCCTAGAATCAGTTCTGATGGGTGAGACTGGTCGTCAAGAATGTTCTTGTATTTAACTGGAAATAGGTGATGCATTTTCAAACAAAAATTACTGTTCAAAAAGTACGAAAACTTATACCAAAGCTGTTAGTTATGTTAAATGTCGTAGTAGTGCGAAGAAATGAATGTGAAATTTCGTCCAGTTAAAAGTAACTCTGATTTCATTTGTTTAGCAATAAATTAAAGCCGTCCGTTTTACCGAGACATTGGATTGATTTTTTGTGGGTTCATATACGATACCGCCTTTTCGAAAACTGGGCACTTTAAAGTTGATTTGTAACTTTTGAACGGCGCAATAGATGGAACTGTTTGTAATCAATTTCTAACGTATTTTGCTGGTGATAGCATTTGAAATTTTACACACTTTTTGATGATTTTTTTTTTCGAGCTTATACTTCTTTTCTTTGTGCTACAATCTCTACAACATAAGCTCGGATCGATTGAATTCGATTTTAACAGTTTTTTTGTGTCGATTGGAATGTTGTGTTCACGCTTGAGACTGGAGAAACCTCTCCTCCTGGTCAGATCTTACTTAAATTTGACATGTGACCTTCTGGTAAGTTAATGATCAATTTCAGCTTGTAGCGAGTGAGATTTATCATGTTTAATTCTTCCTATTTTAAGATAAGTACACTAGACCGCTGCAAAAAAATGACTTTTCGCTTCCATATGTTATTTCGAAGCCTTTTGGGTCACCAAGCATCAGTGTAAAATTTGAAATGATTTGGTTGATTCCTGAGTTAGCGCAACGCGTTTCAATTTTGTATGGAAATTTGTATGGAAGAATAAATTTTTGCACATTTAATCATCCAGCAAATAAAATCGGTCTTTAATTTTTGGTTTTGATTATTCTTAAGCTTCATTTTTTGCTAACATGACAAGCAGCTAAAAATTTCATGAAAAAAGTTTTAACAATTTCAAAATAAAAAATCTGAATCCAATGAATTTGAATACTTTTCAAAAATGGCATACTGTGCTTGCTAGAGCTGTTAATAATTGCATGAAATGTTTTTGCAAAGGCTTTATAAATGTTTAATTTCTTTGGCAATGGAAAACAGTTTTTTGAGATTTTGTATTTCCATCCTACTGTTACACAGCTTTCAAAGAAGCAGTCAAAAACGATATAATTGAATAAATGAATCTTGAAACCAAAAATTTTATATAACATTGAATATCTTTTCTGGGGTACAATTTAGGTTGGTGCATTGTTCACATAAAATGTAATGCAAGAATCAAGGAACATTTTTTATCCAAAGTTATATTTTTTGGTACCTTCAGAACATCTCTGGCGATTTTCGAATGAAAAATTTTGTTTTCCCATACAAATTTCCATACAAAATTTAAACTCGTTGCGCTAATTCAGGACTGGATGGATCGCTTCCAAAAATTTTATTGCTATTTCTGGCAGCAAAACAAACCAAAAAAAAGTTATGGGAGGTGTAAAAATTTAAGAATTTGAAATTTTCATACAAAGCTTGCAGCGATCTAAAGTACACTGCGGTTCGTTAAATTATTCGAAATTGCAAACATTACTGTTTTAGTAAAATAACCATAACTTTTTCAATTTTGACCCGCTTTTGATAAATAACCACTTGAAAGCTTTGTTTTCAATTGACATTTACGTTCCAAAGAAAATCTAGATTTTTGGAATGGTACTATTACGTCTAAAATTGTCAAAACTGTTCTACTAAGATTATTTTAAAACTCATTTTCGGATTCAGCACCCAACTTCACATAATAAGTGATCTTCAGCTTATTGAGTTCAGAAACGCTGTAAACTTAAACAGAAAAATAAACAGAAGGGAATTAAAACAAATTGAAGATACTTTTGTTAAATATTATACGCGTTTGGTGGCCTGGCAACTGGATCGGTGTCATCAACAGGCGCTTGTAATCGAGATTCGGAAACGTAAGTGGAGATGGATTGGCCACAGGCTGCAAAAAGATGAAAATGAAATTTGCAGAGAGGCGCTTGATTGGAATTTAGATGGGCATCGAAGAAGGGGCAGGCCAAGAAGCTCGTGGCGAAGAAGCAAGGTTTGCCGAAAAACCAGAAAATTTTGTATTTTCACAGAGTTTTGAACAAATTTTCAATCACAGAATCTTTGTCGCAGAAAACAGAATTTTGAAATCAATACTGATGTTATGAAATCGCTTGGTACATCTTTGTACCGGAAAATGATCACATTTTCATATGTGATGAAAGAAATTAGAGAAACATGAACTATCAAAGAACGAAATAACATAAGCCGTAAATATCATGAAAATTTCGAAAAAGATACAACGGCTCACCGACAGGAGAATTTTGAAATATTCACAGATTGCACAGAATTTTTGCGTTTTTCAAGAATTTCTCAGCCCTATGCGTTGGACAATCGGGACCAGACCCTTGAGTAAGTGGAATGCAAAATGATTGAGAAAATATAAACAAAAATGTCAATAACTTCTTTCGATAAGTCCAAAACTACTTGTTGTCTTCTAGAAATTTGTTCCTTGACTTCAAATCTTCAATTTCAAGAAGTTTTAAAATTTTTATAGTGTTGCTAGAATATTTTTTTAATGAAAATTGTAACATTTTTTTCAAAACTTTTTGAACTACAAAAGTTTGAGGGTCTTCTTAGAGTTGTTCAATCAAAATACAATTTTGCACACTTAGCTGTTTTGATGAAAGGTAAAATATAAGAGGGTAGGAGCAGTTAAATCTGGGCATTTAAAACCCTCCATAAAAAAACCGCTGCCCAAAACACGATATGAAGATCGTCATCGAGGATTTTAACGCTCAGGTCGGCCAGGAGGATGAATTCAAACCGACAATTGGAAGGTTCAGTGCGCACCAGCTGACCAACGAAAACGGCCTCAGACTTATAGATTTCGCCGCCTCCAAGCGAATGGCCGTACGTAGCACCTTATTCCAGCACCGCCTCCCACACAAGTACACCTGGAGATCACCGTACCAAACGCAAACACAGATCGACTACGTTTTGATCGACAGCCGGCACTTCTCGGACATCATCGACGTCAGATCCTGTCGAGGCGCCAACATCGAGTCAGACCATTATCTGGTGATGTTGAAGATGCGCCCAAAACTCTCCGTAGTGAACAACACACGAAACCGGCGCCCGCCTCGGTTAAATATCGCACAAGTGATGCGACCTGAGGTCGCGGCAGACTACGCGTAATCGGTTGAAGCAGCGCTGCCGGCATAGGGCAAGATTGGCGAAGCTCCTCTTCAGGACTTTTTGGATACCATCAAGACAGCCATCAACAGTGTTGCGGAGAACGTCATCGGACATGAGGAACGATCACGATGGAACGACTGGTTCGACGAAGAGTGTAATAGGGTGATGGACGAAGAGAATGCCGAGCGGGCCTCAGAAGTGCAAAGAAGCACCCGTCGAAACGTGGAATTTCATCAACAGCGGAAGAGGCAGCGAGTCCCAATTTAAAGGAGAAAAAGCGCCGCATGTAGGAAAAGGAGCTCAAGGAGCTGGAGCAGCTACATCATTCCCAAGAACCCAAGTGATGTAAAATCTAAATCAGTACGTTTTAATGGTGATAAAACTACTAATGAATCGGAAATTGCGGAAAAATTCAATAATTATTTCGTAGACAGTGTCATGCAAATTCATGATAGTATAGTTGCGGGTTCAAATATGAGCTTGGGACAAATAGATAACAATGATCGAAGCTGGAGTTCCTTCGAAAGCGTTACTGTTCAAGAATTTTGTGAAATAGTAAAAAACTTGAAATCTACAGCGGGCATCGACAATATATCACTAAGAGTTTTCAAGGACTCTTTAACAATACTTGCAAATCCACTATTGGAAATTATAAACACTAGTCTGCAAATAGGTACTATGCCAAATACATGGAAATTTTCAACAGTGATTCCTGTACCGAAACAGCCCAATGCACGTGAATCAACCTTATTCAGACCTATTAACATGTTAGAGTTACAAAAAAAAGTGCTAGGATTAGCAGTCAAACGGCAATTGCTACAGTTCATTGAGTCGGAAAATATTTTGATTGAGGAACAATCAGGGTTCAGGAAACAACATTCCACGGAAACAGCGGTAAATTCGATACTTCGAAAATGGAAAGAGAATGTTGAAAATGGGAATTACACAGTCGCCGTTTTCCTTGACTTTAAGAGAGCGTTCGAAACAATTGATCGACTGAAACTGTTGGAGGTGTTAGCAAGAATTGGATTAAGTGGCATGGTCTTAAACTGGTTCAAAAGTTACTTGGAAAATAGAATGCAACGGACAAAGTTTGGCTCATCTTACTCTCAGTTTTAAGAAAATAAGTTGGGTGTCCCTCAAGGAAGTGTCCTGGGGCCAATTCTTTTTATCTTATACATCAACGACTTGAAAATGTGCCTACAGCACGGTCACTTGAAACTGTTTGCTGATGATTCAGTGTCTTATTGGACAAGTAAAAACTTAGAACTCATAATGCATGAAGCAAATGCTGATTTGGAAAACATTACTGAGTTTCTGAAACAACGAAAATTATGCTTGAATCTCGAAAAAACCAACTGGATGATTATAGGCAACCGCAAAATTGTGAATTGCCCGAATCTGCTTATTGGCGGATGTGTAATCGAAAGAGTACGTCAAACAAAATATCTAGGAGTGCAAGTTGATGATAAGCTAAACTTTGTAGAGCATGTGGACTATACAATTAAAAAAATTGCAAAAAATATGGTGTTCTTTGCCGGATAAACAGATATTTGACTTTCTGGTCAAAAATCATTTACGTGAAGTCGGTTATTATGCCACATTTTGATTACTGTTCTACAATTCTACTTAACGCTTCAGATACCCAAATAAAGCGATTGCAGAAAATCCAAAATAAAATTATGAGAGTTGTGATACGCTGCAACCGATACACGCCTAGTGCTCTTATGCTCGACATGCTTAAATGGTTATCTGTGAAACAACGTATTGCTTATAACAGCCTGATGTTTGTCAATAAAATGAAAAAAGGAATGTTACCTTCATATTTGGCTCGAGACCTACAGTTCGGAAACGACATTCACAGTTACAATACGAGAAGAGCTTGTGATTTTAGACTTCCGATTGCTAAAAAAGAAATGACAAAACGATCTATATTCTACAACGGCTTGAAGATGTATAATAACCTGCCGCAAGACATCAAAGATAATTCGAATATGAACAGCTTCAAAAGAATGGTAATACTATATGTGAAGAGAACCTTTTAACATAAGCAAGAATCCTAAATGGGATCTTTATAATGTGATGGCAATCTGATGCGTTATCAGACATAGAATCTGTACAGTGATGGACACACGCGGGAGTTGATAAGACGACCAAGTAGTACAGAAAATGACAAAGAAATGTATGAACAAGTATCCAAAGGATAAATTGTCCCTCCCACTTCAAAAGATGCGTATGGGGTGGAGGGAGGACCCAAATGGGCCTCATGGGACCATCACAAAAAAAAAAACACAAAAGTTCAATCAGAAGCTCAACGCATCCCACAAAGCCCTCGTGCTGCATGCCGAAATGTTTCGGGATGAGTATGAAGGCATCCTGACCGACGGATCAAAATGACAAGTTGATCTGTTGCCTACACGCACTGGTTGATTGTCCGGATCTGGGACACAGAATAGCTACCGGAGGAGTGGAAAGAGGGAGCATATTCCCCATCTACAAGAAGGGCGACCAATTGGACTGTGAGAACTATCGAGCAATCACCGTTCTCAAGTTCCCGAGTCCTACACCTCCGCCTAACACCACAAGCAAACAGATTCGTGGGAACGGATTGCTGGAGGGATGGTCAACGACGGACTAGATCTTCACAGTACGGCAAATCCTTCAAAAATACTGTGAACACGAAGTGCCAACGCATCATCTTTTCATCGACTTCAAAGCCGCATACTACACAATCGACCTTGGCGAGCTATGGGAAATCATGGACGAGAACGGCTTTTCCGGGAAGCTGACCAGACTGATCAAGGCGACGATGCAGTGCTGTGTGCGGATTTCGGGTGAATTGTTGAGGTCATTTGAATCGCGCAGGGGGCTTCGACAAGGCAATGGTCTATCCTGCAT
The DNA here is from genome assembly GCF_029784155.1 of Uranotaenia lowii. Lineage (NCBI taxonomy): Eukaryota > Metazoa > Arthropoda > Insecta > Diptera > Culicidae > Uranotaenia > Uranotaenia lowii. The sequence goes on from NC_073692.1 coordinate 335,869,234, forward strand.
GATGATTAACGTGGTAGGCGAATATTCGACGAGCGGTGGATGATATACGGGGCACATTTTTCAACAGATCCAGTCAACTTATCTGCTTTGCTGACGACATTAACATAGTCGATAGGTCATCTGCGGAAGTGGAGGAAATCTACCGCAAACTGAAACGCGAAGCAGAAAGGATTGGGTTGATGATTTGTATGTCCAAAACGAAGTATATGCTGGAATTGTCCAGTAATAACAAGGTCACGATCGACAGGTACGAGCTAGAGATAGTCGAAGACTTTGTTTATCTCGGCTCAACAACAGCAGTAAAATCCGGTGGCGAATGATCAGCATGTCTACTGTAAACTCCACAAGCAACTGCGTTCGAGAAGAAAGGCATTATACACGACGCTGAATAGATCGTTTGTCCTCTACGGACACGATGCGAGGATGTTGCTCGAAGAACCTGCGTACACTCGGAGTATTCGAGCGACAAGAGTTATGAACCATCTTTGGCGGCGTGCAGGAGAACGGAGTGTGGAGGCAAAAAATGAACCACGAGCTTGCGCGACTCTACGGCGATCCCAGTATTCAGAAGGTGACGAAGGCTGGACGGATACGGTGGGCAGGACATGTTGCGAGAATGACAGACTGCTGTTCTGCAGAACAGGTATCGCTGCGAATCCAGTAGCACCGAGGCGAGCAGGGGTGTAAGTTAGACCAAGTGGAGAGAGATCTGGCGAATGTGGGACTCCCGAGAAGCAATGTTCCGAAAATCAATCATTTTCGATCAGCCATGCTTTACTGCATTCAGAGCCAAAAAATCGAAGCAGTCAATTTATCCTCTCTAACCAAATCATATAAACAATCATGCATGACAACGACGCTGCTGTATTTGATACATTCCCTCAAAACATGATGTGGTAAAGAAGGACGCAGACTATCAGCAACGAACGTCTCGATGGTGATTGCCTTCCTTGATGGTTTTCAACCTTCTAGGATCACAACTGATATGTATCAGTTCTGAGAGATGTGTAATGGTTACAACATGATTTTTAGTTTTTCGCTTTGCGTAGAACAAAAAAAACATGACTAGGTAACCGCAATGAACTGTCCAGCATGTGCTATGGCTTTTTTGAAAATGTTGTCCTGGTATTTCTTCAATTTTTTTCCTTCTGAAACATTCATAATCGTCTATCAATAACGATCATTATCAACAATGATGCGAGGATAGACATTTGGGAATGATTGAGGGAACGACGTTCAAAATGTATCACCAAGTATGCCAATCACCGTCTATTAGCCACGTGACGAATAGCAACGGTAGCCCCCGATGGGGCATGGTATATTTTTATGTATCTAGTTAGTGTTGATGTTCGACAAATATTCAACGAATACTTTTACCACGTGCGTATCACAGCACTCGGAGGTATACGTATTCTAGCTTGAAACGAATCCTGATTGCTTTTCTTGAGCGATTTTCCGAACATTGCCGAGAAGTCCGAGTGAATTGGAGGAATATTGTTCATCAGGTTGTGTCGTGAAAACTGCCTAACAAAAACAGATGCTCAGTCTCTGTCTATATTTTTTTTTATCTTCATGGGTTGCATCATCCAATAGCATGAAACTCCATGAAAAAAAATCTTGTTTTTTTTGAATGTTTTGTTAAAGCATAAATTTTTACGAATGCTAAAGTTTCTAAACCGAAATATTAACTTTGGCATATTGTACGTTTCAGCATATTATCGGCATAGAGTTAGCTCCAATACTATAGAATATTGAAATATATTTGTAGAATATTGGTTTCCATGTTGCGCGAATCTGCATTCCTTTTTTTTGTAAAAGTTGTTTTCCTATAAAAATTAAAAGGAAATGGGAAATCTCGATTAAAAGAACTTTTCTGGCATTTTTAACTTGAAATTGAGCATCTCTGGAAAGATGCTTCATACCTTTAAAAGCATTCTTAATTCCATTTAAAAATGTATAGATTTTTACCTCAAAATCCTCGCTGTTTAAAAAAATACACCACGTGTAAACAGAGTCCCTATAAAGGTGATAGGATCTTTTCCTCAACAACTGTCCATTTCTGAATATCAACATCTATATCAGATGATCTTGATAGCATATCTGGATCTCCAGTAACCACCAAACTTCCTTTTCAGTATGAAATTATCGATAAAAATGACTGATTGTTGATATCACTATCGATCCCGTGAAATAACACATTCAATGAGTTAAAAGGAAAAATATTTCAACCTCATTTTGCAGAGATTTATGGCTATCAGCGACACTCGATATATGGAAGATGAATTCCGGTCGCTCGCATCCGAGGAAAAAAAGAATGCAACCGTATAAAACATTCCTTCCATCCTTTGCGAGCTTATCATTTCCATACGATCGTCCGTCGTCGGGGACATTTCATTGGTCGATATTAGCCAGCCAAACGGAGTGGCACTTCATGAACTCATCATCTTAGAGAACGCATTCTCGCTTCACTAGATCAACTGAAATTATTTAGAGAAACGCATATTTTCACTTGTTCTAGCTACAAGACGGCGAACATGCAACTAGAATTTGATTAATTTATTCTCAAGAAGACACGACTCAAACCTGTTGAAATAAACTGTGGAACTTTCCACATTTCGCATACCTCAAGTATCGTTGTCAACGATGGACATTCGAAGTGAGCATTTTCAACTGGGCAAAGAAGCTGAGTCGCCGAAAATGGTTGTCTGTCGCTTGACCCCCGTCGGCCTGTTACGGGGCCCTAGAACGAGCCGTGATAACGACGACGCAGACTCATCAGTAGCTCAGAACAACAACAAAAAGTGGCAAGAATCGGAAAGAGAAAAACGTCAACACATTTGAATCAGCCAAAACAGAAGCACGCAACGAGCGACTGCATGGGCACATTCTGCTCCCTCAAATTGTCATCGAGTTCAATTTTGGAAAATTGACATCACTCGACGCACTTGGCCCCCCTATTATGCATTTCGGGGCAGAAAAGGGACACGTTTGCCGTTGCTCTAAAAAGGAAGAAAATTCTTTAGCCATAAGTTTTGCCCCTCGAGTAGTGGCACGAGACAATGTTATGTTTATTGGCATACTTTCGACCGATTCGTTGCATACTTTGCCATGAATGTTGCCCTTTTTCGTATCTCGTGGAGACATTCGGTTTTTGCAAATTAATTTACTCGGGAGCTTATTTGATTATGATGTGAGAAGATTTAGCCAAATGAGTGAACTAGCAATCATTAAGATGACCAATCAAATGATCGTGATGATCGTGATCCTGATTCTGATCCCGATTCTTATACGAAACCAATTTCCAATCTTCAACTTAATCCTGTTCAAGAATTTGATTCAGAATCCAATCCTTTGATTTTGATTATGATTTCAATCCTGATTAAATATGCTGGATATCTAAAAAATACTGAATCATGATTCTCATTCTAAATCCTGTATCCCCTGTATCCTGCATCTATATGGCGGATTACTAACATATATACATACAAAAGTTGAAAAAAGAAAAAAAACTGACATCAAATCTAATGTTTTTGAATTTAATTAGTCTTGGCACATTTTCGCACCTGAAATGATGACATAGTCAAAGGTGATGGGAAGTATTAGAGAAACATGAGATATTAAAGAAAGCACCGGCAGGACTTGAGCGGAAATTACGGGTTCAAGTCCTGCCGGTGCTTGAAATTACGAGTTCAAATCCTGCTGGTGAGCCGTATCTTTTTCGAGAAATTTATGTACGGCATATGTTCTTTCTTTTTTTGATATCTCATTTTCTCTTATACTTCCCATCACCTTTGAAAATGTGAAGAAACTGACATTTTTCTATTTTTGCTATTTTTTTCTCTAATTGCCAAAATGAGTTTTGAGCCCTATACTGAAAAGTTAAAATTGTTTCAATTATACATGAATTTTTTTTTAAACTAAATATAGGCTTCGAAACTCCTCCAGGTTAGTAACATGGATAGAAAAACTGATATTTTATGGTGAATTTGCAAATATACCGAAGCTCTGTATAAATATTTTAAATTTTCATTTTTGAATTTGACAGTGGTTTACTCAAAATTATCAAAATATAGCAAAAACTAGCAGATGATTTTAAGATAGATTTTTGTTGCGGCTTTCACCTACCCAACAGTAGGGGACAAAGTGGATACTTGATCTCTAGGGACACTTGATTCCTCAGTTATATCTCGAAACTGGAATGAATTAAATGGGTCAAATGTTCTAGCAAAATTTGCCAAATAGAACAAAACAACAAACATGTTATCTTAAAAAAATTGATTTTATTTTAGTTATTGCACTTTGTTTGAAAAATCTCTCAAAATGAGACTTCAAGATCTTTATTTATCATTTTAAAATGTTTCTCACACGAAAAAAAAAACCATAAAAATATTTATTTCAATTTGACAATCGTTAGAGTATAGTATGAACTAGAGATGTACCGAATAGTGGTATTCGGCGAACGGCCGAATACCGAATATTGACCTTTTCAACTATTCGGCCAAACGAATATTCGGCCGAATATTCGGCCGAATATTCGGTCGAATATTCTATTGAATTTTCAATGAAAAAAACTTAAGCGATTATTTCAATGCTTTCTATTTCTTCCATATTAATGCCCCTCATGTTTTTAATCGACTATTTTCAACCAGATGATATTATCGGATGATTTGTAACAAGATATTGTTTAAGTAAGGGCCTTTCTGATTTTAAAAATTTCACCAATAATTGAAAAGACATCAGCTGACTAATCGCTTCTAGGGAGTTTATCACCAAAAAGATTGCGTTCCTGTGAAATCTGGAATAAAACATGTCGAAACAGGTGAAAAGCTTTTTAAAATTGGATTTCTGACATTGAATTTGATAAAAATCGAATTTGAGCAAAATTTCATCAAAATAGTTGAAAAGATAGATGATCTTTAAGCTTAAGCATACCATACTTTCAAACTTTCAACCACACGTATACACGTCAGGCATTCAAGACGATTTTTGAAAAGGTAATTAAAAAAGGTCAAAATTTATGTATATTTTCAAATTTTAGAAAAATTGTCATTGAACACAAATTTTAATTTTTTTTTCAAAGAGATATTTGAGATTTCTATTTGATTTAGCAAATAATTTGAATAAACCCGAGCAAAACTCGTTAAATTTTAAACAATATCTGGACATTCCGGCTAGATTTAACATATCTGGATTCTTTCCTGGATTTATGGTCAAGCCAGAATACATTCAGAAAATCTGGAATAAACTTTAATCAAAGTATAAAGCAATATCGTTCAGCATTCTCCTGTACGATCTACAGTGAAAGATACGCGGATACACCTTAGATGTTTTGCTGAAACCATAAGTTTTTAATGATTGTGTAGCTTTTACAACTTTCCTATAGGATATTTTATGAATTATCCAAAATTATTTGAAAAATTTACAAGCATGTAGTAGATATTCGGCCTATTCGGCCTATTCGGCCGAATACTTAGCTCAACTATTCGGCGAACCGAATATTCGGCTTAACGGTTTTTCGGCGCTATTCGGCGCCGAATATTCGGCCGACCGAATATTCGGTACATCTCTAGTATGAACTTTTAAATGATATATATTCTAGTTTACAATGAACTTTTAAGTTTTTATGAAAAAGTTTTTTTATGGGTTCACTTGATCCCTCGAGTCCAAACAGATAATTTTTTATTCTTAATGGATTTCAATCATAGCTTAGCATCATATTATTAATATTTATCCAGTGACTTAAATTGATCCAATAATTTCCTGATAAAAAGGGCTGCAAAAAGTGCTCTTATCTAAACCTGTATCTTTATATTATGTATGATTTTTCTCCTAAGGTTAGGGTACCCTGATAAAAACATCAAGTCTGCTTTAATAAAGGATGAAGTGTCTTCATATTGTGGATTCTGTATCCAGTTTAGGATTCTTAATATTCGGTTCGAATCATCATAAGAAAATAGAAATAAAGAGATGTTTTGAAATCTTACAAATTTGGATTTGCATTTTATTCAAAATTCGATAAATGATTTTTAGACTCACATGCATTTTCAATATAATAATTTTCCAAATTCGAAAAAAAATAATAGAAACCATCCTGAGTTTTTGTTTGAACATATTGTCGAATTTCTCAAATTCAATTCCTCAAAATTAAAATAAGTTAAGAAAGTTTTGAAATTAGGTTTTATACAGAATTCAAACATATAAAAGCTTCATCAAGATTCATTCAAAAGACCTAGAGTAGAAAACTCATAATCAGAATAGTTTTCATTATAATATAGAATAATATTTATCATTCTTATTTCAAGAAATAACAATTATTTTTAAAGCAAATTGAATTCCAAGACATCAGAATTATAATTTTAGTTTAAGGTTCAGAATCCGAAATAAATTTCAATTATTGGTTCGTAATGGAAATGTTGATTTGATCAAAAATTCAAATACTGAGTTCAGGTGCAGAATGTACAAATAAAAATCCAATTCACAATCAGATTCAGCTCGTAAATTAGATTCACAATCAAGATAAAATTATCACATTGACTATTTCGTTAGGGAATTCAAATTGCAAGAGATCGCGTAGTTTTTTTTATTGATTGTTTATTCAATTTTAAAAATTTCAAATTCTGCACCAAATCATTTTGAATCATTCTTCAGCTAAAAATTAAGAATCGAACTCGAACCTTCCCTCTCCAATTCCCTCTCCAACACCTAACCAATAGGCTAAATCATCAGATATAAACTAGTCAAGCTGTAGCTCTATAATTCAGTTGACTTCATCTAGTTGAATTCGCTGCAAGATTCTACGGTAGAAATTGCTCATCGTGCCCTGATTAATGGTGCTCTATTCGCCCCGAGTTAACATGTTAAAGTAAAAACGCGTTTTAAATTGTTAATAGTGAAAAGTCAAAATTTCAATGACGGTGAAATTTGAGGTTCAATGTGTACATCACGTTGCACTGCGTGCATTATAGATCAAGATGATTCAACGATCACAAGAGCTTAATTTCCGGAGTATAAAAATTATATTTTTTTCTTCACTTGAGAACAAAATTGATTTTTTTTTAAATATGTTTCTGTGAAGATGACAAGGAGATTTCAATTTTGCTGAAAAATAAATACTAAAGGAACTACAAGACTGTTCCTCGTGAAAATTTGTTTGATAAAATACGTATTTCCTTAGAAAATCACCCCCAGAAAATCTTCTTTAAATCTTTAGCCTTAGATGTGTTAGAAATTTGATCAAATAGTTTGAAACTGGTTTCAATAATAATTTTTATCGGGATTCAGATTTAAGCTCTGGCTGTGGAAATACGATTAGTGTCATATCCGAATTTTTTGAAAGATACACCATACGACGGGATGATCCCAAAATTTAGCTCGATAGTTTTTTTTGATAAGTTAAAATTTTTTCGATATTATCGACGTTTTTCGGTGAGTTTTAATAATATTAAAACAGATTTACCAGTTGTTCATACGTTTCGAGCTACTTTGTCATTCGCTCCTCCTCCGGCAGGAATTCTAGCGTTGTATCCAGTAACTTTTTCCAGAATTTTGGTTTTTCAAAATCAAAAATTTGCCTAAAGGGTGATACGGTCAAAATTTGGTCAATATCAACTTGACGTATTTCTTTCAATTTTGCATTTTGGTATTCACTCTTCAGTTGTCAAAATGCCGTCCAAGGAAGAAGAGCAGCGTATCAAAATTTTGCTCGCGCATCGCGAAAATCCGAGCTACTTGCACGCAAAGCTGGAAAAATCGCTAAAAGTTGCCAAATTAACCGCTACAAATGTAATTAAAGTGTTTGGGGAACGTTTGTCGACAGCCAGGAAGTCTGGATAGGGGGGAAATCTAAAAACGGAAGCCGCTGAGACGACAACGAGAGTTGCCGGTAGTTTCAAGCGAAACCCTAACCCCTCTCTCCGAGATGCCGCAAATAAGCTGGGTGTATCGTCTTCCACCGTGCATCGAGCCAAAAAAAAAGAGACGGACTATCGACTTACAAGAAGGTAGTGACTCCAAATCGCGATGATAAACAAAATACGACTGCCAAAGCGCGATACCGGAGGCTGTACACGACGATGCTGACGAAGTTTTACTTCGTGGTAATGGACGACGAAACCTACGTCAAAGCCGACTACAAGCAGCTTCCGGGACAGGAGTTTTATACGGCAAAAGGAAGGGGAAAGGTAGCAGATACTTTCAAGCACATGAAATAGAGTGTCCATTTCTAGGCCTTTTTGACGTTCCCGGGAATTGGGAAATCTTAAGATCCAATTCCCGGGAAATCCCGGGATCACGAGAAAAAGTTAAAAATTAGAATTCATCAGTCCACTGCATACAAAACCATATATGTATGGTATTTTTACATTTTGTACCCTTATTTTGTAATGTAAGCATTTCAAAATATTAATGCTTCAAAATTACAATCAAAATAACCTTAAGAAACAAAATTCACATTTCCAAAGGTGCCAAGAATTTAAGAAATTACCCTGCTAATTTGTAGGTGCTGAGGGCGCTATAACACATTGAATAAGTTTTTTTTTGTCTCATGTCTATTAAAGAAAACCTTTAAAACATATAATTTGAACACTTTTTGACAAAACTCTATAACGTTACAAAGATATCAGAAAGTAAATTTTAAATTAATTATTTATGCAGTAGATGGTATCACAATAATGGTGTAATATCCGATTCTTCATTGAAATTAAGGATCAAAAATTTAAAAAAATAATCAGTGTACTAAAAGAAATATAAACCCAAAAGAGTATACCTATCTCAAACCGAAAAAATTGACTGCTTGCTAAATTTTGACAAAATTCAGAAAAAAAGTGCAAAATTGATAGAAGTAAGTTTGCTAGACTTCAGGTTATTCATCGAATCTCATAAATGTTCAGATAATTGCTCATTTGTTTAAAAAAATGTCAATTCATTGCCGATGATTTTGTTACTGGCCACAGTTTGCGAAACGGAAGTTCTTAATGATGAGTGTTGTGAAAAAGAACAATTCAATTCTTTTCATAAAGTTGTTTAGAAATTGTATGGTTGTTTAAATTCCTTGTCGTTTTTCACTTTTAATATTAGATTTCCTTAGATATATAACATTTTTTTTTTTCAAATTCAAAGTAATAACAATTGTTTTAATTGAAATTTAAACCATTGGTATATCACGGTAAACAATTTTAATTCTTTCTAAATCTGACCAAAAATTATAATGAAGGTTGAGTTTTTTTTTTTGGAAAATAGGCTTAATTTGTTGAGTTCGGGAATTCCCGGGATATTTCAATCGTTTCCCGGGATTCGGGAATTCCCGAAATATTTCGATTCCCGGGATTTCACGACCGGGAATTCCCGGGACGCACACTCTTACATGAAACTGTCAAAGTTCGCGAAGAAATATCTGATTTGGCAAGCCATCTGTACCTGTGGCTTGAAAAGCAGCATTTTCAAAGCTTCCGGGACTGTCAACCAAGAAATTTACGTGAAAGAGTGTTTGAATAAACGTCTGCTGCCTTTCCTGAAGAAACACGGTTGTTCCGTACTGTTTTGGCCGGATTTGGCATCTTGCTATTACGGTAAAAAGGCCATGGAGTGGTACGCCGCCAACAACGTGCAGGTGGTTCCCAAGGACAAGACCCTCCCAACACGCCAGAGCTCCGCCCAATTGAGAAATACTGGGCTTTTGTCAAGCGGAACCTAAAGAAGACCAAAAAACTGCTAAGGACGAGTAGCAGTTCAAGGCAAACTGGCTTTCTGCGGCGAAGAAGGTGGACAAGGTGGATGTACAAAATCTGATGGCAGGGGTTAAGCGTAAGGCCTGGCAAATCGGATTTGGAAAAACGGAAGCCTAACTGAATATTTTTCCTGAATTTTATACTAATTAAACTTGAAAAAGAAATTAAATTTGATTTTTCAAATAAACGATTTCACCGATTTACACGCGTTTTGCCTTGACCAAAATTTGACCGTATCACCCTTTATAGGCAGGACCTCGAATCTAACTCAGACGCCTGGTAACCCAAAACAAAAATTGCGCCAGCCTTATACGTTAAGCCAGGGGTTTTCAGATCATTTGCTCGGCGGAGCACTTTTTAGAACCAAAATTTTTGGCGGAGCACCTACATTTTTGAAAGAATGAAAAATCCAAGTTTTGAAAAATTTATTGTATTTATCGTTCAAATTAGATGTGCCTTGTCATCGTAGTCAATAAAATCAGTAATGAATGGCTACTCTTTGAATAGTCTTGTTTTTATTAACAAATTCTGTGTCATCAAAAACGTTTTCTTGGATTTTTCAAGCTGTAACAAGTTTGGTTAAATTTGTGTCAGTTGTAGCCTGACGTCTGGTTCCGCGCTTAGTCGGGATCGGTATTTTGTCTTCGTTGCGATATATGTGGAAAATCCAGACTCACATAGATAAGTTGTGGAAAACGACAAAAAAATAAGTTTTGCTTTACCGTACAGCTTTTTAAATTTATTTTTTCACCAATAATCCTCCTACGAACTTCTGGATACGAATCTTTCCTGAAGCTTTGAATCCGATGTCATATCATATCTATCAAGGATTCATATTCTTGCGATGTTAATGATTCTGGTTTCTTCAACATTTCTGTTCCTGTTCCACTCATTTAAAGTCTTCGATCTTTTTATTATTTTACTAGCTGACCCGGTGTGCTTTGCTACCCTTTCCAAAAATAAATGTTATTTGTAAAAATTTATTCAAATTTCGAAACCTCATCATAGTTCAGAACTAACAACTTTGAAATGAAAGCTGTAGCTGGAGTTCCGAATTGCGATTCAAAGATGGTATATATTTTTACCTGAAACTTGATCTCTTAACTTGTTTTTCTAGATCTGAAATTCATACTCTTTTTTTTTAAGCTTCCTAATAACTTATACAATGTCAACATTTATGGATTTTCCCCTTTTTTCACAAAGTGGGAAGCTACGAACTTTCATATAAACATTTGTCACATCTATTTTTAAGTTATGCCAAATATCCGTACCCTTCTTTGAAAAGCTCTTTATCTTAAACTTGCAGGGCCACGCCCCCATCTTTTCCAATTTTGTCCTCCACTGCTTGAAGAAGGTAGGCTAATTTACCCGGCTCGAGTTTTGATAAATTTCTAATTGAAAGAAAAAGATTCGCATATTGGAATTTATTGCATATTGTACTTTATGGAGATGCCAAAATTATGTTAAAAAAATGTTTCGCCATATGCGAAACTCATGGACATGAGACATTATAGCTTGAAGTTTTCCCAAACAGCACTTATCACGGTATGAAAATTATCGATTTTATACAGTGCAATTTTTTTTTTATAAATAAATTTATTAAAGCAAAAAACAGAAATATTTAAAAAAAATATCAGTTGCACCACTAAATAAATTCTCAGCATTTTTCATTTTCTTTTTGAAAGTCAAATATTCAAAAATGTTGGCAAAAACAATTTTTTAAGTTAACATTTGTCCCGTATATTGGGGCAAGTGTAAATGCAAAGCTTATTTTCAGATGCGTCAGAGTAATGGCTTTGAAATGGATTTAATGCGTATTTCTGTTTCTTTGTTTTATCAAGTTTCATTGATATATCTGCAGTATTCCAGCAGTATAAATTTATGTTTTTTACTCCACTTTTAACGAATGCTGTTCAAAGCAAATGACCTTCATTTACAAAGACATTTAAGAACTTTAAACATCCGCTTCAGTTTCATCATTCGGAATAACCCTTCTGGTCTTTCCAACATATTGAATCATAGGATGAATTTCTTAAAAGTTCGACGTTTGCTCTTGTCCCACGGTGTAAGTTGGGGGGAGGGGATATTGTTTTTAACACTTTAAGGGTATACTTAAAAATTTCTCATAAAAATTTTGCTTACAGTTGAAAATCAGTTCTAAAGTCTCACTTTTCAAAAAAGAAGCGGATCAAAAGTCTCTTTTATGCAGCCATGTAACACAAAAACACTTTTCATGTTAAGTACGTGTAAGCAAAAAGTACGATGTTTTTTTTTCAGAATTATTTAAAATCAAAAGATCCCATTTTCATTTCTAAATTCGTTTCAGTTGTGAATTTGGGCCGAAATAACAATGTCTGGAAGAAAACTTTTTTTTTTTGGAACAGAGAAAAGTTGAACGTTTGAACATCGGGTATAAGTTTTATTCGATCGGCAAAATGTCAATCTGGGTCATAGAAGTAGAAAAGTAGAAAAAAAATCACATCAAGGCCACCATCGCCACCCCTTGCATTGAAAATATGCTTGGTTGAGAAATACGCGCCAAAATATTCCCACTGATCAGTATGCTATGCCATAGTTACTATCCTTTTACGACGTTGGCTCGCGACGCCTCGACCATGGAGACGAAAAACAAACCGCCGAAAGGAAAAAAAAACTCGTGAAAATGGATGTCATGACTTTTATTTGTTTCGAAAAACTACAAATTTTGTATGGAAGCCCTCCCTCCCTTAAGTCGGAGGGGGTTTTAACTATCATAGAAACCATCTCCAGCCTCAAAAACCCTCAGATACCAATTTTGACGATGATCGGGTCATTAGTTTCCGAGTCTATAGGGAACAGACAGACAGACAAACATTCATTTTTATATATATAGATGATATTCTTAGGGGAATTTTGCTGGAAGCTGTCCATCAGATCCTGCGGCAAAACATTGTAATTTTAAATGACTTTATTAGACACGTGGGCCTGTTAGTTTAAGTTTACACCAAGAAATACAAAAATAAATTTATCAACGAAAAGTGTTGTGATTGTCATAATTCTTGTAAATTTTCGGATGATAATTTCAAGGTTATTTCTGATTGAATGCTTCTTAAATCCGTAAAGCTGTCCAGAGTGATTCTGCCCAAAATTTGATTTTTATCTTGATAGTCATGATGATTTTGCCGATTTAATCGAAGATTATCATTCCTTTACCTTGCATTGAAAGACTGAAGTCATTCTTAATTCAAACAGGCGAGACAACGTTTTTCTACGAGATAACCAGCGATCTTCGGTATGAAGAAGTAGCGTGGAAAGTTGGCTAACCATCTCTTCGCACTATGCCTTGAATAACCCTGAATTTTTCGGTCGAGCCTTAATAGCCTGATTATTTTTATGCTTTCGTCCAAGACTTCCTTCAAAGATGATGATAGTTTCTTCATAGCGAAGGCATGTCGATGAAGGATTAATGAATGCTACCGCAACTTTTGGTCTTTTCTTTTATCTTGGCAACGGCTCCAGACTTGGCCAGTATTTCCAACTATAGCTTTCGCACCGTCCATACATACATACATCAATGCAATGTCCCCATGGAATATTGTTGTCCGTAACATAATCATGAATTATTTAGCTTGAAAATTTCAGCCCCCGACGTGAAAGTTGGCAACGGTTTGCAAAGGAACAAATCTTCTTCGAAACATTCAGAACCTTGATAGCGAACAAATATCATCAGAATTGCTAGTCCTGCTACATATGTGGATTCGTCAAGCGGCATGTCAAATTTTGAAGTTCTCAATCGCTTTCAACATCTTCAGCCATGTCAAAAAATTCGCCAAGAAACCGTGTTGTCAGACATGGGAATTGACTTTACCAATTCCACTATTTTATTATCAACTATGATACGGACGACTTCTTGAATACAAGGTTTGATCAAGTGTTTAGCAATAGTATGCGCTTCTCCAGCTTTTCCAATTGGTTGGTCGCCAAGTACGGCGCCTTTTCATTAAGTGTTTCGCACACTCAGTCCTTCAACACAACGTTGTTCGATCAAACAGTGCATTATGACAATCCACCTTTCTTTGCCAATATCCGCCAGTAAAAACAAAGTAAACTAAATTTATTCGTTCGTAAAAATTTTTTCCTTATGTTTGGATAAAAATGAAACGATAAAAAAATATCAGAGTTTTTCAAAGGTGGTTTATGGTTTTCGTTGCGTACGTCGCGGAGCACTTTCAAAAGCTTCACGGAGCACCAAGTGCTCCGCGGAGCACGATCTGAAAACCCCTGCGTTAAGCCACCTCAGCGCTTCAAAAATTAACATGGGTCTTTGCACAGAGAACAGACGTACAAGCTCGAACAAAAAATCTTCAAAAAAGTGTGTAAAATTTCAAATACTGACATCCAAAAAAAAATTGACTGAAAAATTGTGTAAAATTTCAAATACTGACATCCAAAAAAAAATTGACGTTGAAAATTGACTAGAAACAGTGCCATCTATTGCGCCGTTCAAAAGTTAGCAATTAAATTTTCAACAGCTCAGTTTTTGAAAAGGCGTAATCGTTTATAATCGACATTAATAATTTAACTAATGTCGGTCTAAAATAGACGGGTTCGATTTATTGCTAAATAAATGCAATAAGAGTTACTTGTGATTGGGTACAATTTCGTTTCCTTTATTTTATATGGTTTTACTTTTTCACTTTTTCAATGAGAGAAACAACTTTCTTTTATTTTTAAATTGACGTAACTATTCCGGTTGTTACTTTTCTTCATCCATCATCAGATGTCTCCCAGGGTAACCCGAAACGCTACCTTAATTTAAAATATAAGAAAGTTGCTCAACTCATTGAAAATAGTCAATAAGTAAATCCGTATATAAAAAGCACCGGTGATCATTCCTTTATTTTTTCCCTACTGAGTCAGACTAACAGTTCATCAATAAGTTTTTGCACTTCTTGAACGTCAAAGGACGAATCGGATATATTCAGTCAATTAGGAACATTCTTGACAATCAGCCTTACCCATCAGAACTGATTCTAGACATCTCAAAGCGCGTTACTTTCAAGTATTACTTTTGCATTCCATTGTCCAAAATTAAACACAGTTTGAACGAAATAGCAATTAACTTTCAAGATATTTTTTCATTATGCAAACGAACAAAAGTGTTACAAAAATTTTACAGTAATTTTCTTGAAACATGCCAAACAGTTCATACGACCTGTTCAAAACTGTCCTAAATTTTGTTTTTTTTTCTCAGTTTGTTTTTGACAGTTCTCTTTGGCGTTTTTGGAGACATCTGGTGGTCCAAACAAAAAACAAAAATTGGTTCTAAGCGATCGTTGGAAGTTTTACACAAGTTTCATGGGCTAGCTTGTATGTCTGTTCTCTGTGATCTTTGTATGTAATCAATTTTTTCATTTTGTTAAATCTCGATTACCGGTTTTTGACGGTATTTATACGAAATATTTCAAACGCAAAAATATATGAAAATTCGAAAAAAATCACTTGATTTTTTTCAAGTTCTGATTTGCAAAGAAATTTGAATGAATGCGTCTTTTTTTTTAAAAAGATTTTTGATTTAAAGGAAACCAATATTGCCGGTTACATGTCCTGATAAAAACACCTTTTCTTGAAATGCCACCTTAAACCCGAAACTTAATTTCAACGCTTCTGTTGTTGATGCTAGAAATAAGTAAAATACCTAAACGTTTGTTTTTTTTGCTGCCCCGTTTCTTCCAATCGCTCGGAAGCAGTTTCAGGTTCATCAGAATCGGGCGTGATACCATTTAGAGAAATGTCGCGAGTGCATCTCGTTTGACGCGATCGACGTGTAGTTGCTTCTGAAACGCGTCAACCAAAGGCTAGCAGGTCTGCGTTCGCAGGAGACGGACTGGGGACGATCCGTTCCAGATTTAGACAACTTGGATAAAAAAAACTCCTCTTCCTACTTACTTGGAGTGGAACAAGGCCTCGGACCGTTTGGTATCGGTTTGAAGGTTGGTAAGTCCTGGGAAAGGGAGCAGCTGGGGTTTCCTTTCTCCCGGGAACCTTCTTTTTCCCGGGCAAGGGAAAAAAGTGGCAGACATTATGGCCATTTTCGCGTGCACTTGTCCGTACGGGTTCGAATCAGCCATGGTTCGGCTTCTGAAAAATCTCGAAGAGAGTGCGTTCCATGTTCTTGATTCTTTGCGGCCAAAGTGACAGGGAACATGCTCTGAATTATTTATCGATAATGATCGACATGGGGGCGCCCGATGATGGTTTTTTGGTACTGAATCGATGTGCGAGAGGTGCGGGAGGAACCTCGCCGTGGACTTCCGCAGGCGGGGGAGTTGGAACGAAACAACGTCAGCAGCAAAAAAAATAATGGTAGGAAAGGGTTTCAGATGAAAGTCCAAGATTGTGAGGACTCGCTCGATGGAATTTTTCGATTTGGATGCGTAATGATGCGAACGAAAACTGTTTGCGTCGTATGGGAAATGAATTATCGATTATTTATTGCCCAGCGCTGCAAGGTAGTAAATTTAATGGCAAGAAAATGCTTGTTATGAACATTTGAATAATTCATACCAGCATAGCATATGAGGCAAGGTTCAATATAAGTGAAGCTTAGGGTGTGTGTGAGTAAATAGTGGCAACCCTTGGAGCAGCCTAATTTGATGCCATTTATTTATTTTAGCTGTCTGCAGTAGTCGTACGATCAATTTATAATCCCTGTCAAGGGTAATACTAATACACTAGGGAACAGCATTTTTGGTGCCTTAGTTTATACAACTTAATTTTTAAGTTTTTGGCGTCACGAATTTGAATTATTTGTACGATTTTGTCTATCACCTCTAGTTTTAATAATGATGTAGGAAGAAATTTGAAAATTTATCCATTTTGAATCATTCATAGTTGATGAATTAACAAACCTAAATTAAATACAAATAAAACAATAATTGATTGTGAGTCTTTTTATTTATCCTCCATCCATTGAAGGGTATTAATTAAGCCTAGCCTTCAAAATAAAATAAAATAAAAAATCTTTTTATAGATAACATGACAACTACTTTGATATCACTAAAAAGTTTTTGAATATTTGATACAGTGAGCGCAATAAGAATAGCACCACTATGTGTTTTGCTTGTTAAAATATGAATTATTGAAAATTACGAAAATTTTCTTTAACAGTTCTTTAACAGTTTGGTGTCGAGTCTTTAACAGTCAGTTGTCTGAATTGCTCAACGGATAAATCAAGCATAAGTTTACTTTTTTTGGACGTAGCAATTGGCGTTGAGGACCAAAAATGTGAAAAAAAGGTGCGAAATAAGAATAGCACCACTTGAGTTTTTCAAACAAAAACGAGATTATTTTGAACAATTTACTGTGCAAAAGTGAGCAATAATGCTTCTACGAATTATTTGGATAGATAACTGCATTTTAAGGAGTTTTCCAGAATTCCAAAGGTTTTCAAAGGTTTAAAAGGGGGTTTTGAAAGATGCTCCTCTAGAGTTAAGGAATTTGTTATTTGAGCTGTCATTCTTTACCAAACTTCTTACTTTTTTCATTAAAGTGGCGTGAAATGATGAAACAAACATTCGGGATTAATTTTGAATCAGAAAAAAATAGGCTGGAAATCAAAAACTTTGATTTTGTTCAGTACCACACTTTTTCCAGATTCAAGTCGTAGATGGCAGCACTATCTTGCAGTTAAAACCTAATTCAGTCTCAAGTTTGATTTTCCAGTTTTATGTTGGCCCATATTCTTCATTTTGAGGTATTTTCCCATCACAGTTTTGTGGAAATTCACGCTGCAGAAAGCTTTTCCGGATTTGCAAAAGAATCACCAGCACAAAAATGTACAACCGCCAAAATTTCTGCTCATCTCAACTTCCGATTCAATTGCAAATCATACCAATAATACTGCTAGCCGTCTGGTCCATCAAGCTCCATCGCAAAGTATAATTTTATTCTGATAATCGGTCCGAAAATTTCACTTTTAGTGACCTTGATGCAATTCTAATATTTTTTGGATTTAGTGATCTTAGAATTTCCAGAGCGTTCATACGGTACATGTATTTATTTCTTGACCAAAATTACCCAGCACTCCCTAAACCCGGATATTCGAAAATGGGCATGAATTTGGTTAAATGGCAAGATAGTGCTGCCATCTATGACTGAAAACTAGAGAAATAGGTTTTGACTATAAAAAAAGAGTATTTTTGAATTCCAACCTGCTTTTTGGATTCAACATCAGCCTTAAATCTATGTTTCATCATTTTGCATCATACTTATGAATGTTAATGAAGAAATCAAGCAGTTTGATAAAGTTTTATAGCTCAAATATCAAATTCCTTAACGCTAGAGGAGCATCTCTTAAAACCCCCTTTTAATACCTTTGAAAACCTTTAGAATTCTGGAAAACTCCTAAAATGCCGTTTCTATTCAAAAAATTCGTCGAAGCATTATTATTCACTTATACACAGTAAATTTTTTTAATATAATCTTGTTTTTGTTGAAAAACTCAAGTGGTGGTATTCTTATTTCGCACCCCTTTCTCACATTTTTAGTCCTCAACGCCAATTGCTACGTTCAAAAAAAGTAAACTTATGGTTGATTTATCCGTTAAGAAATTCAGAACAAACTGTGGAAGAAAATTTTCGTAATTTTCAATCATTCATATTTTAACAAGCAAAACACATAGTGGTGCTATATAGTGTTAAAGATTTTCACACACTTGACAGCTTTGTTGAAGACTGGTTTAACTTAAGCTTATAAAAATATCCAAGATTCAATTTATCTAAAAAAATGTCAATGCTATTAAATCAAAAAAAATCTTTTCAATGTTGACAGTAATTTTTATTTTTACGTTTTCTTTTAGAATTCACAATAGTTTTGTATTTTTTAATCAATTTTTAATATGAAATAATAAATATGAATGACATGCAAAAATTTGTTCAGGATTTTTTTTTGTAAGAGGATTATTTCAAACGAGGACCTCTCATTTCAAAAAAATTAAAGAGATTTCCAAAAAAAGAGTCTATTGATACTTATAATGCATAGTTTGGCACCAATTTTGATAAAAATCAGTGGAAACCAAGGCCGGATTAACGGGGGGGCAAAAGGGGCAATTGCCCCGGGCCACCCGGCTCAGGGGGGCCCCCCGGAGGGAAAAAAAGTTTTAACATTACTTTAATCATACTACTTCAATTTCTTCAAATCTATGCAAAGAATTCAAGACTAGATATTCGGAATGAAAACTTGAAATAAACCAACTAAAAGGTTAATTTCCAGAAAAGAAGATAACACGGTGATATTCGGAATTTATCGTAAACCCACGTCAACAGATCGCTATATTACGGTTGATTCAAACCATTTTGGAGCGCAAAAGCAAGCTGCCTTTCATTCGATGGCCCACCGTCTGTACAACATACCGATGGAGAGCCATGAATTCGAACTAGAAAAGCAAAAAATCTTGCAGGCTGGTGAATTAAACGGATACGATCAAGAATTCGTCAGCAAAATTCTCCGAAAACACGAAAGAAAAAAGCTCCGTAGCAACGCAACCACATTCAAACCAGAAAGAGATGAATCCCAAAGAGTCAGCCTGCCGTACCACCCACCACTGACAAATAGTATCTGTAAGATTCTCTCTAAACATGATCTGAAAGTGGCTTACAAAAGTTCAAACACTTAAAAAGATCGACTGGTTGCTCTAAAAGACAAAGTGCCACCGGAAGAGAGATCTGGAATTTATGAGATTCCATGTCAAAACTGCCCGGCCGTCTATATTGGGCAAACCAGACGGAAATTCAGAACCAGAATAAAAGAGCACAAAAACGCAGTAGATAACAGCAGGAGCAACGAATCAAGTGTAGCAGCCCACGCGTCAGAACTTAATCATCACATAGATTGGGGAAAGGTTAAGTTCAAAAAATGTGTACGCAAAGCGTCACATTTAAACGCATGGGAATCCATGTATATCACTACATCGGAAAGGCCACTTATGAACGAGGATGACGCTCCAATCATATCACCGCTTTTCAACCTGCTCAAACCAAGTTTTCAACAACCCGACCACCCTTCGACGAATACTATTGGATAGTATGAACATGTATTAGTGTTTTTCCTTCATCTAGTCAGTCGGACATCGTCCTGTAGATGGGCAACATCAAGCCCGAAACCGGTCGACAAAAAAGGTAAATTTAATTCCTTTTTCCGTTAGTAAAAACGTTAAGTGTCGTGTCCTGTAATACGTCGTGTGTTATTTGTGTAGCATAAGTTTTTACGTTTAGCACAACCATTAAAATGAGTGCCCCAGTGAAATAATATCTTGAATAGTTTTTTCTTACATAAGAGGTCCCCTAGAGTAAGTAGAAAAGGAGTTCTCGCGAATTTTGGGGGCTGAAAATATTAAAAAATTGGTATTGAAATTCAAAATTTCAACCCAAAATCTGACCGAAAATAATGTTAACTGAATTCCTAAATTAATCAACATAAATTAGGAAGAATATGAGGCAAACATCTCAAACTTTCATTTTTTTTCCATCCGAACATGTCAGTCAGGATATTCTGTACAGAAAAAATAAAATAAAGAAAAATATCTCCACATTTTCATTACATATAAACGTCTTGCACAATAAAATTGTTTATTACATATTACGTTAACTTTCCAAGAAACGATTACTGCACTAAAATAGCAGCAAATTTCGTCGAAACTGGCTCTCTCTTTTCAATCATTGCTATTGAAATTTACATTGGTTTTTAAATTCTAAACCCTTTTCCCTACCTATTTTTAAAAATAAAATCTTAAAAAAGAACTGTAGTTGCTTAAATTGGACCAATCAACAGTACAATCCCAATTTCTGTCTGAGACTTGAAATTCGTATGGAAACATTTTCAACAGATTTGACAGTTGTAAATATCCTGAATTCAGCATATCATTTTCCAAATGATCATTCTATAATTATAATAAAAACGATCTCATAGTTGAGTTGCTAATATTATTGAGTGACTCTCTTAACATGAATATTTCTATGTTTTTAATCTTACATTTTTCCAAATTCAATTCATTGAGATTTTCAAGCCTTATGCTGTTTCTTCACTTACTGAAGTTCAGTTTCATAGTTTTTCTGAATTTTTAGAACTTGGGATCTTTGTTTAAGGTACTAAATCCATTCTGTGTGTAATCTCTATTCTGATTTTTTTTTTTCAATCGAATATTTTTGCACTTCTACCCCTTTGGCTTTGAGGGCTTCGAATGAAACTTTTGTCACAATAACAGACAGAATAACAATTTGATTACAATTTTTTTATCTGATGAGAATTATACTTATAAACTGGGATGAAAAGGTTTTTTGGATTTCAAAGATATAAAATTGAAATTCATATTTGGTGCAATTCCTGCTTTGGCTCTGATTGTAACTCTGAATCTCTTTTTTTATTTAATGCAGATTTTGTTCCTCAAAACTTGATTTGAATTTATGATTTAGAGATTTGAGACACTGAATTGTGGTTCTGAATATAACCTGAAATTCTTAAACTCTTATATCTGTATCTCTATGGAATGTGACATTAATCATTTTGTTAATTTTGTATTCTGTGTTTCGAATCTTCATGATACTTCCCACAAACCAGACAATCAATGATGAAATGAAAATCATTCAAAATATCTATCTGGTCATTTTTTTCAAATCAGAGAATTTAAGTTGGTGATAAGGATATTTAAAAAAATTGAAATTAAATTTTGCATTTTGCAGCTCAAATCAAAGCTTTCGTTTTTGAGAAATGTCTAAACTATTCCGCAATGATTGCACGTGATTAATTAAAAAAATTTATTTGAAGCTACCAAAAACTATCTTTTACGCAGACAACAAGGCTATTCGAAGACAGTGTACTGTACTGAACTCATCTCCAGTTCTTTTATACGGTTGAAATGTTACGTATTCTCTGGGATAGCATTTTAAAAAAAAATTAATCATAGGGGCCTCCCGAGAAAAATTGCCCCGGGCCCCCCGATGGCTTAATCCGGCCCTGGTGGAAACGGTTGCTATTGGTGTATTTACTTAACTTCCTCTTCATAGTTTATGTTTGTTTAGTGTGGGAGTTTTTCTTCAACACATTTTTAAAGTGCGAAAAGCCTTTCAATAATGCGACTTTTCAAATAAATAGAAATTTAAAATGTACCAATCTTCATCAAATTAACTCGAAATTTACAAGTTTGGTACTTATATCCCTTTGATCCTGACGGCTTGTGGTATAGCTCAGTTGGCAAACCAGTTTTTTCGTCAGGCGAGATTTAGTACTCGACATAAACTAGAACGTTGATGTTAAGTCGCGAATGCCATAAAAATGGTAAAACAACTAACCTATAATTGAAAAAAAATTCTGAACCTTAGAGTTTCGATTTTCACTACTTGTTGGCCAATTCAATAAACAACTTCTTATGTCAAAATACATATAAGGCCCTCAGACCTAAAGAGGTATAATACAAAAATAATCAATTTAAGTTAATAACGCCAAATGATTTTAACATTTTTTACTATAGATATTTGAGGATTTTTTTTCCAAATTTTTCGAGTTTTATTTACATAATTTTACGTTTGAAGGTAAAACACAAATTTTCGAAAAATGCATGGATCGTAGTCAAACACTATAACTCAAAAAATCGTTTTCTCGAAAATAGCTTTTATACTCTTATTCCATTTTTGCTCCATATGTATACAAGGGAGTGTCGAAGGGCAACTTTTTTCGAATTTTAACACGTTTGTAGTATTAAAAGTTTTTTTGCTCGAAACGAACGACAGAATTTTTGGCAATTTTTTTTTTATCAAAAATGAGGTTTGAGTAAATGTGCTTTGATTTGAAATTTTATAGAGAAAAACGCGAGAAGTAATTCCGAGAATACCCCTTTTAAGTTTTTCTTAAATATTTTGTTCTCAAGCGATGCAAATGAAATTCCACTAAATGGACCATATTGGAAAATTCTCTGACTTCAACCACAGAGAACAGACGTACAAGCTAGCCAACGAAACTTGTGTAAAATTTCCTACAATCGTTTTGATTCAATTTTTGTTTTTAGGCTGGGCCACCAGATGTCTCCACACACCAAAGAGAACTGTCAATACCAGACTGAAACAAAATAAAACAAAATTTTGATCAGATTTGAACAGGTCGTATGAACTAAACAGCATGTTTCATGAAAATTGCTGTTAAAGTTTCGTAACACTTTCAACTGGTTGCATAATTGAAAAATATCTTGAAAGTAAATCGCTATTTCCTTCAAGCTTCAAGCAAAATTTTGCGCAATGGGATGCAAAAGTTATACTTGAAAATACCCGCTTTGAGATATCTTGATTCAGTTCTGATGGGTAAGACTGATCGTAAAGAATGTTCCTTATTGACTGGATATAGCCGATTCGTCCTCTGACGAACCGTTCAAGAAATGCAAACATTTATTTTAAAACTGTTACTTATTTTGCGTGCCTCAGAAGTGAAAAATAAAGGAATGAATTAAAGTTTAACACCGGTACTATTTATTCGGTTTTTACTTTTTGACATTTTCGGTTAGTGTAACATTTTTTTTTAATTTACGTACGGATTACTCTGGGGGACATCTGATGATGGGAGAAGAAAAATAGCCTGGAACGTTAAGTGAATTAAAAAAAAAAGTTGTTTCGGTGAGTGAAGTCAATAAGTATAAATCGTTCAAAATAAAGTAAGTGAAATTCTGTCGAGTCTAAAAAGTAACTCTTATTGCATTTATCTAGCAATAAATTGAACCCGTCTTAGTTCATATACGATTACGCCTTTTCGAAAAATGGGCACTTGAAAATTTGATTTGTATCTTTTCAACGGCGTAATAGATGGCACTGTTTCAAGTCAATTTTCAACGTATTTTTTGGATGTCAGCATCTGAAATTTTACACACTTTTTTGAAGATTTTTTGTTCGAGCTTGTACGTCTGTTCTCTGTGCTTCAACTTTGTCGAAGTCGAAATAGTTGTAGCGTCCCAAACAGACCATTCTTTTTTCACGAAAAGAAGCTAGCAACCCTGCCAGATTGTTCAGCCATTTTTCAGAAATATTCTTTAAGCAAGAGTTTATTGGATTACAGAGTCTTTAAATGTTCAGATGAAAAAAATAACGTCAAATTCTCTATCATTTGTAAAAAAGAATATGTAGACTAGTAATATAGAGTCTCCAGATGTCATGATTTTACAAGATCTTGGCATACATCAGGTTGAACTGTTAAACTGTATTTTCTTACATTTAATTATTCAAATCACACTTAGAATTAAGTTTTGGCATTTTAAATCGTGCGACTTGTGTGATTGAACAAATGTATGCCATTTTTCAAACGAGTAAACCTTGTCTGAGGCCACAGACACCATTTAAAACTCCCATTCGGTTGCTTCGCTATATGAAAATTTAAGAAAATATATGTTCTGAGTTGTTCAGCTGTTCATAGAAAATTTAACAAAATGTGACTTAATGATCTTTTTCATCATTTTCAAATTCTCCAACATGAACAATATTTATCGAAATTTTTTAGTCCAATATGTCAATCATTAAATCATTCATTATGCTTAATTTCAGAGCAAAAAATAAATCTTGATTTTTTTTAAGAAAAAGTTTTTTTTTTTAAATATTACCTTTAGATTCAAATGATTCCTTGAATTCATAAAGACATTTTTTTAAAAACTATTGTTTATTAAATGGTTGCCTGATTAAAAGACATAAAACTTTGATTTTTATGTCATACTTAACGGTTGTAGAAAAACATTATGAATTCTCTATATCAAAGACATAAAAACTGAGAAATTAAAAGAAGTATGGCGAAATAACCAATCTACATTTTATCTTTCGACTAACTTGATTTTTGACAAAATTGAAGCGTCCCTGAATGGAGGATCAAGCTTTCTATAGTTAGAAATTAATCTATTTTTTTTTCTTACTGCGAAAATGTTTCTTATTTATGCATGGGATGCATGTATTGATCTAATTATTTGAGTTTAGAATTTAAAGTTGCTTGCTTTCAGAATCTGTAAATAACGGCGAGTTTCTAAATTTTTCAACGAGGATATGAAAATAAGTAAATAAGATCAAGTGGCCCATTCTTTCCTTAAATTTGATAGGATAGTTACTTTGTTTATTTTTAAACCATTCAAACTAAAACAAAGACCTGCATGTTAAATAAAATGTTTGCTTCCACCTTTTCGAGCTTAAACAGAGTTTTTGTTAATGAAACTCTTGTTATTCTAGTCATAGAAAAAAAAAACGATTCTTAGATCTATCATATTTAAAGACCCTTTGCTACAAGACAAATATTTTTATTGTTTTGGTTCAACTCATTGAAACATGTTAAAGTTCAATGGCTTTTGAAAATATTTAGATTTCATTCAATGTTGACATTTGTTCGCTCTTGTGACTTTCAATTTTGTGGCTCAGCTTTGGTTGAAGAACAAAATAGTAATGGTTAATTTTTATTCTTGCATAATTGTTGTAAATAGTAGGTGGTGATGAAATAAATAAAACTAAATGGAAAGCGAAAAAAAAAAACAAAAGCAGGCGATTAAAAAAATTAAATAATAAATACCTTGAAAATAACATGCATGAAGCTTAAAATAAAACTTAAATCCTATCATATCATGCGGCGTTATCCAGGACGGTAAACTGCCTTTTTAGAAACAGCGAGATGACATAAATGACACACACAGAGAAAAAATCCGCCCAGAAAGGATTTTTAACATTTTCCGCTAAGGATTTTGGAATTGGCCGTTGGCCGACCATCCGCTCTCTGGACCCGAAGCCTAAAACTTCCTTCTCAAAACAGTGATTTCGATTGCTGGAAATTGACTCCGGTGGAAAATGTTGATCTTCTTGCGGCTGCGTGTGTTCGTGTGTAGCTGCTGGGCGTACGTGTGCGCGTTCGCGTGCTTCTGTGTATGTGTGTCAATATCTCGCTGTTTGTTGATCTTTTTTGTTTCTTATTAGTTGGCAGGTTGTGTTCTCCGCGGACGATGGCATTACGGTATGCAAACTCTTATTTGGTTGACATTCTGCTAAGAAATTCCGCACTCGATCTCGCGAGTTGCTCGAATTTGCATACAATTCAAAGGAAATCTAGATCGAAATCGAAATCGATCAATTTGCATGGACACAACTGGAAAAAAAGAGAAAAAGAGAAATTTGCGTTGCACCGTTAATAGCGTGTTGCGTTTATGTTTCGCTTGTTTGTTTTTCGCTTCATCTTGAGCTTAGTCCGGGATGATGCTGCCGGACTAACTTTATTGATTTCGCGAGTTTTCTTATGCTGATTTGCGTTGACACGAGGACAGAGGCACAAAATGAAAAATCTACCAACAGGCAAAAAATAACCTGACTGTGAATGCTGGGACGATCGTCGAAAGACACATAACAAGTAACAGGTAACTTGCCGTTTTTCAGTGAAAAACAATCTGCACGCGAGCAAATATGAAGCCGTACCACCTTTTGACAAATGAATAAACAAATGATGCAAAAACTCTCAACCGTTTAGGTCGAATGAATGATGGATTTTCCTCCTCTTTCCCAATTATGTCCGATGCCGGAAAACAAATCGCGAACTCTGTTGCCTTGACTCTTGTTGGGCTTGTTAAGGATTGCAAGTTCGATGATAGTCGCTGAAATCGCAAATCTCAGCCAAATCTAAAGCTGTATGCAAAGTTGGATTCGAGTTGGTTTTATTTTTTCTCTCTGAATTTCAGCACATTTTGACGATTATTATCGATTGCATTTGAGGGAGCTTATGGCAATGGAAGTTGACAGTAATGAGGTTTTTATTTTGCATATCATGCTAATCTTGGCTGCTGTCATTTTGGTGACAAACTTGTATGTACTCTCAGTTTCGGTTATGATGTCAGTACCACTGATTGAATGGCTGATACTTGCTGTATGGCTTGTGATATAGCTCAGTTGGTACCTCATTTGCCTACTGACCGATGTTCTCATGAGTTTGAGCCCAAGAATAAACTTCGAACACAGTTGTATCGGATAATTCAACACAAAGTTTTTCAAAGACTGTGGAAAGGACTTTAATCGAAACCAAACTAACTTGCAGTGTATAAAATTAAGTTATTTGTTATACGCTGAATTTTTTTACTTTCCTCAAAACAATGTTCAACAATGTCAAAGGAGTACACAGAAAAAAATAATGACTATTACGTGTAATTGAAAATTGTTACCTATAAAATAAAACTGACTGTAATCGAAAAAGCATGCAAATTTAAGTTGATTTGTTTAAAATAATATGAAAAATCATTCAAATTTACAGCAAATGTTCTGTAACGAAATGGAGCATGACATTCGCGGTAGTTTTACAGTTCAAAGGCAACCATTTTCAGTGAGCAGACTTTTTACAGGCTGGTTTGAAATTCCAGGACAGTGATAATTAAGGTTGTCAATCAAAATCACAAAAGCTGTTAGTAACTGTTCGACTGTCAACATTTTCACTATTCAGGAGATTACACAAGTCAGCTAAGCGAAAGTGACAATTACTCCGAAAACAGCGGTGCGATCAATTTGCAGAACCAAGGAGGAGGAAGAAGAGGTAACTTTTTTTTCACTTGAGATCCAGAACAGATTTTTAACTTTTAATTTTTTTTTTAGCTCAAATTAAACCGGATACACGATACAAACTCGCTGATTTGGCTAAATTAAAGCGATATTTGACGTGGCAACCTGTATGGAGATGGGTTCGTTTAAAATGAAATTCCATCCAAGCGTTTCCGTTCCCAGGCGTAGTGTGTAGGAGAAAGTATACACATGAGGAGATAAAATAATTTTAAATAGTGCTTATTGCAAATAAATTGTTTTTATTTAGAAATGAAAAAATTTAATCAGGTTTCTAAAATGTAAACAAAACAAATTCCAATAGGAACGTTCTTTCCAAATTTTCAGTCTGTAATTTTAGAGCAGCCTGTAAAAAAATCTGATCACGTAAAAATAAACGTCACGTGATTTTTTTTCGACCTGTAAAATTGCGGTAAAAGTCCTGCTCCTTTTTGTTACAGGACATTTACCGTAATTTTACAGCAATTAATTTTTGCTGTGTACAGTATTACAATAATACAAAAAAACACAGCAAGAGAATTAACATGAAATGAAGTAAATCAAGATTTACGGAAAATTGTGAAATTAACGACATTCTGAAATAAACATGTCAATCTTTTATGTACCTAACTCATAGCCATGACATATAAACATTCCCAAGTAACACAGATCTAGCCAATTGGCTTTTTGAGTTTTAATATTGTTTTATGAAGAATTTTCGATGGTATCCAATTTTTAAACGGTTTTTTTGTAACATAGTAAATGCTTCATTTATCGTGTGTTTTAAAAGAGCCCTGAAAGTTTTGCTAAAGCTTGAATAAAACACTATCTTAAGAGTGTTGTAATAATGTTGTAATGTTGTAATAATAATGTTGCAAAAGTATTGCTAAAGATTTAATAAAGCACATACTTTTCTGTTTTTATTAGAGCTTTGGTACCAGTTTTAATAATGCACTCAATGCGCTTTTAAAACTAGCGTTGAAGCCAAGTTGAAGAACTGTTTTATTGGAACATTGGATGTAGGCATGATAAAACTAAGTGACAGATGATTTGACAATCGAGAAGAACGTATACACGCTTAAACTTGTTTACCTCTTTTTGAGATAGCATAACCTGTTTTGAAAGGATTATCAATCAAAATTGAGAAAAACGTGCTATCAAAATTATATAAATTAACCCAGCTAAATTCATCTGAAAATTAAAAACAAATTTGTTGTACCCGCATTCAAATTTCAAAATAACCGCAAATCGAGATTCGCTCAATTCTAAGTGTTCGAATAAAAGCACACTGTGAATGAACGTTTTTTTAGAATCGATAAGAATAAGTGTATAAGACAATTAATTTACAAGTATGCCGAATAAAGTACTTGTTTAACCCTCGTCCGCATTAGATTTCATTACCCTAATCAGCACTAGTGGTGTCAATTTGACACCACAAGCTCAAATAGTTATAACTTTTGGCGTGTTGGACCGATTTAAACAAAACTTACATCAAAAGAAACCTTGTAATGTCAGTGAAATATGTTTAGAACATTATATATAGCTAAAGTTACAAGTTTTCTCGTTATTCAGAAAGAAAGAAAAAAAATCCGAAAAAACATGCCTCACGAAAACTGCTGTAGTTCATATGCTACACGTCCAAAAAAATATTGGCCTTATGCATATGAAAGCTGAAGTTAATGCCTACATCATGAAGACAAGAAATATTTTTTTTAATTTTTTTTAATGAAATGGTTACAAAAAGTTCAAAAAACTGGTCTAAAAAACCTACTTTTCATTTGATTGCTAGTAAATACTGTTTGAGCGATGGTAGAGTTTTGAAAAAAATATGACTACAAAATGTATTAAAATTCCAACATTTTGCTGTCTTTAGATTTTTCATGCAACAAAAATTTAATTTACTGGAATTTTTCAAAGTTGACTACTTTGCGCGATTTTTTCACAAATTTAAATTTAATCTGTTTTTGTGGTCCACCGTCAGGTTGTACCTGGATTTTTAGTGCTTTTACTTTGTTTGGACCAACCAAGAGTATATTCATTGGAAAGCACATTTAATCTACATTCTAGTGAGGTGCTACAATTCACGCTGTAAGATTTCACAAAAATATGAAAATTATAAACGTAAAATCATTCCTGAATTTCTAGAACTACAAGCACCTCGTCCAGCAAAACGTGTTTGTTTGCTCTCCGAGTAGGTACGGTGGGTGGTGATTCGGGCAGAGAGCGAAGCCGACAGTCGAAATAATGATGCGTGTCGTGACTCCCAAATGCAAACTACTAGCAATAGAATATTTACAACCAAGAAATGCACGACACGCATCATTATTTCGTCCGTCGGCTTCGCTCTCTGCCCGAATCACCACCCACCGTACCTACTCGGAGAGCAAACAAACACGTTTTGCTGGACGAGGTGCTTGTAGTTCTAGAAATTCAGGAATGATTTTATGTTTATAATTTCCATATTTTTGTGAAATCTCACAGCGTGAATTGTAGCACCTCACTAGAATGTAGATTAAATGTGCTTTCCAATGAATATACTCTTGGTTGGTCCAAACAAAGTAAAAGCACTGATAATCCGGGTACAACCTGACGGTGGACCACAAAAACAGATGAAATTTCAATTTGTAAAAAAATCGCGCAAAGTAGTGAACTTTGAAAAATTCCAGTAAATTCAATTTTTGTTGCATCAAAAATCTAAAAACAGCAAAATGTTGGAATTTTAATACATTTTGTAGTCATATTTTTTTCAAAACTCTACCATCGCTCAAACAGTATTTACAAGCAATCGAATGAAAAGTAGGTTTTTTAGACCACTTTTTTGAACTTTTTGTGACCATTTCATTAAAAAAAATTAAAAAAAATATTTCTGGTCTTCATGATGTAGGCATTAACTTCAGCTTTCATATGCATAAGGCCAATATTTTTTTGGACGTGTAGCATATGAACTACAGCAGTTTTCGTGAGGCATGTTTTTTCAGATTTTTTTTTCTTTCATGCTGAATAACGAGAAAACTTGTAACTTTAGCTGTATATAATGTTCTAAACATATTTCACTGACATTACAAGGTTTCTATCGATATAAGTTTTATATGAAGTTCATAATAATTCAAACGACTTAAATTGATTTTACTTTTGTGGTGTCAAAATGACACCAAAAGTCGGAAAAGGGAGTTTTTTTGTCCAGGCTTCCAGGGTTCGTCCATAAAAAAAGTAAAGATGCAATATTGAAGAACTTTTGAATTCATTTAGGGTCCCCGAAGAAATTTTTGTATTTTGAAGCTTCTGAAAAAAGTTACAAGCCTTCAAACTTGCAATGGTGTCAAAATGACACCCTAATGCGGATGAGGGTTAATTTATCCATATCTGTCTCTCAATGCGAAGTTAATCTATAATTACGTCATCCAATCAAGAGATAACAAAATTCTTTCCGGATCAACCACTCTTGAAAAGTTCTAGAAGACTGCAGCCACCGGCTTCTCCTCAGCGAAGACGGAGAAATTGAGCTTCATTACAAGTGAAAATGCTCATTCTATACTTTCATCAGCCTCAACAAGTTTCAGATGATATAAATAGTCAGGATGAAGACTACTAGCAATGGTCGATCATTGAAAATTACGATTTATTTGAAGCGTAACGTAGTTTTGATTATTGTAAGCAACATATCCGATGCACGTTTTATTAAATCGTTTTATCGCTTCCAATTGCAACAATAACCATTATAGTTTTATATGTTGCATACTATTAATAATATCGTTACCTAAATCGTTAGCATACTGTTTGCAGAAAAGTTCTCCCAAACAACTGTTTTAACAGTTTTTAACAGTAACATAACCTAACTACATATTCAAAATACCATTATTCCAGAATTCACGATTCAGGCAATGTATTTCACTATTTCTATAATCGTTTGCTAAGCGTGTTATTGCGCTTCATCAAATCGTCATTTGTCGATTTAAAAATTCGTTTGGTTATAATCCTCAATTATACGGGTTATTATTAGACTTTAAGGCCAGGCCTTTGATTACAGAAAATGATCTATTTCTAAACAGTCTGAGATTATTTGATATCAATACCTACTTGCTATTTAAAGTTAATTGACCACCTTCTAGTCATAGTCAAAAGGAAACAAAACGAAAAGTTTCATGAATGCCTTTTGCCAAGCAACAAATCGTAATGATCTCATTTATTGCGACAAACTTATCTTACTCAAAAATGGATGAATCCATCATGAGCGTTTATTCCATTCAGAGAAACGTCAAACGAAGTTGTGATTCAAGGTCTCTTAAAACCATTTTCAAACTGTTTGTGGGGATTGTTTTATTACAACATTTTTCAAACTGGCAAAAAACAATTTCAAAACTATTTACACTGCCTTAAGATGTTCAACATTAACTTGCTGAACGCCATGTTGATTGTGAAATTGAATCGAATTCAAAAACGCCATCTTGCTGGAAATAATATTATAATACTAAAAACTAGACATTTTCAAGAAATTTGACAATGTTTGCGGTACTATTTGTTGTATAGGTAATGAATTTCAATGCAAAACAAAAATTGCATAATTTGAGCTAATTAAAATGTTACTTTAATTATTATTTTTTAATTAAAAAAAATTCTTAAAATTGTGTCAACCTTGATTTTCTTTGAGGCGCGCATATGTTTTGATGATATTTCGTTTATATTTCACCAGAAATCTGAGGTTGCAGGAAGTTTTATGCTTAGACATATTAAAAATGAAAATGAAAATATTTTTAAAATAATTGAAATGCAATCATCACCAATCACCAAATGTTTGGTAGAGGAAGTGATAACACGAGAAAAACGGAACAGAAAGCTCCCACAGTAGAGTATCTATCAAATTCCACAGCTCCCACAGTAAAATTCCTATCAGAATCCTTGACGTAGTTTTAAAGGAGCTGTGGATAGTCTTAAAAGAGCTCTGAAAGGTTTCTTAAGGCTATGTCTATAAGGTCGAATAAAACTATTCTGTTGGATTTTTTATTATAGCGTATTGAATTAGCTTTAAAAACGTTAACAAAATGGTCCCTTTTGGCCATAAGTTAGCTTTAAAGTAGTTGTGCTAATAGCGTAGAATGCGCTTTGGCTTATAAAGTAGCTTTAGGAAATAGTCTTAAGCGAAATGTTAAGGTTGGAATAAAACTCAAATTGTTACTTGGGTTAGTTTAGGTATGAATTTAGGGATTAAATTGTTAGAGCAAAAAATTTTCGTTTATGTTCCCAAAATTCAGGTGTAAGTTGAATATTTCTCCTGGAATATATCAAATATGGATTGGAATCAACTAAAATAAATCAAATATATAAAGTGTTCAATCAATTATCTTTTTATTTATTAAAAATGGGGTGTGTGAAAATTCTTTCATTTTGTGTCGAAAAAATTTCTACTGTGACTGGAACGAAATAAATTTATCATTTCATGATATTTTTTTCTACATAATTATCATTTTAAACAGTTGTAAATGACGTTGGTTGATAATGTGGTTAGGGCGCCAATGGACGTATGGGAAAAATTTCCTAATCGAATCGAATCAACTATTTTCTTAAGCTTCACGTTCAATTGAATCTGCTAGGATTCCGGAGAAACATCGGGAGCCACCATCATTTGGAAGCAGCTTAAAACATATTTTTTCAACTGAAAAAATATTAGAACATGCTAAAAGAATGCCTTACTGAACCAGAATAATATGGTGATTCTTAGATAAGCTAGGCAGATTGCCTGATTTTACTTGGACTTGCCGTATATTTGACACAAAATTTAGAAAAAAAATCCGTTTGCCCGGATCTCGTATAACAAGCTTGAATTTTGCACAATTTTTTGACCTTATTTCTAAAATTTAACAAAATTGAAATGAGTTACATTATATTTAATTGTCCAAAGACGACTGTTTTTAGCAAGTTTTATCTAAACAATAAAGAACCGTTTTTTGGAAGCTTAAAATACTATTTAGAACCTGCTGTTGTGTTTTGATGAATAAATATATTTTCAAGCGTATTCTTTTAAGATTTCATTGTCAAGGGGAGATTCAGTACAACTCCTACTTATAAGATTTGGCTCAAGTTTTGGCTATGATCTGTCGATGATTTCTTTAAATCATCTCAATTTTTTTGCAAGTGTTTCGATTCTCAAGCAGATATTTACTTAGACTAAAAAATATCCTAAGTTGTGTTTTTTAATAAGGATTGAACCGTAAATAGCTCTTCTCACGATAATACAAACAACATTTTTTGTTCAGCAAAGTTCAAGTGCTCAAAAATCCGCATCTTTTGATGGCACTGGAGTAAAACAAAATTTACGCTAAGTACACATTTTGGTCTGTTTAATCAAAAAATTTTGGCCAAAATTTTTTTTTCTGGAAAGAAACTTGCTGATTTTAGATTTTGATACAAGTTTGGTTCATTTTTTTACGTTTGGTGTTTAACTCAATCAAAATTGATGAATATAAAATATAAAAATGTTGTGAAAATTTTTTGACCCAGAACTTATTTTAAACCAAATTATTTGAAAGAGGATTTTTTTCAAAGATAGCGTTTGCGGAACCTCTAAACATATTTTTTTTAGTTGGACTCATAAAAAAGATTGTTCTCCACATCCTTATCTTACATTTGGAGGGTGAGTTTAACAGATTAACAGACATTATGCAATTAAGAGCTCCAATGTATAGGGAAATAAATTTGAGTTTTAAATTTTGAATTTATGATCAATTTCCCCATATTACCCTAAGAATCATATAAAATTTCACCATTTTAACTCGCATTTTACTTTACTATATAACAGCAAGATTTGAGCCAGATCCTTTAAATTAATAGAAGAATTGCTTTGTAAAAGGGATACAATACTTGAAGCATTTCACTTCTATCCTGAATAGATGCAGAGTTTTAAAAAATATTATGAGTTCCGAATCATGCTTCACTCTTTATATTATTAAAGGCCTTACAAAAAGTTCAGTGATTTGTTTTGTTTTTTTCCTTAACATAAATACGCATAATCATGACTGAAGTTGTTATGATAAATAGCTAAAACTAGAATTACATTGCATCGAGCTTAAACATACTTTGATTAAAAAAGAATCAAAATGAATAGTATGCCTCCACCAATCGTACTTCATATTGCCTATTTTGTTATTGAAATCAAATCCGCAACAAATTTGTATTTTTTATTTATTGAGTGAGGTATTTCTTGGTGAAATTCAAAATGGATAGAAATAACCGAAAAACTAAAAATAAAGCAACAATGGTGTAGATGATATTTGTTTATAGAATCATGCTCTAAAAGTACATTTAAGGACTATGAAAAAAGAACCGAAACACGTATTCAAATAAAAAAAATACAATTTTTTTTCAGCAAAAGTTAAACTTTAACAAGAAAACGATGAGTTTTTAGACATCCATCGTAGCAGTGTTTCGAAATGAATATTTCAATCAAGCGTGTACTGAAATAATTAAGAGGAAGAAATGCTGATAAATGCTTTCGTATGTTGTTGAAAATTGTTAATCTTTATATAGAAATAACTCTCATCTAAACCTGATGAAACTGCAATTAAAGCGTTAAAAATTGCATTGAAGGATAAAAATATCCCATATTTCGTAGTATTTTTCATTGCATGTTTGAAGTAAATTTTTTCTTCAAAATGGATAGAATTTTTTTAAAGAGGTAAAGTAAATAATATAATGAATGTAAGCTAATTTTTTAAAAAACCTTTCCATTCGCTTGGATTGTAGCGATTAACCATGTTCGCTTTAAGAAAGCAGGGCAAAATGATTTCTAAGAAAGGTCACACGTGTCGAAAGTGTCTCCTCCCAAGTAACACAGATTAAGCCAACTAGCATTAGAAAGTTTTATTATGGTTTAATTATGGCATTTTTTTGTGCAGCGTTTTATGACGGTTTAATAATGGTCATGCAGAATGCTTATATTTTTTTCGACCATATGTTTTCAGATGGTTTTAAAAACGCTAATAATAAAACTTTTATTAAACATACTGTTTTAGTTATTTTGAAAGAGTTATGAGTGCTCTTTTTAAACTATAATAAAACACAAACTTAGAAGTTTACTCCAAGCTTTCTTTTGCATGTTCTATAATAGCGCTCAGTGCATGATTATTAAACCGCCATAAAACTTAGTGACTGTTCTCGATCAAGATGTCAAAACAGGACACACAAAACAGTTAGATAGCACATATTTGAATTGGAACTCCCATTTTTACACATTTTTGATAAGTTATGCGTATTGGTTTTGAGTTAAAATTTAAAAAAATACATAAAAATCTTTGAAAACTTGAAATCACCGAAAGTGGTATGAATATCTTTACAATATGAGTGTTGAGTGAAAGGGCCTTGACGCCATCATTTATTCAAGATGGTGGCTTCCGCTTTTATTTTCAAAGCTATAAATTACTAAAATATCGTGAAACCTTCACAATATGGTTATAAGGTGAAAGTTATAAACGAATAGAAGTAAAATTTCGCTGCTCGTCACCATCTTAAATCCAAGATGGCGGCTACCACTCAACTTGAAAATACTGTAAATGACTGAAAATCGCAAAAAACCCATGTTATAGGGGTATAAGTTGAAAGAGATCAACCGGTAGAAGTTAAATTTCGCTATCTGACGCCATCTTGAAATCCAAGTTGACGGCTTCCGCTTAACTTTAAAATGTAATAAATGACTTAAAATGACATGAAACCCAAATTGGTATTGGGTGAAAGGGCTAAACGAGTAGAAGTCGAATATTGCTATCTGACGCCATCTTGAAATCCAAGATGGCAGCCTTCAATAAACTTTAAAAATGCTCTATACATCGAATATTGTATGAAACCTCCAAAATATGGGTATTTGTCAATTGGGATAAGCTATAAGAAGTTTATTTTTGCATTCTGACGCTATCTTGAAATCCAGGATGGTCGCTTCAGCTGAACTTGAAAATACTGTAAATGAATAAAAATAGCATGAAACTCCCAAATATATTGTATTGGGTGCTAAGGCTTAACAAGAAAAGTCAAATATCTCTTTTCGCGTTTCTTTAAAAAGCTGTAAGTGACTGAAAATCCCACAAAAACCACCACAATACAAACCCCGTTCGATTTTGGCAATATTCGATTTTGGAAACATCAAATTTGACACTTGTGCCTAAATCAAACGGTTAACAGAAACAACATAACCTTATAGTTTTCGCTAGAATAAGACCAATACAATTTAGACATAATAGCATGATAGAAATAATAGAATGACATAAATGGCAAAAAAATTAAAAACTATAAACAAATCAAGACAATTTCCAAATGCATTAGATACATAATGAAAAAATACTAAAAGTGATTTAAAATGATCGAAATTGTCTTAAAATAGTAGTTTTAATGTAGTATTAAGTGAAAAAAAAGTTGAGAAAAAAATCGTTCGACTTTGGCTTATTATTTTGCTTCGGGTTTGTTCGGGCGTGTTGTCAAAAACAAACAGGGTCTGGTTCTTCTTGTTTAGCCCGTTCACTCAATACCATTATTGTAAAGCTTTCGAGCGATTTTTAGTCATTTACAGTTCAGTGGAAGCCGCCATCTTGAATTTTAAGACAAAGTAAAAAAAGAGGAATATAACTCTTACTGGTTTCGCCCTTGAACCCAAAAAAAAATTGTGGCCATTATATGCGATTTTTAGCGATTAACAGTATTTAACAGCTAAGCGGAAGCCGCCATATTGTATTTCAAGATGAAGTTTGGTAGCGAAATTTGTCTTCTCTTGGTTCCACCCATTTACCCAATATCAATATTGTGGAGATTTAAAGTCATCTACAGCATTTTAAAGTTCAGCGGAAACAGCAATCTTCGCATTTAAGATGGCATCAAATAGTCAAATTCGACATCTACTCGTTGATCGCTTTGAACTAATACCCATATTGTGGGGGTTTTATGCGATTATCAGTCATTTATAGTATTTTAAAGTTGAGCGGCAGCCGCCATCTTGGCTTTCATGATGGCGTCGGACAACGATTTTCGACTTTTATTTGTGTAGCCCTTTCACCCAATACCCAGTTTTGTGGATGTATCATAAGATTTTCTGTTATTTACAGCTTTGAAAAGAATTGCAAAAGCCACCATCTTGGATTGATGATGGCGTCAGGTAGCGAAATGCGACTCCTTTTAGTTGAGTCGTTTCACTCAATACCCATAATGTGGTGATTTCATGCGGTTTTTAGTGATTTAAATCATTTTTAAGTTCAGGGGAAGTCGCCATATTGGATTTCAAGATGGCGTTTGATAGTAAATTTCGACTTCTACTCGTTTGGTCCTTTCACCCAATACCCATATTGTGGTAGTTTCATGCGGTTTTCAGCGATTAACAGCATTTTTAAGTTCAGCGGAACCTGCCATCTTGGATTTCAAGATGGCGTCGGAAAGAAAAAAAATCGATCTCTTCTAGTATAGCCGTTGCATTCAATATCCGTATAGTGGTGGTTTAATGCGACTATTTGTCAAAATAATAGCATTTATGTTGAGCGGATGCCGCCATCTTGGATTTCAAGATGGCGTCTGATAGCGAAATTCGACTTCTTCTCGTTTAGCCTATTCACCCGATACCCATTTTGTTGGGGTTTCATGCGATTTCAAGTCATTTACAACATTTTAAAGTTCAGCGAAAGCCGCCATCTTGGATTTCAAGATGGCGTCAGACAACGAAATTTGACTTCAACTCATGATTTAATCCACGGGTCATTCACAATCAATCCCTTTTCATTCAAAAAGTCTGTCCTCATTTACTGTCCTAATGATTAACAACTCAGAAATGAGGAACTCATCCTTAGCGTGTAATTGGTTGGCTTGCGAGAGAAACGTCAAATCGTAGCTTTTTTTGGGGTCATCATTAAACCATAATAAAATTATGAATTGACTCACGCCATGTTGGTTGCAAAATCTGAGGGCACAAAATGACGCCATGTTGATGGATTTACAATGCAAGCATTGGAAAGTATTTTTTCAGGCCTTTTTTCCATCAATTCCATCATGATTGACCATTAGATTTGACGCATTTATTTTAAGATACTATTTCATACACATTTTACCTAAAATCTTGACTGGCAGTAGAAAAGATGCCCATTGTATGGTTAAAACATTGGTTTTGTGGCTATTAATTTTACCAGATCATATCTGAATAATGCAATCATCATTCATCAACCATTATGCACAGCAAAAATTATTTCCTGTAAAATTACGCAAATGTCCTGTAATAAAAAGGAGCAGGACATTTACCGTAATTTTACAAGTCGAAAACATGATTACGTGACATTTAATTGTTAGTGTACAACTTTTTTACAGAACATTTGCTGTAATGATAAATGAATCTTCGTTAACTTTCAAGGAAAACAATTTAAAATTACAGGTTTTGTTAATTACAGGGGATTTATTTTAAAGGATGCAGTTTTCAGTGACACGCAATAGTCAACAATTTTTTCTGTGTGGTTGCTGGAAAAATTAAAAAAAAAAACTCCGAGAACACACAGAAGCGAAAAAAAACAAAAAATTTTAACATGTTTAATAATAGCTTTTTAGAAGCTTTGGTGACCAACATTGATGACCAACAATGATATGTCTTGATGACGTTTCTAGGGTAGGGCCATTTTGATTTTGGCTTTATTAGAGTCCAGATGATGTTATAGAAGAGGCTGGGTCATTCGGCCGAAAGTCATGAGGCCGAAAGCCATTCGGCCGAAGGTCAATCAGCCGATGGACGTTAGGCCGAATGGGCT
The DNA here is from genome assembly GCF_029784155.1 of Uranotaenia lowii. NCBI lineage: Eukaryota > Metazoa > Arthropoda > Insecta > Diptera > Culicidae > Uranotaenia > Uranotaenia lowii. The sequence goes on from NC_073692.1 coordinate 335,908,261, forward strand.
ATCTGGCCGAACAGGCCACTAGGCCGAATGGGTTATTCGGCCGACGGTTATCCAGCCGAATGCTGTTAGGCCGAAAGGACGCAAGGCCGAAAGGATCTTCGGCCGTATAATCACTAGGCCGAAAGGTCATAAAGCCGAATGGTTATTAGGCCGAATGGTCATTAGGCCGAATGGTCGTAAGGCCGAATGGTCGTAAGGCCGAATGGTTACTAGGCCGAATGGTCATTAGGCCGAATGGTCATTAGGCCGAATGATCATAAGGCCGAATGGTCGTATGGCCGAACGGTCGTAAGGCCGAATGGATGCCAGGCCGAAAGGTCGTAAGGCCGAATGGTCGTAAGGCCGAATGGCCATAAGGCTGAATGATCGTCATGAATGGTTGCTAGGTTAATAAGAAATCTTTTACACATGTCGGCATGCTAGGCCGAAAGGTCGTAAGGCCGAATGGCTGTTAGGCCGAATGGTCGTATGGCCGAATGGCTGTTAGGCCGAATGTTCATAAGGCCGAATGGTCATGAGGTCGAATGATCACAAGGCAATCCATTAGGCCTGATGGCCATTCGGCTTGATGACTATTCGGCCTAACGACCATTCGGCCTAACTACTGATCGGCCAAACTACTGAGCGGCCCGACATGCAAGAAAGCGATAATATGTCTTATAGGCCTAGCATAAATTCAGCCTAGTGGCTATTCGGCCTAACGACCTTCTAGCATCCATTCGGCCCGACGATCATTCGGCTTAATGACCATTCGGCCTAACGATCTTTCGGCCTAGCATCCATTCGGCCTAACGACCATTCGGCCTTGTGACCATTCGGCCTAGTGACCATTCGGCCTAATGACCATTCGGCCTAATGATCATTCGGCCAAATGACCGTTCGGCCGAATGACCATTCGGCTTAATGACCTTTCGGCCGAATGACCATTCGGCCTAGTGACCATTCGGCCTAGTGACCATTCGGCCTAATGACCATTCGGCCTATCGCCCATTCGGCCTGATGACCATTCGGCCAAATAATATTCGGCCAAATAACCTTCGGCCTAATGTCGCATTCGGCCTATTGTCCTATTCGGCCGAACATCCGTCGGCCTTTCAACCCATTCGGCCTAGCGACCTTCGGCCTAACATCTTTCGGCCTATCGGCCTTCGGCCGAATGTCCGGCCCCCGTTATAGAATGCGCTTTAGCTTTTTATGAAGATTAATGCTATAGTCCAAACGAAATTTTGCTGACCATAATAAGGCTGAAATTGTTACTTGGGCTGCCTGATCAAATCAAATACCTAAATATACTTTCCTTGAGAAAAATAAAATTTTAATTTTAGATCGTCAAACTATCGACGTTTTTAAAGTATTTTTTCAAAACGTCAATGAAATCAATCAATAGATTTTAATATTATCTTTACAACGAGTATTTTGTTTATTTTATATAACTTCTAACTTCGGAGATATTACATTTTGAAAATGATGACTTTTTGAAAATCATGAAAAAGGTGGGAGGGTCCAGGAACGACGGTGGGGCGGTTTATTCTAAAAAAAATCAGAATTTTAATTGTAGACCAATGCGAGTCTATCGGCCAAGTTTGGCTTATTTCAGATAAGATTTATTCTTATGGCGTTACACATTTGACATGAAATGACCCATAAATGAATTTCAAACGAGAATCAGTATGATTTCGAATGATTACATTGTAACTTTCTTCGCTCAACTCCAAACTGTAAGCTTTCTTCAATAGAAAATAAGGTTGAGAATAGACTTTTATTCTACTGCTTTAGTTAATATGCTACATTGCTCCTAAAAGTAATTTTTATTATTGTTAATTTTGAAATTTGTACATTTCTACTTGAATTTTAGATGAAAATCTTATTTTTCAAATTTTTTTTAATGATTACTTAAATTTAGAAAAAGTTTCAATATATTTGAACATAAAAATGCATAGATTTGTTTAAAGGAATACTTGTCAGTGATTCTAAAAAATGTTAGGCATTTTGTATGCAAATTTTCAAAAAAAAAAATTTTTCTGGACCACCGTTGGGGTTTCTTTTCGTGAATAGTGCTTATCGTAAAGTTATCAGATTGCTCGGATGTTTAATACCAATTTAGGGAACATTCCGGCCCGGACCTATTGCTCTAATTTCATTGAAAAAAAAAACAGGATTTAATCCGGATTGGTTAACTATATTCTTCTAATTTAACAGAAAAAATAAAAATTGTGTTTTGATTTTGTTTTTAATCTTGAACGAAATTTATGAGCAAATTTTATAAAACTTATCAAAAAAGGATTTTCGAAAGTCTTAAATACAATTTTAAATTTGTCGATAAGTTTTGATATTTTTTTTTTCAATTGTTTGTCTATTTTCGATGAGTAATTAATGGGATTTGACTAAATTTGCCCGAATATTGCCCGGATTTTTGACCGTTAATTTTGAAATCAAATGTCCGTATTTGGCCAGGTTTTTAGATTTGATTGTCCTGATTCGTCCGGCTCGGATAAGTACTGAAAAATCTTAGTGTATAGTGAGAGTCTCCTCTAAAATGTGGAAACTATTCAAATTGTTCTCAAAATAATTTTTGTTTTTGAAAATGGTTACTGAAAAAAATGTTTCAACGAATCCTAGAATAGAACTTCTATTCATGAATATTGTTCTTTCTTTTCAACAAAAAAATATTTTTGGAATTCTTGGTTCAATATTAAATTGTACGTCCACACTTTTGTTATTGAAACCATTGAATGTCGATCAAGCAATTGACGGTCGCCATACCCTTAAGCCTAATCCAGCTTGGAGCGGTGCATAAACGCAAAGTCTCCCGGGAATCAAACTGTGACTCAATCCGAAGCCTTCGAGCACACGCTGAATGTCACCGGTCAATCAACAGAGGGATTAGAGAGGTTAAGGTGACGGTTTATGTTTATGGTTCTAGCCGATTATGTACCCATGCTGGATTGATGTGTGATGAAAACGTCGATGGACGCATTGTCCTGCAGTCGCTGCTGTCATCAAGGCGAATACACGTTATTTGGGTCAAGCAATATGATAGGGTGACAACTTGGAAGAGGGAGTTAAGGAATTGTGATGCATCGTATTGGTGCTGTGTTATATTCATTGAATTTATTATAATGATCCAAATACATCTTTGAATGTTGAACTTCAACCAGTTTGTTCTAATGTGAAAGGTGTGACATTAAGGGTAACTTCCTTCAACTGCGTTATGAGTCATCAATCATCTTGTTAAAAGATCTATTGAAATTGATATTTAGTATGCATCCGCCAAATTACTCCAAGAAAAATCATTCAATATTTATTTAGTTTTGGAAACAATCAGACAATTTTGTGGTTCTTAAGATTCTTGAAATAACATGATTGATCTAGAAGCTTAAAGGTACAGTTGACTTGCGTTGAAAATATGACATAACCTATTTAAAGCATGTTTACATTTGACATACGTAGATGGTCACATGGAGTGGCAGTCGTTGAGAAACCAGAAGCACTCACCTGGAAAGAGACAAAGATGATCAAAATTAATGTAATGCAATATTTAAAAAGTTAGTGTTTTGGGTACATTTCATCTGAGTGAGAAATTAATTTAAAAAAAAAAACAAACTGGGATATTTTTTCAGATGAACGATTTGCTCTATCTGCATCGAATGAATGAATAGAAGACCGCATAACACGAATCTTAAGATGTTTGCTATTTTATCGAACGGAAGCAAGTTCCTATCAGCTTCCTACTAGAAACGAGTTCCGATCCGCCAGAGAACAAAAAATCTCCTGCCAGTAGACTTCCCGGCCGCTTATAAGCTAAATTGGATAACGAAAATAGCAACAAACAATAATCTACTTTTAATATGCGCACGCGGAATAATAATAACAAACCGCCGAACTGCCGAACAAAAGCTCCCGATTGCGGTCGTCCCAATTTCGTGAAAGGTTTTCCACTTCTTCCAGTAGCTAGCATGTAGGTATCAGGGATCCATTTGGCCAATCTGCCTGCTCTTGGTTGAGCCGCTTCGGGATCAAAGAGAGCAGTCGCTGCAGATAAATATGGCGGGCAGGAGTTGGCTCGCGTGTGGCTGAAATCTTCCTTTCTTTCCTTTGGCTTCGGGTAGATCGGACTGTTGTCGGTGAGGGTCGGTCTGCGATCGGTAATACAGAAGCGTGATATCTGCTGCTTCCAGCGGCGAGTACACCACTGACTGGGTTCGGGAGCTATTGTTCCAGCCAGTCGACTGCCGCCTACCTCAATCGAGAGGAAGCTGGATATGATCACAGAGGCATGAAAGAACTGAAGATGCGCATGTTGTTCATTCAGATTTTATGTTTCTTTTCAATATATGAGGAATAAGTGAATTTTTAAAATCAACTTAAATTCCAACGATTAACAACGTGAGTTGAAAAGTTTAAGTCTGCTTCGTTTTTTTTTCATGTAAGAACATCTTAGTTAATAATCTAATCGTCATTTTAGCAATCAGGCCAACATCTCATTCTTTTTATTACATTTACACCTTATTTCCGTGAATTATATGAATAGACTAAATAATACCCCCCTCCTATATCGCCGAAACTGTGGTTTAATGTAGGGATACCATACGTTCTCTTTTACGAGAACCTACATGTACTCTTTTTCGATCGGAAATGAACGTACTCTACTTTTTGTGAAACTTTACCAAATGCACTCTTTTTGTTGTTGAAAGACATTTGATCAGAAACGCATCACAATCGCATTCCTTCCATTTTATTAAGTTGTCTCACATCTTATGCAAAAACTTTGAAGGAATACAGCTTTCAACAAATAACATTTTGTTTTTATAAACATGCATATTTTGTTTTTATAAACAGTGAGAGCGTTAAGTGTCTATGAGTACGCATACAATAATCAGTATGCAGAAAATTTAGGTAATATGCTTAAATGCCTCGTTCACAAATAAAATGAGCACAAATATTAAATAATGTCTGTAAAGGCAATGCACGTGTCAAAACGCACGTATGCACGTGTGAGAAAAAAATAAAATCCATGTTGATACCGAGCTATGCGCCTGGATGATATGCAATACTAGAGCAAAAAGATAGGGTTTGTCAATGTATTTTGTTTAATCCGATGTTTCGCTTATCCGAGGTGGTCCTTCCCCCAACTACCTCGGATAAGCGGGGTTCTGCTGTCGGTTATTTTCCTTCTGTTTTGCATACTATTCAGGGGCACAGCTAGATAAATATATGGATCTTGTATAAGTCTGATAGGAAGGATAATACAGGAGCTCAGAAAACCAGAATTTGGGTAAGCAGGGTTCAACTGTATAACGTTTCCGCTGACCTTTCTCGTTGTGGGATATGGTAACCCTAGTTTAAAGATCAATTAAAAATATTTGCAACTGCTATCTTGATAGTGGATTCTGTAGTAGGGTGTGACAAATTACATCCTTTCTCGAATTTCCGATTTGGTCTAAAAATACTTATTTTTGGTCATAATGAGCAAAAAATCGTTTTTTTTGTGCAGAAATCAAACCATTTGTATAAGTTAAAATTTTAGATGAAAATTGATGTCCAACAATAGTAGCAAAACAGTAGGTTCAAAGTATGCAAAATGGCAAATTGCAAGGAATCACCCAACATGCAGTTGTTTCTACTAACGACTTACCTCTCGCATGCAGCAATGCCACGTTAAAATCGGTATTTTCAAGTCCGAAAAATTCGGTGTTTGGTATGAAAATTTCAAAAATCGGTATAAATACCGACTTTTTCTAAACTTTTAAATTTAAAATGGATATTGAAATAATATTTAAAAAAAAATGCATTTCTACTGATATCGTGATTTAAAACATGATTTTTCTGTTAAAAAGACACTCCACTGCAACTTTATTGTGTTACTCACTCTAAACACTATTATCATTAAGTATTTTCATACTGAATACTGTACAGGGGAACAGAATTTTTGGTGCTGATTTTGAATAAATTTATTATTCTACATAAATGGATCCAGATCTTGCCTGGATGTTCTTGTTTTTGAAATGCAACGTTGAGGAAAAATAATTTCTACAATTTTTAAAATGTGTAATACATAACATTACAGCTATTTCTCACATCATTCAAGAAAGTTATTGAGTATTTGATATTCTAGATCTTGACTCATTTAACAATTTTGTTGAAGACAGCGAAACGAATTGACATATTGATTTTTTTAAATATCAAAAATTCAATCCTGATTGAAATTTCTCTAAAATTTCGTCAATCTCCCCGTTTTTTGTGGTGTAGAAAAAAAATAACGAAATCAAAACTTCCTTATCTTGTTTCTTTGAAATCAAAATTACTCGTGGTCTCCGAGAATGTTGATTGTTGTGTAAAACACTTAGTTTTTAAAATATTTGTAATGTTTTAGAGCTTTGCCAAAACAGCGCACAAATTTTGAAAGAATTTTTGTCAGTTTTCAAAAGTTATCTAAAAACATCGGAGTATTTTTTTTAATTTTTGGACTTGTGCTTTTTACCAAGAGCGTACACTTATCCTAAATTCCTAAATTTTTTACACACAACATCAAGACATGATTTAATTATGTCTTAAACTGCTATACTCCCTTATCAACCATGTCATTTGATAATCAAAATTCGATCTCAAGAGAGTTGGCATAAAAGACAAAGGTGCTGAGACTTGCTAGCTAAATAGGCACTAGAATAATATTGGTTCAAAATATAAAAAAAGGTAAAACGAAAGTTATAGTTATATTTTGAATTAAAAAACTCTGTCAAGACGAAATTTTCAAAAACCGGTATGAAATCGGTAGGTTTTGCCAAAAATCGGTATTCGGTATATACCGATTCTTGGATAAAAATTTTCCCAAAAATCGGTATGAATCGGTAGGTGTGGCATCCATGCTCGCATGCAGTCTTCTTTATGGCCCGTCAAGAGAGGCTAACACTCACACTTACAATAACACTACATGGGTTAAGAGAGTACAGGGTGCTATGTCACTCACACACTAGACTGGTACTTATTACACAATCAGCCAATAGACTGGCACATATCACACACAAAGTTGAAAATTTTAACCATCCATATCTTTTTTAATCTATCATTAACTACAATTTCATATAAAGTTTCAGATAAAACCAAAAACTTTAAAGGGTTTCCTGAAAAACACTGAACTACTGTCCATTTATGAGAAAAACATGGAATTATAAAAAAAACATTGCTAAAAGGGCCCAAAGTAAAACAACTAACCCCATAATGCGTTTTTGTCTGATACTATTGTCCTATTTGGCATAAGTAGCATTGCTGAAATAATTGTGACCTGTGGTAAATTAACCTCAGAAATGAACAAACTCGTATAGCTGCCCATAATTAATGCACTGAATATTTTGGAAATTATTTTTCCGGGGCTAATCCATGCACGCGAGTAAGTGTGCGTGAGAAATGTTGAAAACAAATCAATTGTTCAGTCTTTAAAGTTGAAATCAGAATCAAACTTTCTATGTTTTTTGAAAACGTTTCACAGAGTTCTGATATTGAAAGAATTTTACGCATTTGCAAAGAGTAAAAGCTGTTGTATAGGAAACAGTAATGAGAGCCTCAAAATGTTTTTCAAGCATCTATTCTGGAGCGTTTGAAGCTTCTGGAGATGTGACAAAGAGGCTCTCCCTCAAATCAAAATAAGGTAGTTTATGTGGGAGTGTATAAAAGCGTAATTTATTTTTAACACGTTCGTCGCCACACTTATTTTGGTTGTTTTACTAGCCGGGCCCAAAAAAATCTCGGAGCGAGAAAGCAAACAGGGAGAACTCCACTATTTGCATTTTGCAACGTGTGGCTAAACTGAGCGGCCAACTTGAGTGAGAGAGCGTCACACGTTTTTTTGATGTGACGTCATGTAAGAAACTGATAGATTCCAAAAAGAGGCAGATGCTGTCGGTTTTTGTTGGAGTCCAGTAAATTGAATTATTTCCTGATTTATTTTTCTTTCATTCGAGCAATATTATAAATTATAAACCAAGAGTGTTTTAAAAAGAACTCTTAACTGTTCTCCGACCAAAAATCCTCCTTATAAATGCATCTTTAAGAAGTTAAAAACACCAAAAAGCATTTTTTTTTTTCAGTACAGTACAGATTAATGGAAAATGGGATGATTTTATATATTTTCTGGAAAGAAATCATACAGTGACATTGAATAGCTTTTGAATGATTTTTTCGTATAAAAGGAAACCGTCAACGTACCAGAATTAAAAATTTGGACTTTCAAAATGGCTTAGACATCACGGCTAAAACTCGATTTTTCGAAAAGAACCTGTAAAAATTCAAAAATGTAAAGAATTTGAATACTTGAACAAACTGAATATTTAATATTTAAGAACTTTGACAATAAAGAATTTGTTATGACAAATTTAAAATAATTTAGATTTGAGACCGGTTGTTCTCTACGGGCACGAGACATGGATATTGCTCGAGGAGGACCTGCGTACACTCGGAGTATTCGAGCGACGAGTGTTAAGAACCATCTTTGGCGGCGTACAGGAGAACGGAATGTGGAGGCGAAGGATGAACCACGAGCTCGCGCGACTCTACGGCGAACCCAGTATCCAGAAGGTGGTGAAGGCTGGCCGGATACGCTGGGCGGGACATGTTGCGAGAATGCCGGATGACTGTCCTGCGAAACAGGTGTTCGCCACGAATCCGGTAGGAACAAGACGAGCGGGGGCGCAACGAGCGAGGTGGTTAGACCAAGTGGAGCGTGATCTGGCGAACGTGGGGTGCCCGAGGAATTGGAGAACGGTTGCCATGGACCGAGTGAATTTTAGGAATTATGTTCGTCAAGTTATGTCTTAAGACGGAATACTATGTAAATAAAAAATAAAATAAATAATTAGATTTGAAAATTTTTGAAGATTTGGAAGATTGGAAGACTGGTTAATTTATTATCTAAAGTATATGGAAATTTGGAAGTAAAGCATTCTTAAATAATATGACAGTTGATTTTTTGATACTTATGATAATATAGAATTTGATAATGTGAAAATTTGAAAGGATACGGGAATTTTATTGGAAAGGAAACTGTATAGTAGATTATTTGAATAGGTTAAACAGCTAGATTCATACACTTGTCAATGTGTTTCCATATCATATCCCTGGAAACACACTCCCAAAAAAAAATTTGTAAAGACGCAGATGTGACCTCGATCCTAAAGCACAATTTGAACTCTTTCATTCTTTTCTTTTTTTTTCTTCTCTAACTATTGACTATCAGGACGTGTTCGGCACCGTTATTGATGTAGAAAGATAGAGCAACATTTTCGTGTATTGAGAATAGGTTGCTAGTCCTAAGCATCATTGTTTTGATCTTTGCTCAACATTGATGGCCTCGGACTATCACGGAGTACCAACCATTGGTGATGTGGAATTTGTACTACTAAGCCACATCAGCGGTCGTGGGAGTCAAAATGCTATGATTTATACAATAAACTTTTGTTCTACAAAAAATTTCAAAGATGAGAAAAAAATTTGACAATTCTTTTTGATAATTGCATTAGCACTAGGGATAAGGTACTTGACTTTCAGAACTGGACATGAAAAGTAAATATTGTGCATTTTATTCGAATTGTTGTCGTACTTTCCCAACCCCGCCTTTAGACGGGGTTAATATTTCATCTCCCCTTCTGTTTCGTCAGACCATTTTCTGACTTTCGGTCTAGGAAATAAAACACCTTTACTCGAGGAAAACTAAAATCAAAGAGATCATTTATTGCATTTTCATTTATAATAACAGTTTTTCCCGCGAAAAACTGTGAATATTTTATAGCTAACTTGATCTATTGGCAACACTTCATAGATCACTTTTGGACAAACGCTTCGCCAGATTGTAAACAATCTTGTGTGGAATTCGCTGATTAGAGTGACCAATATTGTTGAGACTCAACATACTGGCCACCTAAAACGAATGTTTTATAGTTGGCGGCCCTATCTTTGTTTGGTTTTATATTTTGCTCCTCTCCAGGTTTTCGCGGGAAATATTAAAATGTTTTCCAAATTGTTGAGCAGGTCAGCGAGTTCTTCGGTGTTCACCATCTGGATAGTTACAAATGGAACGGAAAGGTAGGTTCAACGGGCTTTCTTGCTACTGGACTGAATTGCTCTCGGGTCTTCGGGACAACGGATCTGCGGGACAACGGTTCAGCGGGACAGTAGATCTTCGGGTCAACATATCAGCGGGTCAACATAATATCGGGTCAACAAATCTGCGGTTCTGCGGGACTCTACTTGGACATGGGCTCATGAACACAGGAATGCTTCGAGTGAGTTGAAATCCAAAAACCACCAGTGATCAGCAAATAGCGCAATTACTCTCATAGCACCTTCGATGTACTGCTGAGAGCTAGTACTGGCCGGGCGACCAGTACGGCAGGAGCCCAGATGGCTGGTTTTGGAACCAGTACCTCCCATCTGGGTCATTCGCTGATCGGGAACGGGACAATTAAACTGGGATTACAGGGTGGCTTGGATCTTTGCTCACTGGAACTGGTTACACGATGACAATACTCCGGAAGCGTTGGGTCTAGGGTCAGTTACATGGGTTCAGGATTGCTCAATGGGTCTAGGGTCACTCGGAAGGATAACGCGTCGGCAAGAAAGCTGTGCTCTTCGCGCTGGGGTCAGATTTATTTCCGGTACAAATGAGTAGCTTGTTGTATCACAGGCACGGGTTCAAACAGGTAAGAGGGCAGCTTAACGCAATGTCAAAAGTATCAATCTTCCGGCGAAAGCTGCCCAATCCTGGTCACGGCACCAATGTTTCGTCAGACCATTTTCTGACTTTCGGTCTAGGAAATAAAACACCTTTACTCGAGGAAAACTAAAATCAAAGAGATCATTTATTGCATTTTCATTTATAATAACAGTTTTTCCCGCGAAAAACTGTGAATATTTTATAGCTAACTTGATCTATTGGCAACACTTCATAGATCACTTTTGGACAAACGCTTCGCCAGATTGTAAACAATCTTGTGTGGAATTCGCTGATTAGAGTGACCAATATTGTTGAGACTCAACATAGTTAGGATCTTTATTCTCAGAAAATCGATCCAGAATGAAGGTTACCCTTTGACCTAACAGCCAATCTTTTTAATATCGAAAAACACATTGATTTAGAATTGCTGAGGCTACAAATCATTTATAGCTTTTTCATGCTTTTAAGATTCTCTCAGGTGTTACTTTTGACAACTGCTAGTCAAACATTTTTCAGTATCAATGATTGATAGATTTAAATATTTTTGAGCATTGAGCGAAAAAAAAAACTGTTGAAACAACTTTTCGATGCGGGTTTAAGACTATTTTAATATACCTCGTCTAAAGGCTGGGTTGGGTGGACTTTAATTTTGTTTAAATTTCTTAAAGTGTTATTTTTTTTTTAATTTTAGTATAATTTTATTGTTTAATTTTGTTTCAACATGAATCTCTTTTATGGAATCTTTTTCCATCGAGGTTCATAGTGTAAATTAGTGTTAATAATATTCGTCACATTTGCTCGCAATTATTCATAATTCTTGTGTTCTCAGGATGAGTTGAATTTGCACGCGTATACATCTTTCTTTTTCAATTGTTGCCAGACGTGCTTAGAACAGTAGCGTCCATTACCAGGGGGCTCAAATGAGCCTTTTGGTGTGGGGGAGTGTGGTGGGCCGCTACGAAATATAAAAAAACTGTGCTTTTTCAGCAGCTTTGTCTTTGTTTACAACAGGCGGAACATAGATAAACAAACATAGCAGCAGCCTTGAAAATCTACGCTTCTTGAGCCAATCCGTCTCTTTACCGGTGGCCCAATCAGAAACATTTTTTTTCGTAGCGGCAAGATTCTTACCAGTCTTAATGCATACACTCACTCAGAAACGTCTGTCGCTCACAAGAATAGATCAATGACTGACTTTGTTTTGTTTGTTTTGTCTTTTGTTGGTAAAATATAAAACGTTGTCCTTTAAATTTACTTTGTTTGATTTTTCTTCAGTGCTCCCGTATTGGTCTTTTAGTTTATATAATTTAAAAAGACTTTAGTTATTTTATGCATATCCTTCATCTCATCCCACAGAAATCTCGCTTATGTCGTTAAGAAACAATTTCAACGGCCGAGATTTAGAATCCAAGGCACTTTGTTTAACTTACGAACCTCACAGCAATGCGCTTGATCATTTCAAGTAACCTCGCTCAATACTTCTAGGTGAATATCTTTTTATTGGTTGAACTGCAAGCCAGATATTGAATGTAAGCTTTGCAGCATTGCTCGTTCCATCCATTAAGAGTAACCTTCAAAAATCGCGAGTATGTACCTCTATGTTATTGTAGCTATATGCATCCGAACGATAAGTGCCACCTTGCCCTTCTTATTTTTGCTTGACCCGAACCGCACCCACAATCGTCCCAGGAGTCGTCGCGTACCTTAAACCCTATTTGATCCACATATTAAACCATGCAATTGGGCTTAATCCAGCCAGCCATTGAGTCAGCTTCAAGCGTAGGAGTTGCATAGAATGAGTCCGCACAGTTTTCCATACAGCAACATAGAGGCACACTGCCACGACGGTATTTTTTTTGTGCCGGAGTCAGGCCGAGAAAAATTGAATAATAAGAAGTAAATTGAATAAAATTTATTTATTAAAGAAATTTGCAAAAAAAGCTTCCGCACAGGACAGCAGAATTGTATTATTGTGTTCCCTCCGCCGAGCAGCTTCCTGGAGACGGAAAATGAACAGAAGAATGCACTTTCCCCCTCTTGGGGTCCCCCGAAAGGTCCACCGGAATCAATACCTACTACTCGGGATGTACCCTTTGGGACTCCAATTCTGGAGCGAGGAAAGTAATTGCCGAGTATCGAATGGGCTTTTGGCGGGTTTGTTGACTCAAGGAAAAAAAAATCCGGTGCCCAATTGAAATTCGTTTATAATTTTCCTATTGGTTTTCAGTTAATTTAATTTAATTGACTTGGAATACATTACCGGGAGTTGTTATTTTATGGGTTGCACGCTTCTCGGCCGAAAACTCGAACGTACTTATGTATGATGTTGGGAACATTTGCGGTTCATGCATTTAAGTTTGTAGCCGACGCGCTTCTAGTGGACTCTATCCGATATTCGTGTGTGCTATTTTTATTATTGTTCAGTGCACTCACGAGCATATCAAATGCACGACATGTACTTTGGCGTGTTCATTTTTCTCATAATTACTATTTTTGCGGTTCGGAAAAATATTGTTTGTGGTTTGTTCGAGCGCAATTCGGGCCAATGTATTATAAAAGTATGTCTATTTTTTTTTTGTTTTATCCGTATCTGATTTTTAACAGAAATTTACAGAAAGAAGCATTCTCGAGGCACATTTCTTCAGTATTAGAAAAACAGGTTTCAAAAGTTATTTCAAAAAACCTCTTCATTTTTGGCAATTTTCCTGTATTAAAAATAATTTTATCAAAAAAAGTTTATTAAAAAAAATGATACTAAAAGTAAGAAAAATCTATAAAATATGATCATGAGCCTTTGACGAAATACAATAAAAGGAATCAGTGAAACCTAAAATTTTAGAAAACTTGTTCAAATATATGGCGTTTTGTTGTTCATATCATTTTCCAATGCTTGACAAAAACCCCTGGAGCAACGCGCCCTTACAAGGCTAAGAATTGGACACACCATGTTGACACATCGAGAATTTTTTACAAAAGGCATCCAAACATGCCCTTCTTGCAATGTGCCACTGACGGTGGCCCACGTCATCGGAGATTGTAGACTGTACGAGAAGGAAAGGAGAACCTGTGGGATAGGCCACGACATCGCAACAGCGTTAAACACGGCGAACGAAGAAAACCTGATCAAATTTCTCAAAAGTTCAAATTTACTAAACAAATTGTAAAACTAAGAATGTAATTTAAAATGTTTCTTTTTATAAGAGGAAGAATGACCATGTTGGTTAAAATCCTCTCTAAATAAACAAAATAGAAAATAGAATAGAATGCTTGACATACAAGTCAGGGTTGCCCAAAAAAATGTGTTTTTACTAAACAAATGTATAAATCTGTGATTTTTATATAAAAACCAGTTTTGTTTTCTGTGATGATATTTTAATGAAAATTAAAATTTCTTGTGTGAGCTTTCATTACATCGTATGAAACAAAATGTAAACAACCAGCTTTATTAAAAAAATGCAAAAACTGACATAAAATAGTCGCTACTTCTTTCCATTTAGAATATTTGTAGCCAGTACATCATATTCTATATGTGAAATACTAATTTCAACACGACATTTATTGTTCATACCTTGAGAAATATAGACTTATATTGTCAACCTGATCAAATTCAAAAATCCAATCCAAATTCAGAAATTGCCTGAAATCTGTGAAAATTATTCTTAATCCTACAATTTTTTTTTCTTTTTTTTTATGTCACAGAATCTGAAGAGTAAGCTTGAAAAAATTTTTTTTGAAATCACAGATTTTTTTACAATCACGATAACAATGATTGCGTGATTACTTTGGATAAGTATTTGTATATTTCATACTATAATTAAAAAATACAAAAACAATCTTTAACTTAAGTTTACAAGTATATTAAAAGGGAACAGTATTTCTTGTGCCTTTTTTTAAAACTGATTTTAGAAGATCAGACAATCAATATTGAATTCGAATCTTTTGTCAGATATTTCTAACATCGTTTAACCTTCCTTTACGATAAAAAAGGACAATTAGCCTTAAAGGTTAAAGGCCTAATATTTTGGCTGTATCTTCACAACTACTGAACCGATTCTCATAAACTATACCGTTATGGAGAAATATCTTTTTATTTTGATGGCGTCTCAAAATTGAGCCAAAAAAGCCAAAAAATGTCGGTTTTTTAACATAGATCGTGACCATCCCAGTTCATAAAATGAAATTTCATTATATCAGTTAAATTGAAGTTATTTTCAAGATTCATTTCAAGTAATACAAGTTTATGGTGTCCAGTATTATACGCCATAAATGTAAATTTTTTAAAACCTAAGAAATCAGTTACTTTTTTCTTAAAAACCATTGTTTTACGCAGCTTATATTCGTGAAACTAGTTTGATAGATGATTTACATATTTTATAAAAAAAAATATATGATCTATTCAACCTGCTATGGTCTGTTAAACCAAGCATTTTTATTATTTCTATATGAGTTTTTAATCTTTCCAAACCCATAACAATCAAAAGTTTTTCAATGCTATTTTTAACAAAAAGAGGTATCTTTGATGCAAAACACTAATATTTTAAGTACAAAATGGTATTGTTTTTGAAAGTCGGTTCAGTAGGTTTTATTTTATAACCAAAGCAATAATCCGGGTCAATATGATCCTAGCTAATTGTCCACTTTTTTGCTGGGAGACTATGGCAACTCTATTCCAAAATTTAAAAAATGAGAAATTATATAGCTTCTCATTTTAGGAAAATTAAGAAAATTTCATGAATAGCTTGATATCGCATTGAGGATTTACAGTTCAGGTCATATCGACCCCAACAGCAAAGGAAGGTTAAGAACGTTGTTGAGATTTTGATATTGAAGATTTTTTTTTTTTTTACAATTTGGCTGACTACTGCAAAACGTGTGCCAAAAAAACTATTATTGTACATCTGCTTGAATTTCACAATGTCCAGCATAAATGTGTCAATTTTAAACAGAAACCGATTTGAATTGAAAAATTTCAGTGAATCTGATTTTCAAAATACGCCGCCGATCATGGCCTAGAGGATAGCGTTGAAGTCTTCTAAGCCAGAAGTCACGAGATCGAGTCTTGGTCACGACATACATATTAAAATGCTATGAAAATAATTAAAAAAATCTCGGCAAAGCTCGATTGCTCGTGTTCGCCGGTTTCATCACGTTCACCGTGGTGAAATTGGCTAACGCGTCGTTGTACTGAAGCGGAGATTGCAGGTTCGAGTCCTGCCGGTGAGCCGTTGTATTTTTTTCGAAAAATTCATGATATTTACGGCTTATGTTCTTTCATTCTTTGATACGAAAATGTGATTATTTTCAGGTACAAAGATGTACCAAAGCGATTTCATAACATCAGTATTGAAGTTGTTTTGATTATAAGCTTAAAACGGTAATGTTTGCATTTTTGAACAATTTAACAATCCTCAGTGTACTAATCTTAGTGTAGGAAGAGCTAAGCATGATCTAACGCTTACCAGAAGGCCACATAATAAAATTTCAGCAAGATCTGATCGTGGGAGAGGTTGCTTGAGTCTCAAGCTTGAATTTAAATTCACGCTCACGAGCTTTCCTTTTTTTTTTATCAACTATCGCTATGAAGTTCAGATGTTCGATTTATTCATCGTCAATATGCCAAATAAAGATCTCAAATAAATGTTAAGCAGTCTGGGATATTTGGATCTAAGTATTAGTACTTTTTTTCTGAATCAAAGCAATCGAAAGATTCTCTTTTATTCTACCACGCTATAAGAAAAGTTCAGATACCGATAGCAACAATCAATCGAAAACGACTCACTGAAGAACTACTGTCTGATATCGAAATAAAGGTATATGAATTTTTCTTATACCGTGGTAGAATTAAAGGGAATCTTTCGTTTGATTTGTTTGAGAAGAATTGTTCAACGAAGCAGGCTCACAACACAGGGGTGAGCAACCTTTTGATCCAACGGGCCAATTAAAATTTGAAATCTTGTCGGCGTTCACTTCAATTTTCATAACTACAAATTTTTGGCAAAAACAAATCTGTAAAAGGAAATATAAAACGAACTCACGTGTTTAAAAACAGAACACGAATTTTTAAATATGCGATACTGAAAAGGTACATCACTATATCTCGATCATTTTTAAATTCTCTCTATTTTCGTCATCACTTTCATTTAAAAATCTTCTGAAGCTTACCACAGTGATAACTAAGAGTATGACAAATATATGACATTCTCAGATTTTTTTTCGTGTTTTTTAAATTAAAGTTCTGTATTGGTCAATGCAATGAAGTGTTGAGCAAGGTTGTCGAAATAACAGAAAAATGTCCAATTTCACATATAGCAACAATCTTCAAAACTTAATTCTTGATTCCAAAATTTACATCCAGATTTCTATAATTTTTAATCTTGTTAAGGTATCATTGGGATAGGATTTCTAAAGCTATATTATGCCTTTGGTAGTGTGGAATGCGAATTATGAGAGAAACAACTCAATTTATCGATGTTTGTTATACATTTTTTATTAAATTTTTGAAAAACGATCACAGATTATTGTCAAAGACCTTTCAAGTCAAGAACTCATCAAAAACTTTCGTAATTTTTGTCAATATTCAGGGTTAATTTTTTTTGTCAGTATTTGAATGAAACCCCTTTTTGCCGAATTCGATAGAATTATTTTAAAAAAAATCTGCTGAGTATATCTTTTATCATACAACTTTATTTTTTTCTTGAAACGAAAACAATGACTTCGAAACTCCTTTGATCATGTGTAGCTTCCGATTTTCGACTGCACTTCCGACTCACTTTCAGGATTTGCTTTTCATAGTGGTAGAAGTTAAAACATTAGGAAAAATGTATACTGAATTAAAAAAAAATCTAATGTAACGTTTTGCCAATAAACAGTATTGCACTTATGCCTTAAACAGGACATAATAAATGCTTAAAATGCAAGAAAAAAGTTAACAGATTATTCAGATATTGTGTGGCAAATGCAGATAAGTGCTTATTTGATCAAGTCATATAAATTATACTAACAATCCATTATAGAAAAAGTGCAGGCATAAGAATTTGAAATAGGCTTCGCGGGCCGCACCAAAGGGTCTTGCGGGCCACATGCGGCCCGTGGGCCGCGGGTTGCTCATCCCTGTATTAGATACTTTTTTTTCCTGAATTTCATATTTGAAGCATAACTCAAAAACTCGCGACTTTATCAACGTTGCAGTTGGCGGATCGTTATTGAAAAACTATCCGGTACAACTGTGTTCGATGTTTACTCTTGGGCTCGAACTCGCGGACATCGGCTCAGGAGACAACAGACTTGCCAACTGAGCTATATCACAAGCCCATACCGAAAGTTTTAAAGAGCGAAACCCTTCTTTTTGTATTTACAATTCAATATGACAACATGACCAATTATGAAAAACCTTTATTTTTAATAATTTGAAATTAACAATGTTTTAAAAGATGGTAAAACGACTATAAACGAAACAAAGAAAAAAACTGTTCTAGTTATCTTTTTAAGTTGATATTTTGTGGTGATCGTTGAGCCAACCAATAACAATTTCTTAACGTTTCGGCCTACTGGACAATTTCAGCCATCTTCAGAAAAACTGTATCCAGGTAAAAAATATACAAAATTTTAAATTAACACACTTAATTTTCTCAATATGTCTTAAAATTACTTCACTTTTCTGCACTTACAAATTGTTTCGCCGCGTGCTTCCGTTACGGCTGTCGGATTTAATTTGAATCCAAAACTTTAACCGCTTCCAACAGCTGATGTCCAGCATTCTCGGCGTCGGTGCCGGTGTCGTCGTGATGTCAGCTGGAATCCTCGTGTTTGAGGTCGTCGTGTTTGAATTAGTCGCTTTCGTTTTGAATTGAGGCGTCTCTCTAAGTTTTTTTTATAATTGAGCTATATATTTTCGAAATTTCAATGGAATCTTGTTTGATGTTTACTGCATTTCCTTTCTTTAGTTTTATGTGTAATGTTTCAACTGTTTTCCTTTTCCCTTCTTCATTTACTCTTTCTAAAATATATGCTCTCTCGAAGTTAAATTTCTGATTTTGTTCTAGGGCATGTTGTGTTAGACCTGTGGCTCTGGCGCTTTGTTTGAGGCTTGTTTTATGGTTTTTAATCCGTTTCTCAAGAGTTTGTGATGATTGGCCCCAGTATTGCCGCATTCACATGGGATTGAGTAAACCACATTTGTTTGTTTGAATTTTGGTATTTGGTCTTTAGTTTTGGTAAATAGGCAAGTTTTGATTTTGTTAATTGGTCTCGAAGACACAATCAGGTCATGTTTTCTAAGTAGTCTGCTGACCTTTTCGCTCAAACCTGGAATGTAAGTAAGTGAGACGTACTTTCCTTCTTTTTCCATGGTTTGATTGCTGAGTGAATTATCAATGGCATCTACCCTCTTTTTTAAAACATTTTTAACGAATTCATCCGGGTAGTTATTTTGGTGCAGTTTTCTTTTCACTTTATTGATACTCATTTCACGTTTTTCCACGTCCACGTCCATGGAAAAAGAAGGTCTTACACAACATGCCCTAGAACAAAATCACAAATTTAACTTCGAGAGAGCATATATTTTAGAAAGAGTAAATGAAGAAGGGAAAGGGAAAAGGAGAATTTCCAGCTGACATCACGACGACACCGGCACCGACGCCGAGAATGCTGGACACCAGCTGTTAGAAGCGGTTAAAGTTTTGGATTCAAATTAAATCAGACAGCCGTAACTGAAGCATGCGGCGATACAATTTGTAAGTGCAGAAAAGTGAAGTAATTTTAAGACATATTGTGAAAATTAAGTGTGTTAATTTAAAATTTTGTATATTTTTTACCTGAATACAGTTTTTCTAAAGATGGCTGAAATTGTCCAGTAGGCCGAAACGTTAAGAAATTGTTATTATTTGGCTCAAAAATCACCGAAAAATATCAACTTAAAAAGATAACAACAACTGGCGGTGATCAAAACTCGTAAACAAAAACTGTTCTAGTGAAATTTTAAACAATTTCGTTTTTTAATTAAATACCCGATTTAATAGTTAATTTGGTAAACTAACGAAATTAGAGCATGGACTTAGACTGCCCCAAATTTGTATAGAAATTCAAAACATGTGAAATGTTATGCATTGTAGGCTTCAAATGATCCTAGACATAGTACAAGATCTCATGGTAAACTTGGGCCAGATCGGATCACGGGAAGGGATCGCTCAACGAGCCTGAAGTTTGTATGGGATTTTAAGACATTTTGTTTGGGAGAAACCTGAAAAAGCTGAATTTAGCTTAGCTTAGCTTGATTGACTACTCCCATCCATCTTGAATCATAGAACCCGAAATGCATCTTATATTGTCTTGATGAAGAATTTAAAAGTATTCTAGTATAATCTGTGATTCATTTCTAAATTTGGTTTAAATACAATCAATACATTTCGGATTCCAAGATCGCAGGAGTGGCTCAGTAAAACATGTTCCACATCGCCAATGGTTGCTTCTCCGTGATTGACCGAGGCCATCAATTTTGTTCAAAGGTCAAATGAACGGAACCTGGGATTGGCTACACATTCACAATGCACAAAACTGATGCTCTCTCTTTAAACATCAATAACGGCGCCGGCCACGTCCTAGTAGTCAATAGATAGGTAAGGAAAAATGAAAAAGGGATAAAAGAACAACTTTGTGCTCAAGGACCGAGGTCTGCATCCTTGCAAAAAAAATTTGGTTGGGAATGTGGGGGAAAGGAAATAATTAGGAAACACTTTTGACTAGTGTTATGTTGATAGCCTTTTCTCCTGAAATATATTTTTAATTTATTAAATCTTTTTAGCGAAACAAGAAACAACAATTTTGAAAGATGATAATGACTAAAACACATTCGAAGACAATCGTATAAACTTGATTTTCATCTTCATCTGTATCTGTTATAGTTGTTGCTCACATAATTCAAAGTTCGAGATGATATGGAAATGAGTTTCTAAATCATATTTAAGAGGGAATTTCAGAAACATCAATATTAAACTTAAGCCCTGTTTATGATTTAATCATGATATAAATGAATAACGATCTTTTTGAAGTTTCGAACATTTGAATAAGGAAAAATTGATGAGAAATTTTGAAATTCTGAACAAGTTGTGGAATCAGTCAATCCATGTTTATTTTTTAAACCATAAAGGACCAATTCTGAAATAAATCTGATTATTTTTGTTTGAATTGGTGAAATAACGATTAGTTTGAAAACATTGAAAATCACTCTATCAAAATTACTTAGGATTTTTTTTTTCGTCATTATTGATGTGGCACGAACATTTGTGAATATTTTTTCACATTGACATTATTTTAGTATTTAAGTTGAATTTACAAGCTTTGATCAACTGATTATAAATAAAATATGAGAATACTTAGCTTTAACGTTTTCCGGATACAAACATCAATAAATGATTCCAAAGGTTTCATCTCCGATTAGTGTAAGTGACCGACAGCATTCCAGGAAGACAGGACAAATAAACTTTTGAAATGAGGGTTTGAGACCTCTTGAGAATTTCTCCGTCTTGTAGGCCTGACACCGGAAAACCTTCGGTTTTGACTTGAAATTAAACAGCAACACTTTAACTAGGTTTGAACTGAAATTGAAACGGTCTCGAAAATTTTCAGAAACATGAAAAAGCAGATTTTCATCGAATACTTAGATTCCCTTCAGGCGATTTCTTTGGAATACTGTTTTTCTTGAACCTCAAATTTTGACGAATATTTCATCCAAACATTGCATTTCGACCAGAGTAGAGATAAAAAAGTTTTTAGGCTTCAAAAATTGGCTTACTTTTTTAAGGGTAGTATTCATCACTGTTAACGAGTCTAGCGATCGAACATATTGACGTCTTATTAACAGTGATGAATATCACCCTTAAAAAAGTAAGCCAATCTTTAAAGCCTAATAACTTTTTATCTCAACTCTGGAAGAAATGCAGTCTTTAGATAAAATATTTGTCATAATTTGGGGGTTAAGAAAAACAGAATTGAAAAGAAATCGGCCGCACTCTAACATGAACCCTGTACTGCATACAAACCCAGATTGAAAACTATCAGCTCCTTGGAAAAGGCGTAATAAATTTCAAAACGCCGGATGAAGCAATTCAAATCGTTTTGAGATTTGTTTTTGACTCAAATCATCGAAAATCAATTTAGTCTTTGAAAAAAAAAGTGAAAATTTTCAGCAACTCATTTGCAATTGCAAAAGAAAACTTCAACCCGTTCAAGAAAATTTCCTTGTTATATTGTAATGCAGTGAAGTCGTAATTTCATCGCAAAGCTAGCTTCCATCAATTTACCCGCTAGAAGGAAAACGATTTTAATGCGAAAATTATTGAAATAGCGCGAGGCGTCACAATAATCGGTGCCTTGTCGCCATCTGAGCCAGATCGAGGATCCTGCAGCTGCAGTAAATAAGCGAGAAGGTGAGTGCCTTGGAATCCTCCGGTCGGTTTGAAGCTTTCGATCGAAAGCAAACAAGATCGTACAAAGACGCCACTAAGTGCACTCGTAAAATTTAATACCCTTTCGTTGAACCGCGCTTTCTGATCTCGTTTGTCCGGCGGTTTTTTTTTTTTGTCTCCCCGCTTGATTCGTCTCTCATTTCAAGCATTTCAAAGTACCTCGAATGCAACCAGGCACCTTCACCTGCACGCAAAAATTCTCCCCGAGGTGATCGTTAAACTAATTAATTGACTGCAAAAAGTGCATCATAAATAAATTTTCTGAGATTGATAAACGCCGAATAAAATATTATTGGACCACTGATGACGGTGGAGGGTTTGCGCTGATGCTGATGGAATGAGTTCATCACCGGCTACCGCAAGAAAAAGCGAGCAATTAAGTGGAAAACGAGAAGAGATCATCACTTTGAGGCCTCTGCAAGTCTGCCATTCCAGAGACTTTTATGCTGGTTGCAAATATTCGAATGCTGCCCCCGAAGGGGTATGATGAATGCCTATTTTAAAATTATGTGCCCAGTTTTGTTATGTCGTCAATGTTAATTCTAAAGGTTTGTATCTGCATTTTTCGCTCATTGATGTTGGGTCTGAGCTGTTTAGATTTGTAATTAAAAGCAAACCCATTTGATGTTTCCTATGCACTGAGTTTTAAACAAATTTCTAAAACAGTTCTTTAAAACTAAGACTAAAAGTAAAAATTAAATATAAGTAAAATGCATTTAAATCTTGATGCAGATAAGTTTAGCAGTGGTTGACAACCTTGAGTCAACTTTTTTTTCCTCTAATTACCATTCACTATCTTTGGACAGATACATATATTACCCAAGACCAGATGTAAAATCCTCCATTTGCATCTCCGCAGTGCAAACAATTGTCACAAATTACTACTCGAGCATCACCCGGACACACAAAGCAGTTCCTTATTCATTCATTTATTCCGTCCCGTATGGCATCAATTGGCAGATCCATATAATTAAATGGCGCTTTGTACCGGAAAGTTCACATGTTTTCCGCCGCATCGAAACTTTTTTTTCTGCTAAGCTCGATCCATTCATTACTATGAAAAAAAAAAAACAGGGAGAGCGGCGAGAAAGAAGTTACACAATGGAAAAGCCATCTTACGCACCGACACAAACAGCACAACACACACGGCTCGACATTTTCCACATTGTAATAAAATCCTGGCCGCGCTCAACAGTTCCCGCTATAAGAATATTGGATTAGCGGATCTTTGATCTCCTTCCTGGATGGCGCAAAGCAGCAGAGACGCCGAAAAGGTTTCTTCTCTCTATTAAAATTTTAATATTATCGTCGTTTATTTGATTGCGGTCTGGAACAATTGTGCTAGGGCCTTTTTGTTGTTATTTTGTTCATGCTGTAGCAAACTTTCTTCATTTGAAATTGGAAATACTCATGTAGGTATAGGCTCTGATTGGCGGGAAGGTAAAGACAACAGAATGAAATCGTATATCCGTACTCGTTACCTATTGATTAAATGCAAATAGTAGTGTGCAAAAAATGCGCTTTTAAGTCACCTGGAAATGGAAGAGTTTGAGCAGTGGTGTATTTTTAGCCAGAGATTGTATCCCAAATAACACAGAATCAGGTTACTATGATTAGGGAGTTTTATTATGGCTTTGTTATGGCATTTCTGTGCAGCTCGTTTTATGACTGTTTTAATATAGTCCATGAAAACTGCATATATTCTTGTTTCAAACATTTGTTATCAGGTGTAAACTGTTCCAGACAGTTTTGAACCATTTTTGTGTAAGCTTTATTAATTTCAAAGGGCTATTGAGAAATGGATTGTATCAGCTAGCAGCTAGTATTTAAAGTTTCTACGTTAAAATTGCTAATCGTGTCTCAACCACAACCTAATCAACCTCAAAAACTTGTTTTGTTTCCTTTTTTCTCCATTTTAGAGTATGATCTCAATCACTTCACTTTCGGCAATCAAAAATGAACTTGACAAAAATAATAAACATGAAGGTCAAAGAAAAGGTATAAGCCGCAAATATCATTAATTTCTTGAAAAAGATACAACGGCTCACTGACAGGACTTGAACCAGCAAATCTCCACTTCAGTATAACGGCGCATTAACCAATTTCACCACGTCAAACGTGATGGAATCGACCGACACGAGCGTACAAGTCGAGCTTCATCGGTCATATACTGGATCTTCAATCAATAAATTTCGTGTATACATCGCAAGCATGGTTGCCAACATTATTTTTCAAAATTCAGGGACATGTGGAATACAAAGTTTAACGGAAATTTCGGTCGAAGTGAGGTCCTTTTTTAAGAGTTTATCCGCATTTTGACCTTCACCAATGTCTTTAATGCAGTTCCGTACAACGAATCTTCCAACATATTCACAAAAATCTGAGAAAATCAGATCTCTAGAGGTGCCAGGTGTTCTGCTAAATCAGGATTTGTCCTGATTTTTGGATGACCGTACTGATTTTTCAAAAACTCTCGAGTGGTCCTGAATTTTGAAAATTGGTCTCTAAAATTCAAGGGGCTAAAGAAAACAAAAATTTCCGAACCAAGTTTTCAGTCAAGAAACCCACAGGAAGAAGAAAAATGAAGCGAGTGAAATACGTATAGGTGCAACATGGCGTCTTCATTTAAAAAATTTCAACCAGAACCAATTTTTCGACAATCCTTAAAATCATTTCTGCGACTCGGGAATATCAATCAAAAATATTTTGGTAACATTCATAAATTATTGTTCGGAACAAAATGCAGAGTTTTTAGTATAATCCATGTTAAAAATGATCCTAAATTTGAATATGACAACAACAGATGCGTTTGGAAATCAAAATGTTACCCTATTTTGAGTTTGTTTTGCACGATTTCTCTGATGGATTAGAATCGCTAATTTTTACACCATTCGAAAGCTGTAATTTTTCCCTTTCATTTGAGCCCAAATTTGAAATAATCCACCGGGGGGTCTAGAACATTTTATTTTTTTTGAAGATTTTATAACCTTTTTAACGGTTTTTTCAAAGACAAAATCATGCTTATCACTGTGAAAACGCTCGTCTTACCTTAAACGTAAATCCAACATCATATGTCAAAAATATGATTTAATAGGAAATTTCCCTGGCAACAATTTTGTAGAAGGCATCAAAGTGATACAAATTGAGAGTAAAGAGTTGGAATATCACAAACAGAGTGATCATTATTTCAATTGAAAAATCTAATAAAACTTCTTACCACTGATTGTACTAAGACCAGAAAAAAAGTATTCTACGAGCTTAGTTATTGATTGTAGAGTGTATAAATGATCAAAACGGTTGATTTACATCAAAAATCAACATTTCACATAAAATTGATCAGGATTATTTGAAGTTGTGAGCATTTTTGGGGTTTTATCATTCCGGAACAAACATCAAATTCTTTTTTTTTTTGTATCACTCCGATTTATCCAAAACTTTCGATGTTTGGAATAAATAAAGTTTAAGGTATTTTAAACAAAAATTTGAAACATTTTTCGAGAATTCAAACAGTTAAAAGAGCGAAAGCCAAACTGTAGACGATGGGAGTATTATCACCTGTCGTTTAGATTTTTTTTTCAAATGTTTGATCTTAATTTTCACGATTATTTGATTATGTACAATGTGGAATTTATACAAGTTTGTTGCAAACCAGCTTTGGTTCATTTTTTTCCAATGTATTTAAAATATGAAACAATTTTTATTTTGAATCCCCCCTTCTTCCTCGTGATGTTTCAACTCCTAATGACAAAAGATAGATTTAAAATTTGTTCCGGCCATATAAAAAACGCACCCGCTTGACTTGAACATTTGGAAACTCATTTCATACTTTGAGCAATGTTAGGCACTTTTTCAAAATAAGTGCTTAATCTGGACAAATATATGTAGAAAAAATTATTTTAAGCATTTGTAGCCGCCACTGTTTTAAGTACTGTTCATAACACGATGTTATATTTTGTTTTCATAGAAGTAAGAAAATGACATTCCAGGGGAAATCCAAAAGTGCAGGAATCCACAGACAAATGTTTGCAGTGTTTCTTACTATCAGATAAAAACCCATGTTTTTTATTTTTTTAAGGAAATTTGAACGAAAATCATCAATTTGAACAAATGCAAAATTTTCAGAAAACGGTATAAAAAATTCGCAAAAAAATCTGAAGACTTCAGATCTGACAGCTTAAAGTAAATTGAGAGAATATATTCAGATAATAGTATAACATCAAATCAATCTCTTAAAATTGTTGAAAACAAAGTTGATGTCCGGAAAACAAAATTATTCTACTGCCAAATAAAACCATTTACCAACAACTTTTTTTCATTTTTCAGATGCTACGACCCAAGAGCCACCGAAAAACTCTCGTAGTACGTCCTGGACCCATTGGCTGCAGCCTCTTTAAAATTTGGACGACAGTTTGAACGGAAGGCAAAACAAAGCAAACTTTTTCGTAGATCCGAAATACAATGAATTTTTATTATATCAGTGTGATTTCATTTTCGAAAATCCGAATTCATAAATTTAAAAGAAATATAACTTGATTTAGTTTTAATTGGAAAAATAAAACTGCTTCAAACCTAATTTTATAATTAACTTTTGAATCAATGATTTTTTATGCGTTTCACCCAGGGGGGATCCCTATCCTTTGTCATTGATTTTGACAACCATCAAGATTACGGGCCCACGATTTTGTGGGCCCATAACAAACCTGACATTTGCTGTCAACGAACTGGACTAGATGTCAAATCCTAGAGAATTATGAATGATTGCACACTAACACAACAATCATTCTGGTTCAGCTTTGAGAGGAAAATACCATAATCGTTTCTCCCTATGGATAGAAAAAAAAGAAAAAGATTCTTATTCGCAAGAAGAACCAGATTGCCATCCTCCTGGTTTTACCCAAAATTTTGTTATTTTGATAAGAATCATGGATCATTTTCAAAAAGGGTGTAATTTATTTTTATTCAAACGATAAGTTTAAGCCAAATCGATATTTTTAGTCAGTGTGACCAGAAATATATTTCTGCTTTTTCCCAACCAAAAATTTTATTGTCCACTACCAAAATTTTGTGGCTTTTAAATAAATTTTTCTGAGTTTTACTGCTGTTGCATAAATCAAGGCGTTTACAGCACCTGTATTTCGCCTTTTGTTTTGCAATCTACTCAGAGCTGCTTATTATTTCACTGAATCAAAAGGTGTCCTGATAAATTTTTTGCTTCGCGTTGTCCTGATTTTTGACGAAACCACCTGGCACCCCTGATTCCCGGAGAGATAACCGAAACCAAAAAATGCGCTTTATTTAGTTCACAAAATGGATCTTGGTTTTTAGCTATTCTCTAACTGAGTTTTGAGTTTAATTTCTTGACCGTGCAGCAACACGAAAAATTTCGCTGCCTCCCATTTCTCGTTCGTAAAATTTTGGAACCAGGACGTGCGAACTGTCACCACAAAAGGGAATATACGTCATCGTGAATCGATCCATTTATCTCTCTTGTTTCTCTGTGATAGACAAACGAAAGAGGTCGATTGGAGGCAAGAACATATGTCATGGAGTGCATTGATGGAAAGTCCAGCAGTTGATCGATGGAACTCAACTTGTACGCTCGTGTCGAGTTACGAGTTCAATTTCTGTCGGTGAGCCGTTATATTTTTTTTTCGAGAAATTCATGATTTTTACGGCTAATGTTCCTTCTTTTCTTTGACCTTCATCTATATATAAAATTAATGTTTGTCTGTCTGTCTGTTCCCTATAGACTCGGAAACTACAGAACCGACCATCGTCAAAGTTGGCGTCTTTTGGGACCGGAGATCTTTACTAGTTACAAACTCCTCCGACTTAAGAGAGGGGGGCTCCCATACAAAATTTACATAAAATCTTACACAATCCATACAATTTATAAATCATTTCAATCAAATTTCCCACAAACACGTATTTTGACATAATTAAATGATTAATTCTAGTGATGGACAGGTTTTGATGTATTTGGACGAACAATTGTATTCACAAATATTTTTGTAGGAAGGGGGAGGGGGGTCGGACAATTTTCAAACGATTTTGTCCAAATTTCGGACAGAATAAATTGTTGATGTCATAAGATTATTTAAAGATTTCAAACGTTTACTGTTTTTGTAAAGGGGGCCTCTGAACAAATTTTGTCAAAGATTGATAAATATTAGCGTTTTAACATGATAAGATGATTTATTGATTAAGCGAACAAGTATTGATTAAAATAATGAATTGTAAAAACAAAAACAAGAGTTTGGCTCATTTAAACTTACGGCAGGAGCCTTTCCAAATAAACAAAAATATTAAAAAAAAAACAACTTTTGATCTTATTGTATGATGTGTTGTTTTGAAAGACTCTTTCCATTTGAATAATTCATCTTCTATATCTATAAAAATGAATGTTCGTCTGTCTGTCTGTTTCCTATGGACTCAAAAACTACTAAACCGATCAATATGAAATTTGGAATGTAAGAGTGTTTGGGGTCGAAAATGGTTTCTCAAATACTTTCAAACCGCTCCGAGTTAAAGAAAGAGGAGCTCCCATACAAAATTATTAAAAATATGACACAATTCTAACAGATTTTGGAAACTACCGAACCGATCAACGTGAAAATTTATTGTAGCCGTTTCTATAATACTTTCAAACCCCTCCAAATTAAGATAGAAAGGGGGCTCCCATGCATGTTAAGCCTTCATTTCATAAAGTAACAAATTTGCAACAATTATTGTATGGAAAAAGTGAAAAATCGTTTTTTATTTTATTTTTTTTTCTTGATGTTCTCATCATTTCCAACTGTATAAAATGATTTTTAAGGAAAAATAAAAATCATGAAATGAAGATTTAATTAAATTATGACACACAATTTCTAGAAACTACTGAACCGATCTACATAAAATTTGGTGTGTAGCCGTTTTTAAGACCGGGAATGATTTTTATAGAACTTTCAAATACCTCCAAATCCAAAAAACGGGGATTCCCATAGAAAATTAACAAAAATATGATAAAATTCTTCATGGATTTTTTGTTACAAATTGACCAACGTTAGCGATTTGACATAATTGACGATGATTTATGGAAGTTAAAAATAATTTAAAAAAAAATTAGAATATATATTCTATTTATAGACGCTTCCTATTTTAATGAATGAAGATTTTCATATTTAATAATGTAACATACATGTTATGAAGCAGATACGAATACCACAAGAATGGTAAAGTATCGTTGATAAAAAAACATGTTATTAACAAAATCAAAGTCTGAGTGTTCTCAAAAAGTTTGGCATACTTTTTGATTATGTGCATATTTGCCTGTATTCAAAAATCCTTCCCACTCTAAAAACTGGCGATTTAGTTTTAATTTTAAAGGGACTATTTGTATTTATTATATTGATGATCCTTCCTTTGTGGCTCCTTCAACCTTCAAACATTCAAGTTTCGTTTAGACTCAAGACAATCTAGAAGCTCAGATGCCATGAAAAATAGTTCCCTTTCGAATGATGTTGAAATTTTATTTGAATTTAATTTAATTAACATAATTTAAGCAAACTAAATTTGTCCATGGAAGGGGTAGCAAAGCACGTTGAGTCAGCTAGAGTTTCTATAAAAAATTTCCATCACCTTGAAATTTTGATAATTTTAAAGTACGAAATGTACCAAGGCATAATCATAAGATTTGATTTAAAAAATTGAATTTATTTATCAAACCTAAACCTAAAAACCAAAATGAATTCGTAGCACTTGAAGAGGTAATACAAATCAGGTTTCCTAGACGTGACGCCTCTGATATCCAAACAAATTAGAATGCTACAACTGACACTCAACGGAATAAATTCGATCAAACGAATGAATAATCGAAGAAATTCACTTTTACGTACAATTGCGTACCGCCGTAATGGAAATTATAAGGCGGTCGATGTTTGGAGGAAATATCTTCCAAAGTGATTCGTTCATCGTTAAAGAATTGGGTCTACGAAAAAACCAAACTGTGCGCACAATATTCATCACAGCCGGTGAACCATATAAAAAAAGGAAAGAAAACCGAACCATTTCACCCAATACCTTGCTAAATTACTCTCCTGACACATTTCAAACTAACCGAATGGAATCGAAAGAACCGAACGCAACGTACAAAGGGAAAATGGTAACCCGCTGGGAGCCACCAACCAAGATACTCTGGCTGGACCCGAACAAAATGCGCAACGCGTGGGTGGCGCTTGAATGATAATAATTATTGGACCCCATTGAGCAGGTCGTTGTTGTTTCCCCTGTGCCTGTGAATGGACCAAAGTTGGCTCCAAGTCGTTTGATAAAGCGTGGCTCATTTGCATACTTTTATACCCGGTAAACTCGATGACTCCTTTATGGGTGCACTACAAATTGCACAAAACTCGAGCTATCCGCTTGCACTTGGATGTTTGATCCCGGCAGCGAAAAGCAACGTAGAAATTGGCCTCTGGTCGGCGGCATCGTTAAGACGGTGAAAACAATTGAGAATGGACCATGTTGGGTGTCTTACTTTTTCTACCTCCCAACTAAGTTTAGTCTGTTAGACTTGATCGTCTTTAAAGTCTCACACTTGGGCCCCAGCCAGCTTTTTCCAGGTGCTAAGTCGCATCGCCATGCCACAAGTAGTAAGATCTACGGGAGCAGGACAGCGCTTTCAAGTCGCAATATGTTGTAGAAAATTATCTAAATGCGTACTTGTTGGCATGGTAAATTGAGGCTATTAGCCTCGAGGGCTTGGTGTTGTGCTAATAAATAGTAATGTTACGAGCTGTTATGGGTCTTTTATAAGAAGATTGTCCACGGTGTTGGAGGTTTGGATATAGTTTTGCTTGGCCTGGGCCACTTCAGCAATAGAAGGTGCTGACAAATTGGTGCAATTATGAAAATCGTACCTGAATGCGATAGTGTCACTAGTTAAAGTGAACAAATCTGTTTTTAATGTTGTTGGGGCGAATGTAAATATCACTGTAATGTCATTTTTATTGAAAAACAAACAAATAAAAACCGATCAAATATTTTAATAATTTCGAAAAATTGTAAGCTTTAAGAAAAAGAAGCATCAAAGTTTCGTTTAACCTTTAACGAGTGAGTAGAAACTGTGGCAGTGAAAATTTGCTCTAAGCATTAACACCAAGGTTGCCGAAAAAAATCTGATTTCCTGTGATTTTACCCAGAAACTCTGTGAAGGTTTTCTGTGATGGAAACAGCATACATTTCTTTGAAAAGTTATAAAAAAAATGAGTATTTTTCACATCTCACTTAAGAAAAATCAATAAACATTACCAATCTTAGCATGATTTTCCGATGTTAGATATCAAAAATTTATGTTGACATAAAATTTATGATTTTGGCAAAAAGTTCAAAATTAAAAAAATCTGTAAAATCTGTGAATAATTCTGGGTTCTGTGACACAGATTCTGTGATCAAAGTTTGCTAAAAATTCTGTGATACTAAAGATTTTTCTGTGATTTCGGCAACCTTGATTAACTCGACAGTTTATGACTTCAGCACGTTTGATCCTTTACTTCTAACATAAGGTTTCTAGAATTTTTCAGCACGTATCCTGGCTGGATAAATCCAAGAAATTTTATATAAAATCCTGGCAAAATCTGGGCATTTGATTTCAAAATTAACGAGCGAAAATTTCCAAGCAAATTTTGTCAAAACCCAAAAATTACTCAAAAAAAAATTCAAGAAAAGTTTTTTTTTCTCATCAAAACTCATCAACAGAATTTTAATCGTATTTTGAGATCCAAAAATCTTTCATGATTATTTTCATAAAACTTGCTAAAAATAATTTCGTTTTAGAGGCATACGTAAAAAATTGTACAACACAATTTGATTATGTTTTGTTTGATTTGCTAAATAAAGTGAATAAATTCACGCTAAATTTTATATGTAAATTGTATTTTCAATACCTTTTTAAAACATTTCAGTTTCGCCAAAAATATTCAAAGTATTTCTAAATGAAATTTTGCTTATTTTCAAAAGCAAACCAAATTGATTCAGTTTAAATTGAATGTCTTTAATTTTAATAATAATAATAATAATAATAATAATAATAATATTAATATAAAAATAAAAAAACTTAAAAAAACATCAATTTTAATCATTTGAAACACTTTTAATGAAAGTATTAGCATTTAATCATCTCATTCTTCCTTTTTTTCATGAAAAAAATAACAGATTATCGGTGTTCGTTCCTCTAGAAATTTCAAAAGAAAATAACTTAAAGCAGCTTAAAGTTAGAACGTATTTAAAAAATCACAGCAGATTATATTAAGTTAGATCTTTTATCACATTTGTGTCTTGAGCTCAATTAAAGCCAAAAAATTTTCTTATCAGGTCAAAATATTAATATGACGCTTCAAATAAATTAATATATTTTTCAATTGTAAGAATTTTTATTCGATTCTGTACCTTTAAATTTCAAATTACAAATTAAGCCTGACATACTAGTAATTCTTTTTTTAATATTTGAAAACAAGAGAGAGAGAAAATATATTAAGAGCGTTAACTTCAAAACTGCAATTAAAAAACCATGATTGGACCAATTTGAATTTTTTTTTTGTTTCGATTATAGTCGTTTTAACATTTTTATGTCATTCGCGACTTATATCAACGATGAAGTTGGCGGACAAGTCATTGAAAAACTTATCCGGTACAACTGTGATCGATGTTTACTCTTGGGCTCGAACTCACGAACATCGGCTCAGAAAGCAACTGACTTGCCAACTGAGCTATATCACAAGCCCGGACCAATTTGAAGTCCTGGAGAAATTATTCAGTTTATTTAACGAAAATCTTCATTTTTTAATCCTCATCCATCCCAAAATTTTTTACTAGTATCAGACCCGTTTCTCAACCGATTTGTACAAAAAAAATAGTTTTAGAAACCTGGTGATGTAACTCAAATATGTTTACCAGAAAAAAAATTCATATGCAATACTTCAGTTTATTCTAAGTCTGAGAAAAAAAAATCCGAAAAAACATGCCTCGGAATTAAGACTGTAGATCAGCTACAAAATACTTAGCTTAAGCTGAAGTTAGAAGAAAGCATAAATTAGAAGCTTTACATACGTTGTCCATAAGGATTTATTTTTTTTAATTTTTTTAAGATCATGACCACAAATATGCAAAAAAATGACCGTAAAAATCATGCTTTTCAATCAATGACCCGTAAACATTGTTTTAGTCACACAAGATAATCTTTGAATAGTGGATTGTAAAATTGACGTAATTTGACACATTTTAGCATTTTAAGATGCTCAAAATACGAAATACAGAATTTTTGACGAATATTTAATGGAAGTTATCATCAAAACACTTTATAAGATATGTCTATGTCGAACTGGAAAACATAACTTGAATATAAACGGAAATAAACACGTATTTAACGTTAACTGGTACGTTTAAGTACACACATATGCGTACTTTGTTCCTAAAGAAATGGAAATCGTACATTAGAAAGCCTTTCAAAATTTAACGATAAAAACGTAGGGGAAAATCGAGTAAGACGGACACCCTCAAGTAGAATCGCAATAGAATTCAGATATCGCTTTTCTCATCGCAGTTTTTGTTCAGATGGGCAGATTAGGTTATTTCAACCATTGGAATTAGTAAATTTCCTCCATCAAGACTGTTTTTAATCCAATCTAAAACATGCTTGCAAATTGCATTTTTCAAAAATGGTCGGGTAAAACGGAAATGCGTAGAAAAGGTACATTTTTCCAGAAAAGTTGCTGTAAAAGTGCATATTTTTGTGAGCTAAGTATATGAAAACGTTTTTAAACCAAAATGGAACCAACTGTACCAAGTCGAGAAGCGAAACGTTTCGTAATTTAAAGGCGCTTCACCGGGCATCCTGTTTTTACAGTTTTTATAAGCTGTTTGAGATGGTGAGCCCATTCGATCGACGATTGCTTTTGCCAATGTTTTTTGAAGGCAAATGGAAGATAAATCCGATGAAAAATTTGAAATATCTGGAGAAACTTACCGTTTTACCCGACCTTTAGGTGCTCGTCTTACCCCCATAAGCAACTTTTTTTTTCATCAAAACGTTTGTTGCTCAAGCTTTTTGGCCAAAATGTGCTGACTTCCCTCCAGATGGTTTTAGCTTAATAAACACTCAACCTTTGAAAGCAGTTTAAATTTTCTAAAATGATGCGAGTTTTGAACTAGTTTCTAAGTGGAGAAAATTACATCTGATAAATGATCCTCAAAGTTTTTGTGTGTTTTGTCTGCTACTATGAGACTTTTTCGACATTTAAAAAACAAAGGTTTAGAAACTGTTGATACTCTTGAGCAAGCATACTCCCAACAGTAGGTTTGTGCAAAACATTGTTATTTTCTAAATATTGATTGTGCCCGTTATCCCTTTTCCCTTTATTTTTGTTTTAAGGGGGGGGGGGGCTCTAACGGGTATAAAAAAACACCATTTTCACGATTTTTTTCTAGAGCTATCGTTCAAACAAATGTATTCAAATTTTTTGCATCATACAAAGCATTGTTAAAAGAACATTTAGTAATTTTTTCGTAGAAAAATATTGAAAAATGAGTCGGTGACGGAGCACGTTCGAGGATGCTTTTTAGAAAACAAGATTTGCGGTGGACACTGTATCTCAGCACAGAATCATCTGAAGTCAAAAAATCAGAGCAAAATATTTTTAA
This sequence comes from Uranotaenia lowii, assembly GCF_029784155.1. NCBI lineage: Eukaryota > Metazoa > Arthropoda > Insecta > Diptera > Culicidae > Uranotaenia > Uranotaenia lowii. Next base: position 335,943,106 of record NC_073692.1, read on the forward strand.
TAGATGTTTTTCTGGACCCCAACTTTTTATTTAACTTAAAAAAAAATTTAATGAAATTTTTGTGGCGGTTTGAAGTAAAAGCTACGATTTTTCACGAAAAAATCCGCCATTTTTCACCTGTAAAATCTCCCCAAAGTAAAGAAAAAAAAAAGAAAAACGTTGGGGTCTGGTATTTTATATGTAGAAAATATGTTCCAAATTTGAAAAGAATCGGATTAGTAGTTTTCAAATGACGATGTCCACGGACTTTAAAAATGTGCTTTCGAGAAAAACGCGTTTGAAGTTTCTACTCTTGCTTTCTTGCAGTATTAGATAGGAGGAGATAAAGGCCTATAATTTCAACAGTTTTGCTTCAATTGACTTGAAAATTTGACACAACATTCTTGAAATGTTTTACAATAAGAAAATAAAAAAATTAAAAAATCGATTTTTTGAAAGTGTTAGACCCTACCCCCCCCCCTTAAGTGTTCGTGTTTATATATTTCTGGAGAAGAATATTCCCCTTTTTAAAAATATTGTCGAGTTTACTGGATTGCATTCTTTATTTACGAGTTATCGAATATTCTTCTTACCATGGGCGTCTTACCCCTAGTTCTCCTAGCTGTTTTTCGAACTTTTTGTTAATTTGCAATATCCCAGATTTTCATACACCTAAAAACAACTGTGCACTGGATTTTGAGTATATAAACGCCAGATTTCCGCAATACTTTAGCCTACTTAACCGAACAGGAACATTTCGTAAAGAGATGAGTGTTTGGGGAAAGTGGAAGGAAAATATCAATGATTTTCCTAAGTAAACGGAAACAACATGTTGCTATTGCTGTTGTAATAACATGTTTGGTAGGCTTGTGAAGAAAAGTGCTGTTCATGTAGGGGTTGAGAAAGATTTGCTGCATTTAGTGTGAATATGTTGTTTCCGTCAAAGAATAACATCACAGTAATGCGATGAAATTCTATAAAATTTTATGATTTCGAAAAGCATTTGCATACTCTATGGTACCGTTTGAGGGAGTGCGCAACAGAGTTGCATGTAATCGGTCGGGAGAGTATTTTTATTGCGCAATCACCCTTTGTGACATACTGTATGATGCTGATTGAACTAATTTCAGGCCATTCCCTCGGCTCCAGCTGAGCAGCTTAAAAAATGTTCAATCAATAATCGTTTTAATGTTTCGTGATCTGAAAAAATGGGGAAAACCAAAGGAAATAGCGGAAACTTCTATAGCGGGGAAAAGGATTTTTCGGAAGAAGAAGTTCGGTGTTGGATGCAAGTGAAAAGTTGTAATGGTTGGTGCTTACCTTCGGAGTAGAGTGAAATGTTCATTTGAACACTAAGACGCCTATAGGGGAAAGTCGGGTAAGACGGACACAGTCGGTAAAACGGAAACTTTCAATATTTCGAAAGTTACAATGTTCAACATAAATCCAATGATTAGGATATGTTGTTCCAAGTGTATCAAGCAAGGTTTAATTAAAGTTAACAAAACAAACAAAAAATTGGCGAATCCATGAAATTTTTTCTACTCAGAAAATAGTTTGTAACTTACAACATTTTCGAAAACTCAAACCATTTCCAAAGGTGCAGTGTTTATAGGCTTCTCTTTAACCATCTAGAGGAAATTCAGCTAATTTCGGTCAAAGAGCTTGAGCAACAAACGATTAAAAAAAAGACGGACACTCAAAGGTCGGGTAAAACCATCAGATGAGTTTTTCCTGGTATTTCAATTTTTTCTTCGGTTTTATCCTCCATATGCCTTCAAAAGACCTTCACAGCAAAAAAAGTATTGTGATATAACATCGAAAAAGTGCACATAACTTGAGTCGCAAATGGTACCTAATATTACATCATTTTGATGTTCAAGCTTTTGCACACAAAGGATGTACAAAATTACACGAAATGATTGTAACGTAGTAGACGGATTCGGGCATACAAAAAATATAAGGCTTTCGATACAAGTCGTGATTACTTAAGATTTAGCATAACTTTTTATGGATAAATTTTTATTGATTCAGGATAATTTTTCAAGATTCAAATTTTAGTCTCGGTGTTTTTTTTTTCATTTTTTATTTTTTTTAAATTTATTTAATAAAACAAAAGGGTGTACAATTTCTTAGTTACATAAATCGATTTTCGTTTCCTACCCTATCTTTTCTAACAAATATTTAAATGTGAATCGAAATACTTATTAACTAACTTTTTATTATTCCATCTGAACTCTCGTATACTTTTTTGAAACATAAATAAATTTACGTTGGGGAAATTTTTAAAACAATATGCGATGTAGTGTGCAGCTAACCAAATGATTGATTTTTGTAAAGTATTCATCGGATCAATTAACAAAATATCTTCAATATTGACGTATACTACATGGAAGCGTTTTTGTAGCACCTTATCCACCCATCTTTTGACCTCTTCAGTAGAACTACATGATTGTAAACGATGTTTATTTGAGTCAATTTTTTTACAGATATCACATAATGAGTTATCAATTTGTCCTATTCCGTATTGGTACAATTTTTGTTTGTTTGCAATGAGATCATTGAATAAAAAATAAATTATCGATTTATCCTGGACAGGCAAAAAGGGTAAACTGATGACATTCCAAAATAGAGACCACGGTACTTGAGAGTGTATTTCTTCAATCTTGGGTTTGAACACGTTTTCAAAAACGAATTCCCTATAGAGTTGTTTGGTACTTTCAATCAAAGGGCTGTTTTTCAAATTCTTCGCTTTAACAATCCAATTTTTACCATTTCTTGTCAATCTTTATAAGTGTCCAAAATTTATCAAGTAGTCTTCTTGTGTATTTGCCAACAAAATATTCCGAACAAATAAAGCTTTGCATTTCTGCTCGGGATCTATCAAACCTAATCCTCCTCTATCAGGTGTTCAGACTTCGGTTTGTTTCAAGGATTTGAAAAGTAAATCAGAATTAGGTACTTACACTCATCAATAAATTTTTAATTGAATATGAGATGAGCTTGGTGTTAAAATTTAATTTTTTTATACATTATTTGTCTCTTGAGAAGCCTCGAGCCTAACAATATAAGTAAAACTATCACCTACATTATCTGGACAATATTATCTAAATCTAAAAAGATGAGTGTTCTTCTTGGGCTGTCCGGAAAATGGGTTTTCTTGGAGCGATCGATTAACCTTGTGAAAGGGAGGACACGTCCATAACACGAATTCTTTTCGTCTGCTTTGCAACTTCCTCAGTTCTGAAAACTTCTTACATAATCCACTTCCTTTTCAAAACATAACTTGAATTTCGGCCTCTTGCACGATGATGGAACAATGATAGACATTCAATGTGTTCTTGGTCAGCGTTTCAAACATCAGAAAATTCCAATCCGCGTCCTTTGAATGACCAAGCTCTCGTATTTGCAAGCTAGAACTGATAGTCTCTGTTAGAAATTAATTAAAAAAATTACTGAGAGGATGAACAACACAAAATTCTTATCTTCAAATCCGAATGATTAAAATCTTCGAATGCGTTTGGGATTGGTGGTTTGGAAAATAGCCTAAAAACAATAAAAATATGAGAATCAGTTCGGAGATGTGGTTTTGCTAAGAATTTTAATGAAATTTGATAGTACTTACCTGCAGAACAAATCTCCTGAGTCTCGCAATCCGTTTATCAGTTTTTGATATTGATAAAATTTCAAACGTCAATTGAAAACAACATTGACTACTTGATGCAGTATTACATAGAAGGATGAGATATTACACTACATGACTTGTTCGCGTTGTGTACATTATTTTAGCGTGATATTTTAGCGTTTTAGTGTAATATTTTAGCGAAAATCCTGAATAATACATCGGTCATAGAAATTACATCGGCCATCGTTACATTGTTTTTTGCTGTGTTGGCAAGACCAATTGTCGGTCGAAAAGCACAAACCTCAAAAAGGCCATAAAAACTGTAAAAACAAAAGCTTCGGTGAAGAAGCACCTATAATATATGGTATTCCGAAACCTCGCTATTGCGCTTCCGGACTCGGACGAGTTGGCTCCATTTTGGTTTGAAAACGTTCTCAAATACTTAACTCACAAAAATATGTACTTTTTCAGCAACTTCGGAAAAATTTACCTTCTCTATGCAGTGTCCGTTAACCTGAACATTTTTGAAAAGTGTAAATTGCAAGCATGTTTTATATTGCTATAAAAACAGTCTTGATGGAGGAAGTTGACTACTTTCAATGGATAATGCGCTAGCAAAATCCTAGACTGCCCATCTGCATAAAAACTGCGATGGTAAATGCAATACCTATCTGATTTTGGATTTTGTGTTGAAATAATGCCGATAACTCAAGTCTATTCGAATATTTAACCAATCGGGTGCTTTCTTGGTCAATAATTGATGGGTTTTTTTTTGTGCTCGGCTATGTTATCAGATAAGTCTATTGATTTCATATTGTTTATATTAATTGTCGGTAGCTCTTTAAATTCATTCGATTCAGTTTTCTTACTTGTTTTCACTTAACCTTCAATCATATATCAATTATTGTGATGAAAAATAGTGTTTGTAGTCAAAAATGTTTCTGTCAAGGCATCCTCGGTACTCGCACGTTTTCGATAGTCGGACGCACCTTTCGTTCAAAACAGCGTCCGATTAACGAGCGAGTACTGTATTTGAAAATGTGTCATATGTTGCGCACACAAATAAAAAAAAGGAATAAATGCTTACGCAGGGCGCCGACGATAATGGTTGGATTCACACCTCCGAGATATTGAGGGCGGCCCACGTTCCAACATGTCCCATGATACCCCACATTTCCCTTTTATTTCACACGACTTGTATAAAAAATTTCGCCAAATATGATTTTCAAATTATCCCAAACAATTTTGTTTTATTTTATAAGTGACGAATGATTCAAAAAAAAAGTAAAACTAATCGAATAATGATTAGTAAAAATTCAATCATCTGGACTGCCGTGATATGTCGAAGTGATATTTTTGCTGACGCAGTCCGTGGCGTAGAGTCTTCAAGTCTTATAAGTCAACGATCAAGATCGAATCCTGGTCACGGCATACATAGTGTACTTTCTGGGGGGTTGTAGTTCCCCAGACAACAATTTGGTAGGTATTTCGAATTTGCAACACAAATATACATGCAAATATACGTGTAAATATATCGTATATAATGCAGCAAAACCAGTATATACGTATCATTTTGGAATCCATATAGGTATATTAGCACACATATTCTTGATTTGGATTGTATTGTATTGTATGTATGTATGTATGTATGTATGGTTCCCCCATCGGTAGCAAGGTCCGGCCTATGTCTGTGTGGCTTGGCCTTCGAATTGCTTCTCAGGCTTCCACGGCCGATGGTGCGTCGAGTGAAGGCATCCAACCTTCAGAGACCTACAATGGTTGGCAATCCTCCGTTTGCAATAGTCTCTTCAGATTTACCCCAGATGCATTCCCTCTGAAATATATAATTATTTATACAATGAAACACATCTTACCTATCGGCAACTTATGGGATTCGAACCCAAAAGTTTTTCTTGCCGATACAGGGAATCGAACCCAGTACGCCTGGGTTACCAGACTCGCGCCAGCCTATCCACTAAACCACATCAGCGCTCTTCTTGATTTGGATTGTATTGTCGTAATAAAATCATGCAATGTATTTAAATGCGATAAAAATATGCATGGGCCGCACATTTTAGGTGCAGATATACGGATTGTCGTAATAAAATCAGGCAATGCATTTAAAAGCAATAAAAAATATGCATGGGTCGCACATTGTAGGTGCAGATATACGAAAATGAGCTTAAATAACATTCTATAAGATATAATCTGTAAAATAAAATACGACTTCTGGTTTTCTAGGTTGTAATCATAGAAGATGTACGCTTAGAGTTAGGTAAAAGGAATCTATTTGAGGAAAAACCAAGTTGCATTGAGAAGCTGTATGCGTATGTGTTCTCGCCAATAAGAATGTATTTCTTCTTTTCCCCATTTCCCTCCAGGAATTTTCTTAAAATTTGATACTGTATACAGTTCACATTTCATGAGGGGTTCCGGAGAAGTGGAAAGTGGGGAAAGGAAGAAATACAGTCTTTGTTGTAACTCAGCCGAATATTAACCAATTTCTTGAAACTAAAGTGTTTAAGAATTGTCTAACAAGCTAACATTTATGTAAGCGATAAGAATTATTCAAATTGGACGAAATTCAATACCTTATTCGTACATCCTGGAAGTATGCAAGAGAATGCAAATTTTGCTCTCAATGCATGTAAATCGAAGTGACGACGTAGCTATCGGTTTCATCAAGATGCTTTGTCCTTTTATCCTACCTGTCTTCGTGCACATTTTCAACGCCATCATCCATAACAATACTTTTCCACTCACATAAAAAAAAGCTGTTGTTACCCCTATCCCGAAATCTCTCAATCCCGTCGAACCCAAAGATTTCCGGCCGATAAGTGTACTTCCAGCTCTATCAAAAATTCTGGAAAAGATTCTACTCGATCAAATCACCGAACATCTGAAAACTAGTCAACCGCCTCTGCTTGCACCAAATCAATCGGGGTACCTTAAAAGCTATAGCACCACAATAGCACTATCAAAAGTGACCCACGACATCTACCAAAACATGGATGTAGACAGGTGTACCGTTATAGTTCTTATTGATTTTTCGCTGGCTTTCAACTGTGTGAATCATCACCTTCTACGAACGAAAAATCTTCGTGAGTTCAGCTTTTCTGGAGAAGCTTGTGATCTGATTTCATCCTTCCTAAACGGAAGATCACAAGTGGTTAAATGTGGCAGCAGTACTCATCCGAGCGAAGACTCAACGATGGAAAACCTAAAGGATCTCGCCTGAGTGCCTTGTTATTCAGTCTGTACATTAACAGCATTGCCAATGATCTCAAATGCCAATACCATTTGTATGCTGATGATATGAAGATCTATACTTTCGGCTCGATCAACCGCCTCGATGACATGATCACTCTAGTCAACGAAGACCTAACCTGCATCGAACTTTGGAGCAGGCTGAATTATCTACATCCCAATCCGAAAAAGACCCAAGCTATCATCATCTCGAAAACAGGTTCACTAACAACAAACAAAAAAATTGTTTTCTGCGGAGAGATAATTCCAACCCAAAGGCACATAAAAAATCTTGGGTTGACCATAGACGAACAACTGAACTGGAATAAACAAGTGAACGAGGTAGTTTCCAAAGTTTATTTGACTCTCCGAACGTTTACTGGATTTAAAGCCCTTCTTCCCACTGCCACTAGAATAAAGCTGGTACAAGCTGTAATCATCCCGATTCTAACCTATTGCGACGTGGTGTACTACCCTGATTGGTCTGCTGCACAGAAAAATCAACTTTTTCGAAGTTTCAAATCAGCGGTGCGATTTGTATACAGTCTACGACGCAGAGACAGTACTACAACTCTGAGAAGCAGCATTCTAGGTCATGACATCCCGGGTAACTGCCATCAGCGTATTAGTTGCTTCATGCGCAGCTTGTACCACAAGAACTGTCCAGGATACCTAGAAGAAACAGCACAACGCAGGCAGAGTGAAAGATCCAGATCTTTTATTGTGCCCCGGCATACCACCACTTCAAGGAAAAGTATCCTGGTCTACGGCACTTCACACTGGAACAGTCTTCCAGTGATTCGATTTTAAGAACAAAATTCCAAGAAACCGAATATTATTTTGTAATCTCACTTAACGTTTACTTTCCTTGACCTTGTACAACAGTTATATGTAACTTTGAGGCTACCGTAATTTCGAATAATAAACTTGAACTTTAATTTAAAACGTTGTCAGGACAATTTTTGCTGCTCCTCTCTTGGAGAATTTTTTTTTCAAATAAGTCATCTGTCCGAATTCCACACGCGTTGAACATGCACAATTGCGACTGGTTTCAATCGCTTTTGTAACAAACAAATAATTCCAAGTCACTGAGAAATAACAGCGAAAATGAAACGTCATCGTTCAATCATCGTTGCCGCCAAAAGTGAAGAGGAATAGTAAAATTTTCAACCATCGCGATCATTTTTCGCGTCGAGTTCTAAAGCCTAAAACATTTGTAAACCCGATTTTATTTACCGAATAAGATTTTGATTGTTGAGCTCGGGATCTATACAAAATGTGCTCCAGTATGCGTTCATGTCGAGTTCCATCGGCCGACCCCTGGATCTTCTTTCAATACTCCATGTATATCTCGCATGTGTTCTTTGCTCACTATTGGTCTCTCTGTTGTTTCTCTATCATCACCACCCATCGATTCGGGATTTTAGTCGAGCGAGCACATGGTCGATTGCTTCGGGTTTGCCGTTACTAACGATAATATGTAGAAAAAAAAACAACAGAGAGATCAATAGTGAGCAAAGAACACATGCGAGATTGGAGTATTGAAAGAAGATCCAGGGTTCTACCGACGAAACTCGACATGTACGCGTACTGGAGCCTATTTCGCCATGTTCACCGTGATGTAATTGGCTTAGACGCCGTTGTACTGAAGCGAAAAAATCTCTTTTTTTCGTCGGTTTTATCTTTCAAGAAATTAAAAAAATAGATTTGATAGAACCCAATTTAAAAAGAACTTACTTACCTTGTGATTTGATCAAACCTTTTTGTGCTTTATTGATCAATTTGATCAAATAGGCCTAATTTCCATAATCATCCAATCAAAAACAAATCAAACGTTCCATGTCGACATTCACCTACGCCTACGCTTGGAAAACGTTTATCGTCAAGCGTAGTTGTAGGTAAACTATCAGTGAAATCTGCCAATAGAATTCCCTTAAATGGCCCGTGTTTAGAGCGAAAACAACAACAACAAAAACCCGATCAGCTTTCCCACTGACCGCAACAACTGGCTCCAGTTGTGGTAGTCAAACTAGCTCACCCACGCATGTTCTTCTGTTACTCGTTTGGTGGCAGCTCAATACGATTAAACTTTTATTGATCTCTTCAATTGCTACCGGGTCCAAGCTATTGTTATTTCTGGGGCCTTAGCTTTTTATCATCGCTAATATCAATGGTTCGCAGGGGCAATCGCAGATAGTTTTACGTAAGAGACACGGCGACGACATTTCTATCAGCGATCGATTCCCGGCAGCAGCAGCCAGTAGCCACATGATTCCATATTTGGCGACGATGCCAATCCTCCGTACAAGGGCATGCCTCTGGACACCGAAAGAGAGACTGACCCGAGCGCGGAGCACAAGAACACGTCGGTGTTCTGCCGTTGCTTTTGCTGGCAACAAACGAATTGGTCAGCAGGAAGTTTTCGGTCGGTTTCCGTCGATCATGATTCGTGCGCTGCGTAATAAAATTGCATTGATAAGTAAATTGCTGGGTGTGGGTTGCGCTCGGGAGAGTCTTTTCTGAGGGGGTGTAATTGAAGTTGATTATGAGCGCTCCAAAGGGTGATATAGTGCGTTCTCTATCGCTATCGGTTTGGTCGGGCGATTCCATGGGGAAAATCAGATACGGAGGGTAACGCCCTGTTTTTTTTATGTGCATCTTGGCTCGTTGAGGGGTTTGTTTTGAAGTTGAAACGAGAAAGCGATCAAAAGCGAAAGAGCCAACTAGAGGCTGCTTGTTTGTTGATCGCATCACGATACACGTGTGTTGAAAGCTTACAACCACAAAAGAAGCTCACGATCAGCTTCGGGTTTATGGTTGTATGAGTATAAGCTTCGCGAGGTTCGGAACTTACGATCTCGTGTGGCGATCCTCAGTTGTATCAGTGAGCTTGAGCGAAGCTGATGTCGAACGAGGATTTTTGTGGATCGGTGACTGCTTATACGATTTTCAATTGTTTTCTTCTTCAGTATTTACGTCTAGGCGCAGGAACAAATCTGATCGTGTGATGTAACTTTCCCAGGATCATCGCAAATGGAACTGTCCGGTATCAATCGATCATTTTTGGCATGTTCGATCATTCTGGGTGGTCACTGAAGTCGAGAACTTTTTCCTTTGGGGTCAAAAGGATAAAGTTCTGACCATATGGTACCGAGCGAGGTCCCCCGACCAAGAGCTCACGTTTGTGCCGAATTGTCGAATCTAGTTCGCGTCGTGAGAGAGTGTGACCAAGAGGTGGCTTGGAATATGACGAGATCACCGCAAAGTCTTGGGCATAAACAGTGCGAGTGGTTGTTGGAAGCTGGAGGTGCTGGAGCCGCAGAGAAAAAGTCATACGTCATGCGGTGAAACGCGACTTCGGTTGTTTTGTTTGGGCGATCCGTTGTTCTCGGGCGATTCATCTTCGGGTGGCTTTCGCTGAACTCCGTCCTAGATTATTTCGTCTCGTTTTCTCTCGTCGTCGTTTTTTTTGACAATTTGATGATGAATTACAGCCTCGGCTTTGTTGCGGTCCCAAGGGGAGGTCATCCGGCTGCTGCTGCCATCGATAGCATCTCAATTTCGGGTGAGATTCGTTACCAACTCGTTAGGGCCACTTACCCCCTTGACTCCACAAAGTCCACATGAACATGCAAAAGGAATTTCCAAGTAATTAAATTTTGATATGCGAAACATTCCCGCACCGCAATCCCTTTCTTCCTCAAATATCGTTGATGTTTTCAGTGATAATCCACCTGACTGGAGGAATGAGCCTAATCTCTCTTGGAACTAACTTTAGCAACACACGCATGCATGACACACAAATAATGCTGGCTGGCTGTTGGTGCCTCTAAACAGGTTGAATAATTTGACCGAATGACACGGTGATTTTACCTGACTCTTTTTTCCGCTTACTTCTTGGCTTCACACTCTTATCCGAGGTTGGCAGATTGACAGGCTCATTGACGCCCAGATGGTCTTACCTCCATGGCATGCGTTATTGAATGAGTGCAGCAGTAGGACTGGACGATTGGGTGTCGAGGACCGAAAAGGAGGAGGGGGAGGGGGGGACACAGAAGCGGCTGATTGACAGACGACGCGCTAGATAAGACTGAGATTTCTGCTGCTGGCGCACACCGAGGAGGATTGTTTACTTTTACCTTTAACAACGGAGAGGAGTTTTTGGTTGTTTTTTACTTCATACTTTCTTATTATTTGTTTTTTTTTTTTTTTTTTTGTACCAGCGTTATTGTTCACCCGGCATTCCACCTGTGTGTTGTGTGAACAAATTGCCTAATATAATGAGCCGTCAGATGGACATTAAAATGTTTACGTCACTGATAGGTCTATGGGGGAGGGATCTTGCCTGGCCTAAGGGTTTTGCTAATCGGATACCGGATGTCATGGTACATTCCGAGGATTTTATGCATGTTACCGGCTTTAAACGGCCAAAAACATTTGGTTGAAAATTGAAAAAGAAAATTCCACTTTTCAAACATGTACCTTATTGTTATCAATCCTTGAAACAACAATCTATGAATTTGCAATCCTGCATGGTACAGTTGTAGCTTAGCCGATGTCCATGGGTTCGAGCCCAAGAGTAAATATCAAGCACAGTTGTCGGCAAAGTGGGGTGACAATGAACAAAATTATTGAGTTTTTTAATACAGACCCCGTTCGATTTTGGCAACATGCC